>NW_003852396.1:2518264-2579270 GCF_000181295.1 Otolemur garnettii | reverse complement strand
TTTTTTTTTTTTTTTTGCTGTTTTAACATATGTCCTTCTCTTTTTAAATTAAATCATAGCTGTGTACGTTAATGCAATCATGGGGTACAATGTGCTGGTTTTATGTACAAGGTGAAATATTTTCATCAAACTGGTTAAGATAGCCTTCATGGCATTTCTTAGTTATTGTGTTAAGACATTTATATTTTACTTTAATTCTTTTTCATTTCAAATTAATATGAGGGTAAAAAATTTTAGGTTACATTTAGGTTCTCACTTCCAGGGTAAACTTCAAGTGATAGCTGAGGCCTTCACCCATGGGCTATGCTGAACACCTTCACACTGTCCACATTAGGTGAGATTTGGCAATGGTCCTCCCTCTCCTTCCAATAGTCTTCTTTCCTTCTCTTCCTCTCTCCTGCCTCTCCCCTCCCCTTGCTAGACTGTATTTGTGTTGGCACGTAATTCTTTATTTATTGGTTTCATATTATTATTAAGAACACTGGATATTTCTTTTTCCCATTCTTGAGATACTTTACTAAGAATAATGTGTTTCAACTCCATCCAGGTAAACATAAAAGACATAAAGTCTTCATCTTTTCTTATGGCTAAATAGTAGTACTTCATGGTATATGCATGCCACACTTTGTTAAACCATTCATGGGTTGATGAGCATTGGGTTTACTTCAGATTTGGCAATTATGAATTGAGCTGCAGTAAACATTCTGTTGCAAATGTCTTTGTGGTCAAAAGAGTTTTGTCTTCTGGGTAGATATCTAGTAATGGAATTTCAGGATCAGATGGAAAGTTGACTTTTGGTTCTTTATGAATTCTCTATTTTTCTTTCCATAAAGTTTGTATTAGTTTGCAATCCCACCAGCAATGCAGAAGTATTCCCTTCTCTTCACATTCATGCCAGCACCTGAAGATTTGGGACTTTGTGATGTTGGCTAATCTTACTGGAGTGAGATGACATGCCTGAGTGTTTTTATTTACATTTCTCTGATGAGTAAAGACCATGAGCATTATTTCATATGTTTGTTGGTCATTCATCTGTCACCCTCAGAGAAGGATGTTTAAGTCTTTTGCCCACTTAGAAATAGGGTTGTTTGTTCTTTTCTTGTCGATTAATTTGAGTTCTCTGTAGATTCTCATTATCAGGCCTTTGTGATGCAAAAATCTCCCATTCTGAAGGCTGTTTGTTTGCTTTGGTTGTAGTGCTCTTAGCTATGCAGAAGCTTTTTAGCTTGATTAAATCTCATTTATTTATTTTTGGTGTTGCTGCAATTGCCAGAGGGGTCTTCTTCAGAAAAGCATTTCCCAGGCCAATACTTTCAAACATTTTCTCTACACTCTCTACTAGGATTTTTAATGTTTTATATCTTAAATTTAAATCTTTTATCCAGTGAGAATCAATTTTTATCAATTGTAAGAGGTATGGGCCCAGTTTTAGTCTTTTACATGTGGCTAACCTGTTCTCCTGCAACCATTTATTAAATAGGGTTCCCCCCACCTTGTGCATGCTTTTGTTTGCTTTATCAAAGATCAAGTGGCAATGTGTCTCTGGGTTCATCTCTTGATCTCTATTCTGTTCCATAGATCTATATCTCTATCTTTGTACCAGTACTATGACCACTATAGATTGTAGTACAACCTGAAATCTGGTAACACGATGCTTCCAGATTTGTTCTTACTTCTAAGAATCATATTAGCTAGTTGGGTTTTTTTTCTGGGTCCATATGAAATGAAGTACTATTTTTAAAAATTCTTCCAAGTATGACATTGGTGCTTGGATGGAGATTGCATTAGATCTGTAGATTACTTTGGATGGTATGGACATTTTAATCATGTTGATTCTTCCCAACCATAAGCATATGTTCTTCCATTTGTTAATGTCTTAAGTTATTTCTTTTCTCAGGGTTTCATAGTTCTCTTTATAGAGATCTTTCACATTCTTTGTTAGATATATTACTAGGTCTCTGTAAAAGCAGAACCTTTGATTTTATTCTCAGCCTGACGGTTATTGGCATTTATGAAGGCTCCTGATTTGTGGGCACTGATTTTTTATCCCAAGACACTGCTACATTCTTTGACCTCTTCTAATAGTTTAATAGTTGATTCCTTAGGATTTTCTAGGTATAAGAACATGTCATCCACAAATAACGAGCGTTTGACCTCCTCTGTCCTCATTAGAATACTCTGAGTAAAACTGAAAGCATTTCCACTCAAAACTGGAACTAGACAAGGATGGCCATTCCAGCCACTGCTATTCAGTGTAGGCTGGATGTCCTAGCCATTGTGATCAGCACATTTTTTAGCATGAGTTCATGAACTTAATTGTATGATGATAGCTCTGATAGCCATTCCGGAAAAAGAGTTCCACAAGTGCTTTGAGGAGTGCACTAGGTGCTGGTGTACAGCTTCCTGACATGAGTACTTTGAAGTTGGCCCATGTGATATTGGGCACTTTTTGTAGGATGAATTTGCAAACTTAATTGTCCAACCTCTTATATATGACAGGGGGCTGATCATGCCTAGGAGGTTGAATTAAGTGAAAATTAAGGTAAAAACCAGAAGAATGAATAAGTTTGAGTTCAACCGTTGAATGATTCAGATGGAGGAAACAATTTCTATCTCTGAGAACTGAAAGAAGTTCAGAAGGCAATTATATGGAAAATGAAAAGTCAGGTGAACAATTAGATGGAGCAAATCTTTTTTTTCTTTTTAACAGAAAAATTCTTCTCCATTCATCAGTGACTGTTACAAGCATATTTTTATATTTAGTTAATACAGCTCTTAAAATGTGTCTTTTAAGTCTTTGAGATCCCTGTGTAGGTTCTTTTTTTTTTAAATCCCTATAATTTATTTGTTGAAAACCCAGATTTCATGTCCTGTCCATTTCATATTCTAAATTTTCTCATTAATTTTCATGATATCGTTTATTACTTTTTTTTACTTAGTTTTTATATATTTTTCAGTTTGTATTCTATTCCTAGTAGAGTCTCTTTAGTGAGGCTTTTTTTATAGAAGAGATTAATTTTGTTAGTTTTTTAATTAATGAAAACATTATATATATTTATTATATACAGCATAATGTTTTTGTAGATGTATACATTATTTGTAATTTGTAAACTAGCTAAATCAAGCTATTAACAACAGATTACTTCACATTCTTATAGGGTTTTTGTGGGTGTATGTTGCAAAAAAGCCTAAAATCTATTCTTTTCAATTTTCAAGTATATAAAATGTAATATTTTGTTATTAAATATAGTTACTATGATATACAATGGATCTCCTGAACTTATTTCTTCTCACTGAAATTTTGTGTCCTTTGATTAATGTCTGTCCAATCTTCCCACTTCAAGTCTTTTTTTTTTTTTTTTTTGCATAGAAAACACAGGGTTAATAACAGCCACTATTTACTTAGCACTTTTTATATGCAATGTCATGACAGTCATGGCAAGCAGAATTCATGCCCATTTTATTCCAAGAAAAAAACTGAAGCTCAGATAATCAGAGCATTGCTGAAGCTGGAATTAGAATTCCAGGCTATCAACTCCAAAGTCTTCTCTGAACCATCATACACAGATTATACTACCGCTCAAACATACCTTTTAAAATCTTAGTTTCCCAAAACAAAAAACCTAAATGGTCACATCTTTTGTAGATAAAGAACTGTTATTTACCCAATACATTTAACCACTTTCTATAAAGTTTCTTGTCTGAAGGAGACTGGCAGCATTACTATTTATAGTTATACTGCTAATTAACCTTCAACTATCTGTATAGCACATAAGACTCACTTCAAGTCTTGATGTTGACCATTTTACTCTCTGTTTCTATGAGTTTGGTTTTTAAATTTGCTTAATTTTGACAATTTGTAGGAGCCAGACTTTCCAGCACAATTTGACCTTACAGTACAGTAGTTCCTTTTCGCTTACCTGTGAATTCTCCTCCTTTTATCTACTGTTCTCAGATTTGCCAAATTTGAATTTGAATTTTTTGTGACTCGAGAGTTCTCTTGCTTATAGAGTCAGAATTCATTTTGCCATTTTAATGTTTTCCCACAACTTGATGATATCATGGCAAACTTGTAATTCTCAGTGGTTTCTCTCCATTACTTTGTATTTTAAAGTTTGAGAGGAAAATCAGTCACCTAGTGTTATCATAGGAGTTAAGATCTGGAGGGGAGTTATATCCTAATTTTTCTCTTTTAGTAAAATAAAAAATTATTAATTATTACATTTAATTGATTCTTTTTTATATTCATCTAAATGAAATTCTATACAATATTTGACATTATTAAGCACTCATCTTCATTTATTCTATCACACATCAAATTTATTAAATGTCTCATAAAACAGGCATTGTTTTAAGCACTGATGGAACAGAAGTGCCCAAATCCAAAGATGGCACCTTAAGTTTTATTGGCTCTTATCATAGAGGAGATATGCAATAATCAAATATTATTACTATCTTAATCCTTGTTTTTGTAATATATTAAGTCTTCATTTAACATCATCAATAGGTTTCTGGAAACTAAAGCTTTGAGCCAAGCAACATACAGTAGAACCTCTCCAATTTGATCCCATAAGAGGTAATTCTGGAGTAACAAACCTGGTGAACATACAGCAGAAATGGTCAACATAAGGAACTGGGCTGACTCTACTGATATGTACAGGTGGTTCATGTCCAATCTATGAAAATTTGCCCAACTATGGATGTTCCACTATAATAGAAAATCTATTTACTTCAGGCTAATTGATAGAACAAGTTATGTTCCTATAGCATAATTCTCATCACCAAAACATGATTAAATTTCTATTTAAAGACTCAAAAACATGTAGTATTAAACACAGGAATAAATATGATCTGGCCAGGCATGGTGCCTCACACCTGTAATCCTAGTGCTCTCAGAGGCTGAGGTAGGTGGATTGCTTGAGCTTAGAAGTTCGAGACCAGCCTGCACAAAACCAAGACCCTGTCTCTCTAAAAATAGAAGAACTAAGACAAAGGATAGCTTGAGCTCAAGAGCTGGAGGTTGCTGTGAGCTAAGACACCATGGCACTCTACCTAGGGTGACATCTTGAGACTCTGTCTCAAAAAAATATGCATATAATTAAGAAAGATTAAGAGAAATAAGGTAATCTTTATCCACTAATTCCAGTTCAAAGTTACTGGAGCTTCTCCTGGCAGCTCAGGAATAAAGCAAGAACCCACCCTGGACAGTACACAATCCATGGCAGGCTACCCTACCCTAGTCTTACCAGTTCTCCTAATGGGTACATATTTGGGATAAAAGAATGAAACAAGCACCTAAGGAAAACCTGCAGACAGAAGTCCTGGCATTAAATTACTTTTTTCTTCTCATTCTTTAAGAAAAAATATAGAATATAGAATAAAATGACATTATTCCATGACTAGGTTTTACTTATTACTTTCTCTTTAATATTCTTCTTTTCCAATACTTTTTATTTTCATATTCTGAACATACAACAACAGTTAATTTTAAAATTTTAAGAAGAATTTCCATAGCGGTTGGGAAAATGATGAATCACTGACACTGAATATGGATAAATCTGATAAAACAACATTTATTTAAGGAATATATATATACAAAAGAATGCACACTGTACATATAATTCTCACCTAGTTTGTTTTGGAACTTGAAAAGTTAACACAGCATTAGAAGACAAAGGAGTAGATGCTTCTTGTGGAAATAAGAAAAACCACAAGAGACCATATGGGAGATTCTATAGAAATGCTCATTTCTGGGTGGTGGTGAAGTATCCACATAAGCATATACACATGCAAAGATTAACTGAGATGTATACTCAAAATATGTACACTTCTCTCTGAATTAAAACTTAACAAGTGTGTTTAAAAATTAGATGTTTGTGCATGTGTATTGTGTATAACCACATATCTAATCCTAGAAGGTGGGCTAGGAAATAAGGCATACTAGAACATTCTGAAGTGCTGAAATACACCCCATTTTTATTTGAATGGTGTAAAATGAGCCTGCATGTATGTTTAGGTGAAGTATATTTAATTTTTTTGTATGTTATATCTTAATACAAAATTTTTAGATGTACACTGTCTAGCTAGATTTAGATTGATTACAAAATACTCAAGTATGTTTATTTCATTTTCCATCCCTTCACTTTTTTTATAGGCACAGTGAGTTTCTGTAAACAGGATATAATTTGGTCTTTCTTTGCTTCAATTTTTTATTTGTCAGGTGATTATCATTAAGTACATTCTAACTACTGCCTTTGTTATTTCCCTTCTAGATTTTATTATACTTTTCTTTCTCTCCTTCTTTCTATCTTTTTTCCTCCTCTCTGATGTCATCCTTTCTGGTTAAGTAGTTTAGTCGTGTGTTTTATTCTTTACTTTTTATTTTTTGTTTATACATTATAGGTTTTTGTTTTGTAATTATCATGAGGCTTACAAAAATCATTTTATAATTATAACAAATTATACAAATCTGCTTGTAACTTAATTTTGATTTCAAGGATAAGAAACAGAAACCCAAACAAAAATATCTAACTGTTTCCTCACACACAGATGGAATTTTTATATCCATTTTCCATATTTGTATATTCTCTATCTATAAAAAAATTAATGTAGTTAATTTTTAATAACTTTGCCTTTGTTTTGATATTAAAGATACATGCCCCTTCTGTTTATAGTATTAGAGTATACTTGATTTATCTGTGTATTTACTGAGTGAGTTCTATACATTTAGATATTTTCTTGTTGCACATTTTTCATTTAGTTTAAAGAACTCCCTTTAGTCTTTTTTGTAAGATTGATCTGTGGTGATAAATTTTCTTGGCTTTTTTCTGACTTGGAAAGTCTTTCTTTATCTCTAGTTTCTGAATGATTGATTTGCCAGGTATGGTATTCTTGTTTAGCTATTTTTTTCTTCATTACTTTGAATATATCATTTCTTCACTCCCTGCTAGCTTGTAATGTTTCTAATGAGAAGTCTGCAGCTTGGCAAATTAGAACTATCTCATATGTTATTTTGCCTCTTTTCTCTTGCTGATTTCAGAATCCTCTCTTTACCATTGACAATTGAGAGCTTAATTATAATATGTCTTGAATTAGAATTATTTGTATTATATCTAATCAGTAAGTTTTGACTTTCCTGTACCTGAACGTTGACATACTTCTCTAGATTTGGGAAGTTTTCTGGTATTATCTCTTTGTAAAGCTTTCTATTCCTTTGACGATCTAAAATATTTTTTGAATCTCAATATTTCAAATTTTTGTGAATTTTTATTTGTTTTGTTTCTTACAGGCTTTCTTTGTTCCTTTTTATTCCCCCCAATTGTGTATTTTCAAATAGTCTTCCATTAATATTTTTGTTTGCTTGATAAGCTCTGCTGTTGATGAATAATTTTTTATTTGGTTCACTGTGGTTTTTGAGAAATCCTTCAGGGTTTCTGTTTGAGTTTGTAAAAATTATTTTAACTTCTCTGTTATGTTTCACTGATGAATTTCTGAATGGTTTCTTTGTATTTGCTCAAAGTTTTTGTGTCTTCTTAACAGCTATTTTGAATCTTTGTCTGAGAGATCACCCTTCATTGTTTCAGGGTCGATCTTAATACCTTATTTTATCTATTTGGTGACCCATGGTTCCCTGAATGTTCCTGATACTTATAAACAAATGTGACAACATCTGCACACTGAAGGATCAGGTAGTTATTCCAGTCTTTATAGCCTGGCTGTGTTTGTGCTTATAGCACAATATTCAGATATTCTAAATAGGATGATTATCATGCTCTCTGAGCTTGTGATCACTGGCACTGTGCAGCATTTTTTTGCACCTTAAGCCCAGGTTAGGCATAACTCTGTAGTTAATATGTTACAGCTTTTTCAACTCTATTCTTTAAACCTGTTTCCTGCATGTCTGTAGTTGGTGTATTATTCCTGTCCAGACAGTCCAGAGGAGAACCAAAGGTTAGTACATCCCATTTCATTCATAAGTTTCCACCTGTGATTGGAGTGGGTACAAATTCTCTCTGTCTGTGGTCACTGGCTTGGGGTCTGGTGCTGTGAACTCTGCAGTGGTGAGCCTGACACTGGTCTCCATGGTAGCACTTAAATCTCTCTTTTCCACCAAGTGGACGATGTCTCTATGCTGTGCATTGTTGGATTAAAGGAGGAATGAAGTGGGAAGCCCAGTGGCTGACAGACACTATAACACTGGGTCACACCCAAGGTCCACAGCTATTAAGAATAGGACAGAACAAGGGTATGCCCAAAGCCCATGATGCTATGACTTTCCTGCTGCTGAGGTTTACTTGTGGCTTCAAATTTTTGGAAATGGCCAGTGTGATGCCTTCCTAAATATGAGATTCCCCCCCCCCCCCAGGAACACGGGTCTCACCTGGTGCTGGAGAGGCATGGAGACCCTTTCTGCAGGCACTTGTCTAGGACAGGTGTCACTTGATTCTTCTCAGTGTTTTATTTCACTATCGTAGACGCAGCACTGAGTTTCAAGGCAAAATCCTGCACTTATTTCCCTATTTTTCCTCCCAGTAGATGAGTCATTTTCCAAGATGTACGGCACAGGATTGGGAAGGAGATCACAGGGGCAGTCTTTTGTTGTAATGACTAATTACTGACATTGTTACACTAGTTTTTTTAAACTAAAGCCAGTGACTAAACCACTACGGTTTAACTAAACCCAGGCCCATACCACTATGGACTGCCTGTTGCTGAAGTTCATGAATGTGTTGAGGCCACAGTGGATGGCTAGCAGTGATGCAGATCAGAACACTGGCAGTCATACAGGGGCCATTGCGGTCACTTAGCTGTGGGACAAATCCAGATCCTCTACCCACAGGTCCTTACCTGGGCCTTATGGCTTGACCAGTACTGACTTTCATCATAGTAGGCCTGTGCTGAGCTTTACCACAAAATCTGGCTCTCAATTCCCTTTCCCTTCTCCAAGCAGATGTGTCTCCCTTAACACTAGACTTAACTGCTAGAAAGTTGGGGCAGAGGTGAAGTGGGCAGTGTGACTCTTTTCCTCTATCCTCTTCAATGTATCTTTTCTTATTATGCTAAAAATAGTTACTACGATTTCACATTTGGTTTCCTGAGCTCTCATGAAGGCATTTTATGCATGGACAGTTGTTCAGATTGATGTCTATGCATTGGATGATCACTGAAGGATCCTGTTTGACCATATTGATCTACCCTTCCTAACTTCCCTTTAGCAATTTCTGAAAAGCAGGTCTGTAGTTAGAACTTCCCATAGGTTTTTGTACTTCTAGGAAAGTACTTATCACCTCTTATTTTCTGAAGGACAGCCTTATGAGGTATAGTATTTTTGGTTAGAATATTTTTTTCCTTTTGGCACTTTTTAGTATTATGTATTATACTTGCCCAATTTCTCCTGGCCTGCAAAGTTTCTGCTTAGAAAATATTGTTTTATTGTTGGTTATTGGTGCCTTATTTTCTTCTTTGGAGGAATCAGTTTTCCCTGACTGTTCTTGATGCTTGTGGTTATTCACCGGCATTTGTGCATTTGAGGGAGTAACCAGCAGTCTCCCTGCTTCGGCAGGGAAACCCATTCAGCTATCAGCCTCTCTGGAGATTCTGCACAGGCCATTTGGCATGGTTCCTAAGCAAGCATGCTGGAGTCACTAGATATGATTATCATGGTACCTGGGTCTACAGGGTTGGTCTTAAATGCACACACCTCAAGTTCCACTGAACCTGGAGCCACAGGGAGTAGCTTGGAGATGCAATCTGCAAGAGCTAGCTGGTGCCTGAGGCTGTGTGGGCAGGTGTCCAGGTTGAGTTTGTATGGGTCTGTTCATAGGCTAGACTTGTGAGGGCTGGCCCAAAGCCTGAGGACACTGAGTCAAGTATGGTTCCTGGGCAAGCTTGGAACCTGGGGTCACAAGGCCTAACCTCATGCTATGCTATACTGGGGCAGGCCTAGGCCCTGGGTCAATTAGAATGTCCCTGGATTCTGGGTCTCATGAAGCCTGGGGCCACAGGGACTGACCTCTCTTTGAGAAGGAATGGAATTTGAATCTGTAGAAACTGGCCGGGTGCCTGGATCCACAAGTGGTGACCTAGGGTTATGGTTCATGGGTACTAACCTAGCACTAGGATTAGTATACAGAGTGGACCTATGGGTACTAGCCTGAAGTGTAGAGCTGCTGATGCCTGCATAGCACTGTGACAGGCCTGAAGCCAGAGGTAGAGGCTGGCCCATTTGGGGGGCCAATCTGAAGCCTCGACTTGGAGCCTGAGGCCTCAGGGGCTGGCCTGGATCTTGGGCATGCTGGGGGTATCTCTTCAATGCATTCTTTCTTATTTCTGTGCTATATCCAGGTGCTCTAATTTTTCATCTAATTCCTTAGCATGTGGATAATTTTTCAAATTGATGTTTCTACAAGGGTGTGAGTGCTAAAAAATCCTATTCTGTTACCTTGTCAAAGTTACTCACTAGAACTTTTCATTTTATAAATGTAATAATACTATAAAATAATGAAAAAGGTCTGTATTTTTAATGATGTATACCAAAATGTCAAAATATAGGTAATTTACTTTGAGGTGTTTCAAGAAAAATAAGAAAGTATAATGAGAGGGAAAGATGAAGAAAATACGTAAAATATTAAAAAGTGTTGATTCTGGGCAGTGGATGTATATGTAGTCATTCTTTAGTTCTCCCTAGATTTCCTTGTCTTGAAAATTCGTAGTAATATTGTTTTGTGAGGAAAGAAAGAGGGAGAGACAGAGACATGGGTGGTGAGGAACAGAGAAATGGAGAGAGAGAAGAAAAGGGGCCCTGGACACACAGCCATGATCATTTCTTAGTATATATCTGTCTCTCTCTATACCACGTTTCATTATAGTCTGTCTTGTTTCTTGGATTGGGATTGGGTTCCATGTGAAAGGTTGGGATATTTATGCAACTTCTTATTGCCTGTGTGCCTATGGAGCTTTAGGTTGTTGCAATGAACTTTGCTATGGATTGTACTACTAGAGAGGGGCTCAAAACAATGATGGACCGTCCCCTAGATCTGTGAGAAGCTGCATAAGACAGTACCCAGATTATTAAATGATCTGAAATCAGACTTCAAAATCTATGGCTTCTTATAGATGTCAATGGTGTGTACTTTTGAATTCAGCTTTTTCTTTATATGTTTTTTTATTTTGAAGTAGATTTTGTATAAAAATAAAAAAAAAACTAGCCCAGACTCCTGCTAAAATTATTTAGAAAAATATATATAATCATTTGCAAGCTTATTTATATTATTCAAAAACAAAAGGCAGAACCAGCATCATCTTTAGGAATTACTAACCTCATAGAAGTAAGAAAGTGAAAAACTCATAGAAGTAAAGGAGTGTGGAGTTAAAATATAAAACCTAAGGAGCAGCACCTCAACCTTCAAGGAGAAAGTAACTCCCAAGAATAAGAATTGCATGAAGAGGCTCGGCGCCTATAGCTCAACCGGCTAAGGCGCCAGCCACGTACACCTAAGGTGGCGGGTTCGAATCCCCAGCCCGGACCCGCCAAACAACAATGACAGCTGCAACCAAAAAATAGCCGGGCGTTGTGGCGGGCGCCTGTGGTCCCAGCTACTTGGGAGGCGGAGGCAGGAGACTCGCTTGAGCCCAGGAGTTGGAGGTTGCTGTGAGCTGTAATGCCACGGCACTCTACCCAGGGGGACAGCTTGAGGCTCTGTCTCAAAAAAAAAAAAAAGAATTGCATGAAGATAGGTAAAAATGCACTGCGTGGTTGAGCTGATGGTTGAGCTTTAAGAATAGCCTAGTGACAAGATAATAACTATCAAGAAATTACCACATTACAGGTAGTTTTTCTAAACACCCCACGTAGCCAAGAGTGATCCTTTTTATAGCCTTTTAATCAAAGTGTGAAGGAAGTATTCATCTGAAAGTAGGACTTTGTTCACCTCCACTCCATGCTACTAAGCTACCAGTTTATGTTTATACAACTTTTCCTCCAATCTGAAGTTTTTTGTTAGTAGTGGCCCTAAGGGGACAGTACACAAGAAAAGCCCTCCTTTTCTTTTGCACCTTTCTCTAAAGGGCATATGGAGCTCTATGAGATAGATTTCCACACCAAAACATCCTGAAAACAGAATTGTCTTCTTAGTTAATTCCACTTCCAAATCAACTAACTGGGCTCTTGAAACCTTACCAAGAAATGTCTTTGTAGACACTTAGACACTCTTCAGTAGGAATCTTAACTATTTTTGGTTTGAGAAATGGATAATACTTAAAAGACTATACATCTGCATAAATTATTTCTATGTTGTTATACTGTTCATATAGTATAAATACTTTTAAAAAATTTATTAGTCTTTTATAATCTTGGCAATAATTGGAGTATAATATGTGCAATTTGGTAGTAGGAGATATAAAACAGTGAAGGCAATTTGAATATAGCTAAAACTGTTTTTACTATAGTAGCTTAAAAAATTAAAAGTAATTTAATTTGTATCTTAATAAATGGTAGTTACTTAGATAATACAAAAATGAAAATGCTATATATCATATCTGTGGGATGCAGCTAAATTAGTGTCCTTAAAGAGAAATTGATAATATTAAAGTTTACGAGTAAATTCACAAAAGAATAAAATCTAAAAACTAATGAAATAGTGTCCTGTTATGAAATTATGCTACTAAAAATAAGCCTAAAATAGAGTAGAAAAATAAGTTAGAGATAATAAGAGAAATTAATCAATTATAAAATAAAAATACAACAAAGATTAAGTTAAAAGTTCATTCTTTGGAAAAATTAATGAAGTGAACAAAACTCTAGTAAGAATTTTAAACAAGTGGAAAACAGAACTGAATAATGTTTGGAAATAAAAGCAGATAAAGCAGCTTTTTAATAAGTAATAAAATGCTATGAATAAATGTATATCAATAAAAATGCAAACATAGTTATGCCTCTGTCTTGAAACCATTGTATTGAATGAAAACAACAGAGACAGAGAGTTAAAGTGCATCCCAATTTATGTAAATTTAAAGTGTATATATATATCAAACTCCATTATAATCTCTAAAAAATACAACCAGTTAAGGCCCTCTATCTAATGTAACAGCATTTGTAACTAAAGCAAGAGTGAGGAGGGTGGGCTGGTTGGCTTGCTGAAGTAAGCATTTGCTATGAAGATTTGTCATATAAACTGGGCTTTGCAGACATCAATTTCATGAGCATCATGACCTGAGGAGCACACACTCTGCAGTACACAGTTCAATACAGTGGGCCTGAGAGGCATAAACAACAATTTAAAAAATAGGTTAATAGCTCTAGGCAGGACTTTCTGTAAGTGTTCACTAGGCTCAAGAGACCCTAATTGTTAGAAAACCTGATGGAGAGATTAATCAGGGCTCCAATAAAAAACAGGGAAATAGGAAGAGGCTACATAGAGCTGGGACCAGGGCTTCAGAAGAAGGGTAGTACCCACAGGGCATGAAAACTGTAAACACTGAAGTCAGACCAGTCAGCTCTAGTGGAAGGGCTTTGCACATCTTCACGTGAAAAGAAAGATGCTCTCCAGAAATGTCTTGAAGAAATACCATACAATGAACTAGCCAGAAGACTCACTGTCCCCCGGTAACTAGAGCTGACACTGCTTGTGTGATGGGAGAGAGGAGGAGTGCGAAGTTCCTGGTGTAAAACGAGGCTATGTCGGAATCATTTTTGACACTGCCCGACCGGCAGGCGGTGTCGGGGAGTTCGTGATCAGCGTATGAGAGGGAGAAGGAAAAGGTGGACACAATCACACAACCACTCATACAGTATAGGGAGAAGGCTGAGCCGAAGCTGTTTATTAGGGATCGCTACAATCTTATATAGGGTTAGTTGAGGGGGCGTGGTTACTTCATGAAGCTGAATCTATAAGGCTAGGAATGTAGTCTTTGGCCTATGATAGGTTTAAAATGTGAGGGGAGGGTGGAGGGGTTATGCTGTCCTGAGGGGAGGGGCCCTGCGCTGTGCTCTGCGTTTCCATCTAAGTCTTGTACAATGTAGCTAGTTCTATCCGGTTTTCTTACCAGTACTGGTCTCTTTATCCGGCCTTTTCACGTGGGGGTTGAACTAGGCTAGCACTTCCTCTTATGATGTAGTTTAATATTTCTGTTAACCCTTACACATTTTGCTTCTGTGCTTTGGTCTCCTATCCAAGGAAACAGGTTAGAAGTATCTCTTGAACACACTGAAGAACGTGAGGGAGTTGGAAAGGCAAGTTCCCAGCTGAGCTTCTTTTAACTGAGACTCCCACCTGGAGACGGACAAAACAGAATGTCCCAACAATTGGCCAGCAAAATGATTCAGTAAACGATGGGACTTCCAAGGAGAGATAGAAGTCCTGGCCGTTTCCACGTATACTCAAAAAGCCCAGACAAGTGGTATATGCACACCCCTCAAAGACTGCCAGGCCTGGGGAAATGCTGTCTTGCAGTGCTCGTTTCTGTAATTCAGCTTTACAAAGTTCTTCTAACCACCAGTGGAGTTAGATTTGTTCTTTTGGACTGTTTTTTTTCTTTTTTTGTGTGTTAGGAGAACTTGGTTCCCTTCATCAGTCTAGTCCAATACACTAGCCTAATGTAGCTTCTAATATTTTTGGTGTACCCCAGAAGGCCCATGTTGGTGCCCACTGTGGCACCCTGTCACCGCATGAATAAAAACAGCCAGGACACAGATTGAAGGTACATGTCTGCAAGAGGTCAGCTTCCCATCTGTTCTGTGAGACCCCAGAGAAACCTCCTATCTGGCCTTTCACTGAAGGCTCAAACCACAGATGTGGGGGCCCACATGCTAGGATCACACATTTAATGGTTGCAACTCCCATCCTGTTGCCCTAAGAATGTTACAAAGTATAGCACTTGTCTACCCATCTTATGTCTTGAACACATGCAGCTGTCTGAGGGCCTGTCTCCAGGCTGCAAACCATCTCTATGCCAGCTAGGAGATTGTCTTATTCTCAGGCCTTGTTCAAGAGCTGGTGGCTGCTTCTGTAAGCCTGGTGCTCAGTCTCGTATAGGCCTAGGTTTTGAGGATTAATCCAAAATGCTCTCCACCATGAAGCCCTAGACCTTAGACTCCTCCAGGAAGTGCTGCTGGCCCAGGTGCTGACTGGAGGTCCGGCTCCGAACTGTCCTCTCTCACAGGCTATGTTATCATGGAGAGAGCTATACTTGGGGGTGTATATTTCCAAAACAATAATGGCCAGATGTATTATCCTTTCATTCATATTCATTTGCTTTTATTAGACTATAACTATACAGTGTTTGTCAAAATTACCTATTGTCCATTGGTTGGTATTTATTTATCAATTGACAATCAGGTTAAGATCTCATTCCAAAGGTTCAGGGCCATTTTTATTTACAGCGAAGAGATTCACGGACATAAAAATCATTATTTACAAAGCAAAAAGAAATATGGTTAAAATATTAAGCAATATGATTAAGATTGTTGTTGTAATAGAATATCATATTAGAATCCAAGCAGCCAAAATACAAAATATATCCCTAGAAATTGTATAGCTCTTTCCAGAAGTTGAACAGGACAAAATTTTCTCAGTGGAAAGAAGATGAATTCATACTTTATAACACATTTTTCACATGGGACCTAAAATAGAATGTTGGAACTAAAAAGTAGATAATGGATCTTATCACCTTTATAGAGCAAATGCAGAATAAATTTTCATATGGCTATTTTTGTTAATGATTCTCAATAATAGCTAAGGTTATAATAAAAAGCATCTCAGTGAAAGAGAGTTTATAAAGTCTTGAGCTAAAAGGGCATTGCCCTTCTTTTGATACTGAAAAATTACAGGATTCCAACCATTTGTCTTATGTTTGAGAACTATTCAAGACTGTACTAAATAACTTCTAGATAGTTTACTGGAATATTGGCAAGAGTTTGAGTAAGCAAATACAATAGAATCTCCTTAGTTGACCTCCTCCCTACATTGACCACCTTCTTAATATGACCTGGTTTTCATAGACCAGACATGCACCACATGTACGTATCAGTGTTGTAGGTCTAGTTCCTCAAGTTTACCACCTCTGTATGCTGACCAGTTTGATGTAGTCACTTGGGTGGTCAACTTACAGAGGTTCTACTGGATTCTAAGTCTTTTGGTTTACACATTCTATCCTGAGTGAAGGTTCCAGAGATGTCAGTTCTCATTTTCTCTTGCCCTTTAAGAGACTTTATTTTATTTTGTTCAGCTGTATAGTAGTATGGTTGAATTAGATAATGGATTTCTAAAATATTAGACAGATTTAAAATGATTTCCTGTATTGGGATGAAATGGTTACTTAGCATTCTTATTTTATTTTCAGTAAAATATAAGCTTTACGGAATCAGGGACTATGTATGTATATATGTTTGAACAGCTGTCAACAGTTTTTAGATATTTTCTAGCACCTAGTAGACACTCAATATAAATTTGTAGAACACATGAATTAATTCATACTCACCCTCCCCCCAAACAAAAACCTAATATTCAGTATTACACCTTTATTTCTATCATATACTTAGCTCTCATTCTTTTGTTCTCAACCTTCATTTTATGTTTATAAACATTTTTAAATTATTTTTTAAATTTTTTTAAATTAGAGATTCATTGAGGGTACAAAGAATTGGGTTACACTGATTGCATTTGCTAGGTAAAGTCCTTCTTATAATTGTGTCCCACCGCTAAGAGGTGTGCCATACACTGTGACCCCCATCTGTTTATAAACATTCAATTTTTATTATTATATGGTATTTCATTAACAATATTCTTGATTTTGCATAAAATTCATTAATTAGAATAATTATTTAAAAGGATATAATTACATTTCAACAATGAATTTTTTGCAATCACTTTTGGAATACCAGTAGTTTTCCTCTTGTGCTGTGCCTTGTATATATGCTCTTTTCATTGTGCTTTCATCAAAATGGAATAAAGCTTAAAATGTTTTATTAAATTATTAAATTTTGATTTCTGAAATCAACACTATTTTCCCAATATTTTCCTTTTAAGTTGAAGTGGCAATTCAATTCTAGAGATTCATTTAGACAATAATAATATCAACAGTAATGATGATGTGTTTATCAGTTAATTTCTTTGTAGAAAAGAAATGGTACATTTAAGTTAAAGTATCTGGTAAGTGTATAAATGTATGGACAGAGTGTAGTGAATCCACAATAGAGTATAACATCAGAAGAACTGTTACCATATTTTATGGTCATGCAAATGCCTATTGGATCTCTTTCAAAAGAAACTACTGTGGGAAGCATAGGCAAATGATAGTCCCAGACTCCATATTGAGGATCAGCACCACATGGTTTTGTACCAAGGCCACCCTTCCTCTTTGCTACCCTCTGATGAGTGTCTGAGCATGGTACAAGTACAAGTGCTGACCCATTCTTAAGGGATATGGAATTCTCCTAATGAATGATGTTAGCTAAGAGATTCCCACCAGTCTGACTAAATTTTTCTTAAAATTGTGCTCCTATCTGGCACCCTTTCTACACATCCTCACTTCTTCTACTTGTCTTTGCACAGGCATCAGACTGGAACCATGTCCCGAGCAATCCTTATCTAATCATCCTTCAGAGGAATTTCCCTTAATTAGTCTCTCACATCTCTAATTCCATCTTGGAATGTTAAAGTTAGGATCTTCAGATCCAAAATCAATTCAACCAGGAAGGGACTTAGGGGCATAACTTTTTCTCCCTGAATCTCTTCCCTCCATTCTGAAGGTCTCCACTGCCAGAAGCCACCTGAAGCTAAAGGGTGAGGCAACACACTCATGCTGCTCACACAGGCCTGAAGGAATTGTAGAGAAGGTTGGAGAGTGAATCTGGAGGGCCTGCACAGAAAACACTGAGTGAAGCATACACAAAGGGAAACGAAGGTGGGGAGGGCAAACTCCCAGCTTATAAAGCTGTTCTATGTGAAAAATAACAGTTATTTGTTTAGTTTAACTTTTCAGCATCTATTTCTTTCATTATGGTAAATCAAACCATGATTTTTCCATTGAGAAATAACGCTTCTCCAAAATATTAAAAACAAAAACAGAAAACTGTTGGAATTGGATGAAACTGATGCCACTTCATAGCCCCTGACACCTGGGAGCAGCTTATATGTCCCAGAGATCACCAACCAGATTGTTCCAGTCTGGGACCACAGTGAGTGATTCAAATATGAGAGTAGTATCTGAGTAAGACCAATTAGAATTAATTCTAAAATTCTTTTGGAATTAATGTGAAAGAGACTGTGTCTATTCATTAGTGCTGTCAGTTGAGGAGAAGGCCTATCTGAGGTGGAAGAGCCTACCTGAAAATGCTCCGAATAGAGGGAAAAGGAGAGGTGGGAGGAGGGGAGAAGTGTCTTAAATATTTATTATCTCTACAATAATGTTCATAGGAACTATTCCTATCCTTTTTTAATTTGGTTTGGCTTTTTGTTTTGTTTTTGTTTCTGTTTGTTTTTTGCTTCAGTCATCTTGGGCTGAATTTTGCCACTGGTACTTTTGACAAGACCAGACTAATGTCTTCAAGTTGTGTTAATATTATCTGAAACACTGGATGGCATTATCAAGAAATCCAGAGATTGTAAAAACTGAGCAGAGAACGACTCTAAGGGAATTATCAAGAAAAAGTGCTCTCACTGGGTCCTGGAAATGATCCTCTGACAAGTGGAGAAATAACCATAGCAATATGGCTTGTGGATGTGGAGTTAACTGAGTTTCCCTCTCAGTACTTCTGCAGGGGCATCCAAATTTAGTTACCTAGAATCAGACAAGACTTAAGAGACTTGGTCAGATAGCCAGTGAAAACTATAAATGTCTACTTGCTTTTTGTCATATTTTGGATCATTCCGCTTGACCAAATCAAACATGATTTTTTAATTGCTAATCTCTGAGACTTAATGAATTTTGAGTAGAAGATTTTATTCTGAAAACTTGGCAAAAATCTTGCCTTGACTGGTGTTCATTAAGAACACATTATACCCAAGGCACTGTTTTGTTCTTTGGATAATAATAAAGAAAATAGCTATGGCAGTTACAATGTAGTGAGAAAACAAAAAAATAAAAAAGAAAGAAAGAAAAAGAAAGCATAGATGAAGGTAGGTATTTAGGAGTCAGAGGCATATGCAAAGAACAGTACAGGAAAGATCACCAGTACATTCTGGGAATACAATGTGGTTCATAAACACAGAAATATATAATATAAGACAAAGGTAACTGAAAGTCATATTAGGAAAATAAGTTGGGTTGCACTTATTTTTCTAATAAATTTTCTAATAAGTTGGTCCACTGTATATATCACACTAAAGAATTGGAACTTTGTTCTAAGGATACCAGGGAAGCACTGAAAATATCTGAAGCAAAAATTATATGATTGTATTTGCAATTCAAACTTCTCTACATACATTCTTGGAAACTGCCTGTGAATCTATGATTATTTGAAAATAAAATTTCTAAAAATAAACTAAAGCAGGAGAATCAACTGGTGTGACAATGACTTTGATGAAACAATTGTGATCTGAGCAGTGTGGAGGAATTAAGAACTGGCCAGATTCTCATACAATTTGAATATCTGGGGCATAAGATAAGGAAGACAAAACAATTTTGGTCTGAGCACCTGTGTGAAGGTGACTTTTACTGAGGCAGAATATCTGGATATACTCAAAGATACTGAGAATAATCACACATTTTCTCTCTTTTTTTAGATGTCAAGTTAGAGTTGCCTACTAGACCTACAGATGGAAAGGTGAGGTTGGTAGCAAATGCTTATTTGAAGTTGAAAAAAGTTACCAGAGTTGAAAATACAAACATAGACGTCATCATTAGATAACATCTTTAAGGTCAAGACGCTAATTGAGATCTATGAGAAAGTTAATAGAGAAAGGAAAAAAGGAGATCTGAAAAGGGAGCTCAGGAGCTAATTGAAATTGTGGTAAGATTGGAAGAAGGAGGGGGTGTACAAGAAGAGAGTAGAGGAGTGAACAAGGCACATGAACAGAGTATTTCACCAATAGAGAGAGTGCAACTATTACAAACATCGCTTAAAATCAAAACAAGGTGATAACCAATAACCGATTTTTGGAATTGACAATATGGAAGGCAAAGGTACAATAACATGAGCAGTCTTCATAATTTGGAGGGAGAAAGTTTAACTAGAGTAATTCCAGGGCAGGATGTGAGGAAAAGAGCTCAACAGTGGTAAAAATTCACTGGAGTTATTCTGCTGGGCCAGGGATCAGAGAAATTGGGTAACAGATGAAGGAGCAAAGTCAAAATGGAAGGATAACAGAAGTATTTTATGGAAGAAATGACTATATCTGATAAATCAGGTGACGGAGATATTGCAGAGTCAGAATCCTCGAGTAGGTCAGGAGATATTTTATAACCCGAGGTACAGGACAATGACTTAGGCAAAGAACATTGCCTCTTTTTCTAGAAGAAAGTTTTACTCCCACAGCAATTCAAATGAGGGATAATTATAGACTGAACTAAGAATACAGCCCGGGAGATTTGAAAAGTAAGTGAAGTCAGTGATTGAATGTAAGAAATAGGAGAGGCACAGCAATCGGTTTTTGATTGGATAGGGGAGGTTTGTAGAGTCCCAAGTATCGGTTAGTGAATGGATATAGAAAGTAACTCAGAGAAAAAATAGATATTTTCTTTAGACTATTTGAGTAAATGATAGTGTTATTTGTTGGAATTCAAATGTAAAAGAAATACAGGTTTAAAGTACAGGGGAAAGAAGTAAGGTAAAGGTTTGTTACTGAAAGAACAGAACTTTAGACCCTTGGAAAAAATAGACTCAGTACACCGTAAAATAGTAGAGGCTGAAAGTGGTAAATGGATCCCTACGAAATCCAGTCATGGTAAATACTCTAGCAGTGATTGAAATAACAAAACAGCAGGGAAAATTGGGAATTTTTTACTCACAAGGTCAAGATGATTTTATTTTAGATTTAATGTCTTAGGAATTTAATTTTCAAGGGGATATAATATTTGAATTTGAATTTTACCTGAGAATTTAATAAAGGGAAGAGAATTTATATTCAAATCTGGGGCATTTGTTTTGGCATTTTATTATGGAAATAGCTTGTTAGAATTTAATCTTACTGCATCATTTATGATGGGTTTTCTAAAAGGATGTAATTAGATATAATTTTTGATTAGAAATACAAAGTAAATTTTCAACCTTGTGTAGAAAATGATTTAATTAATATTCTTCCTTGACTTATTTCAGGGTTCATAGGAAGAAAAATAAATGACTGCACAAAGATTCTAGGATGTATTCTGGTATTTCTCATCTCCTTACTCTGGTCAATTAAATAATTCCTTTTTTCCCAGTAGGTTTGGGTATACAAGTGATTTTGGTTACATGGAGGCGTTTAGTGTACCGACCACTCTAATAATAGTGCACATTGCATCTAATGCACAGTACACTATTCATTCTTCCCTTCATCCCCTTCGCCCCCTCACACCCACTTCTGGGCCTCCAGTGTCCTTTGTCATACTCTGGGCTTCTACACACACATAGCTTAGCTTCTACTTCTAAGAGAGAACAGGAAGTGTTTGTTTTTCCAGTCCTGAAATACTTCACTAAGTGTGATGATCTCCAGTTCCATCCAAGCTGCTCATTCTTTTTCATGGCTGAGTAGTATTCCACCATGTATACATGTCATGTTTTGTCTATCCAATAAAAAATTTTTATATCCAAATGATTATAAAAACAAACCATCCGTTGTACCTCATGGGGGACTTTCCTTCCTATTATTTTTTGTTTATTTTCAATTGGATGGAGTTTCCTTTCTGCCTCCCATTCATTCTCTCCAATGGTAAAAGAGTGAGAGTGTCTTATCCTGATTAGAGAAAAAAATGTGGATTTTTAATCTGGCACATTTCTCCCTCTTCTGCCCACAGTGTGCATGTATTCTAGTCTGTGCCTCATAACAGTGGCCACTCCCCACTCAGGAAAGTCTGAAGTTTTCTATTCCCAGTTTTTACTAAGTAGAGAAACGTTTTTAATTCTTGAATCCAGCATTACAAGACCACTTGTCTGGAGAAATAATCCAAATTTTTTAAGTAGATATCTGTGTCTTCATGGATTTACCTTTTATTAATTATTTTATAAATTAATTTATTCACTTGAGGGTGGAGAATGGATGCTATTATTTGGGGCCCCACAAATACCAAAAAAAAAAAAAAAAACCCACATAAAAGGGTTTTTTAAAGTTATTGGGTAACATAGAGATGAAACTACAGCAAAAAAAAAAAAAAAATGTCCTTTGTTTTGTTTGTCTTGTGTTTTCATTGTGTTTTTGTTCTTTCTTATACAGTTGTATGAGTGAAACATTAAACACTGAAGGTATCCAGAAATCTTTATAATCAAATAGGCCACATAAATAATTGTTATGGAGTATGTAGACACTATGTAGTAATTTGTGTTAATTCAACTTCTTTATATTTTATTATGTTCTAACAGAACATGTATTTGATATCATCACTAAGGTGATTTAACTCCTACATCTTAAGGGCACAATAAAACACTGCATTAAGCTTCAAGGATAAAGGACTAAGTTGCAGCAAGACAGAATTAAAGAGGTACAGCACAAACACCTTCTTTAGAGTCAGACATACAAGTTTGCACATTAGAAAACTCTCCATTACATCTGGGACAGCCTTTCCTTCATCCAAACACCGCATTGCTGAGTACATGTGGCACATATGTTAGAGACAGCATTTGTTTTTAGAGTGATATAAAATATGTTTAACATATTTAAACTTTGATGACTTGGCAGGCAAGATGCTGACAATTCTCTCCACTTGAACAAGGATAGAAGGATTTCACATTTTAGATGCTTCTGAGAATAATTGAAGAGACTGTGTTTGTTTACCAGTATTTTACAAGTGTGCTCTCTGAAAACATCGATAAAAAATGGCACTGATTGAA
This sequence comes from Otolemur garnettii, assembly GCF_000181295.1. NCBI lineage: Eukaryota > Metazoa > Chordata > Mammalia > Primates > Galagidae > Otolemur > Otolemur garnettii. The sequence continues at coordinate 2,556,310 of NW_003852396.1, read as the reverse complement.
ATGCTGTATACTGCTCTAAAAGTTACCTGTAAATCTGGATTTATGCCAGATCTACTGAATAAGAATTGTGAAGTTGCATCTCCAGAATTTTTCAATTTGTATCAAAAGGGCTGGGAGAAGTCACAGTCCTTCGTAGGCAGAGCTAAATTTGAAAATCATTCAGCAATACATACATATGTGTATAGTCAGTAGGTTTCACATTTGCAAGAAAATTTTAAGCATCAAGGTTATCAGACTGGAACAAACAAATACTAGTTAAAACAGTAATTTTCTCAATAGTGACTAGAGATAGAAAAGACTAGAGAAAAATGTAGATCCAAGTTACTCGTTGTTCTATCCTGATCTCTCTGATGTAAACTCCATGTGGTATTTCACAATACAAGATAGTTCAAAGCCAACCAGCTATTTCTGTCTTCTCCCCCAACCTTGTCTTGTAAAGCGAAACCTCCCACATACTTTTGTGCTAGGAAGTGATTAGATTGGGAGATTCATCTCACTAAGGAGGCAAGTTACAGAGAGATCAAACACATCCAGTAGACAAATCGACACTTAGCTTCCTTCATTATTAAAGATTCCAAAATCTTTGTGAGTTAAACATGTTTCCACCTCTAAATGGGAAGGAGATGGCTTCCTCTTTGCTTCTTGCCATAGAACTAAGAATTTCCTTTTGTAAAGAAAAATGTGTAAATGCGTCAGGAACAGGTAAAATGAATACCATCAGAAGGGCACACCTTCCACATGGTGGCTGTGCTGACCCTTCAGAAGAATGAATGGAAAAGCCAACACACAGAAATAGGGACAGGCAGTGGAGTGTTAATTTTGTGACTATAGTTGTTTTGTATTTCATTTATTATTAAAAGTGTGTAGTAAGCTGTTACCATTTTTACCCTGGTGGTATTTCCTTATCATCGATGTTCTTTAAGATTCATCAGGAGAAGCAAAAAAAGATTTTCAAATCAGTTTGGTTTCAAATGCATCTTTGAAGGATGGTTGTTACGAGTAGGACCTGGATAAGCAGCACTGCAGGGGTTGCCAATCTCTGGTTGAAAGCACCATCTACTGGAGATAGAAGCATTGACTACTTTTAGCATCTGTAGCCACTTTAGAGTCAGCAGATAAACTTCTGAACCAAGGGAGAGTCTAGTCCATATGGAAATCTGTTTGCAGAAGCAAATACCTCCTATATTAGGACTGCATTTATGTTTAAACAAATTTGAAAGATAAACTTGTGTGTTCTCCAAAGAATGTTCCCTGATATTCTGCCACAAAAATCAAGCCCAGATTGATAAATCCTGAAACTATGTGAGGTATAATACAAAGCACTGAGGAAAATAGTCTGGATAATTCAGACTATTCTGTCTGTAAATGAAATAACTCGAGAAATTTCCAAAATGACAGGGACATTATTAGTGCAGTTACATTTTGCTAGAAGAATAAAGAACAGCTATGTGACTATTAAACTCATATCTTTTTACTATTTTGGGGTAATAAGGATTTAAAACTCCCCCTAGTTAATCTGACATAAATCACAAATGTATTTTAATATAAACATCTTTGGTTGAAATTTGTATCTGCATTTGTCACCCACAATTTGAGGGGTTTAGATGTACCCTAATACTTTACGAACAAGTATAAAACGTCAAACGAGGAATTACCACTGTGATTTTTATTTCTCAATAATGATCCTCTTGTTCCTTTGTCTACTCACATAGATTGTGAGACTCTGAGACAAAATCCCAGCATCACTGAGCCGGCCTCTATTCAATCAGAAGGACAGAGACCAATCAATCAATCAGTATTTATTTTGGACTCAGAAGTAGTTTTTCCTTACAATGTCTAGGTCCTAAGATCCATCAAGCTTTGTCTTAAATGCATAAGGATTATGGTACAGTATCAAATATCCAGAATTTATAATTTTGTATTACTTTCTTCTGAACTGTCATTTGTGACTTTTCTCTCACTTAAACATGTACAATTAGAAAAGTGAAATAATAAACAGGAAAATAGTCAAACATACACAAGATTAACCTTTTTACTGCTTTCCCCACCTCTATATATGTAAAATATCTCCCTGTACTTTAACATCTATACAAGTTCCAGCAAACACCTATGAGGTAGGTTGTGTGGTTTTCCCTTCTCTCCTTCTCTCAGTGTTTCCTCCCCAGGGAAAGGCGTTCATTCATCATCACACCTGCCACTCAGAATTCCTTAGCTGATGATTTATATTATAAATTACTCAAAGAAATTGGCAGGTAACTATTCTTATTACACCCCTTCTGAAACACATCTTTTCTTCAATGAAAACCTGACTTTCTAGTTTCTATCTCCTCATCTCCTTTGAAAAGTCTTCCTCCTTAATTTCATTTCTAAATACAGAAGAACCTCCCTACATTGACCACCTCCCTACATTGACCTCGTCTTTAAGGTGGCATAACTTGCAGAGACTGGACATGTAGCTGACCACCTCCTGTGCTGACCAGTTTGATACAGTCCCTGGGGTGGTCAAGTTCTACTTCATTGGATTTCTTCATTAGTTGGCCATGGAGGACATTCATGATAAACTGTTAGCTCTCTTCCTGAATGATATTATTTATTTATTTTATAATGATATGATTTTAGTAACATTTTTCTATTGAAAATTCTCCAGGGCATTTTTCCAAACTCCTCCTCTCTTAGTGACTCTAGACACATATATACTGTGGCATAATTAATGCTTGTATTTTTCAGTTTTTAAGGCATTCCACACACAGCTCTCCATCCTTTCTATGACCCTGTCCTTTCCCTCCTACTCCTCAGTCAAATTTGCTGCTTCCCAGTTTTCTTTTTCCATCAGTGGGCCACACAATTCGGGGGATCCAGAAAACCCAAGCGTCCTCCTTGCCACCACGTTCCTTCTGCCACATTATCAACTCATCATCAGATCCCCATTAATTTTACATGCAAATTGCTTCAAACCTGTGTTCTGTTCTGCTTTTGGACTGTCCCCTTCCTAGTCCAAATCCTCAGAGTAGACTATCAATGGGTATTGGTTGAATATGTCTATATACTACTGAATGAAATGCCTTTGTGGATCTCCTTCTAGTAATGCTAATGATTTACTTTTTTAAGGAAATCTCTGTAGTTCCTATGAAATCTTTTACCTCAAAAAACTTTCTCTCTTTTATGCTCACTCTTTATTTCTCTATCTTTAGCAGCCTTTGTGTTCTTTGAGAATTTATCTCTGCTCATCCAGTATCTAACTCCGATTTTTAGCACAAAACTATTTTAAATATTTGTTGAATTGAAATGACTGAGTTGTTGAAATAAATACATAAAACAGAGGTAACTATCTTTTGCTTACCTCAAAACATATCTTTCATTCCTTTCTTGCCAATGTTGATTATTTAACCCCAATAATAGTCCTGAGTTTTGTGATATTTCCTTGCTTTTATATTTAGTCTCATAAATTATTAATACAACTCTAAACAGTATAATTTAGTTTTCTCTACTGTGATGTATATACAATTGGAATCATACTGTGTATATCTCTTTTTAATTTGTTTAATGAACTCTACATTTTATTAGGAACTTATCCATTTTTATGTTGCCTTATTTTATTTATTTCTATTTGAAATTTCACTGGAAGAATACATCACCACAAATTTAGCCATGTTATTTGTATGAACCCTTGGGTCATTCTATTTTTAACTAGTATAAAAAAATTATTCTTGGGTATGTTTTTTTGAGATATCTGTACATGAGTTTCTCCAGGTTGTGGGAGATTTACACCTTTAACTTTATTAGATGAAGTACAATTCTTTTCCAATTTACATTCTGTCCAGCAATGTGTAAGATTTCTCCATCATCAGTGGTACTTAGTATTACCATCCTCCTTTTATGCTAATGTGACATGTGTATCTCATTTTTAAATTATTTTTAGCATTAACTCCTTATTAATATATGTGCTCTAGTTATTTTGTGAACTACCCATAAACATATCAGGCCTATATCATTTTCTATTGAGTTTTCTGAAATTTTTTATTTATATGCGGAAATTATTAACATATATGTATTCCAATTATTTTCTCTGTCAGAGGTATATATTAGTAACATCTTCCTCTCATTAGTTTATTGACTTTTTTCATCCTTTAAAATGTCTTTTTATTCATAGAGATTTTTAATTGGATTAGCATTTTTATAGTTTAAGAAACCTTTCCTCAAAGGAAAAAAAATGTATTTTCTTGTATTTTTAAAAATTTTATGATTTTGAGGTTTACATGTATGTTTCAAATATAACTGAAATTTATTTTTGTATATGGAATAAGGTGAGAATCCAATTTCCTGTGTCACTCTATGGATGTCAAATTATTTTAGACCATCTATTCAAAAGACTGTCTATTCCTTATTGAGGAACAATGGTATTTCAGTCATCTACCAAAGTGAATTGCAGAATACTTAACTTAAAAATGGCTTATGATATAATGCTTTTAATTATCAACACTATTGTTGCTAGTGAGTTGTTAATAGCAACTGAGATAGCCAATTAATAAAAACTCAAATTGAAATTATCGTAGAGAGATATTGCTAAGTCTTTTAAATATAAAAAGTGCCAAGAAATATATACTGTGCTAGACGATCGGAAAAGATGCATTGAAATGTAGTCAGAACATGAATGAATTATCGCTCAGACACTTAGCTGTTAACCTGCATTTACCCCAATTAATTACAAAGTCATAAGACAATCAGTTAACCTCAACAAACTCAGTTTTTTCCTAAAAAACATCCATACTAATATTAATCTTGTCTACCACAAGCAGAATCTAAGTATCAAATGAGATAAAGATGTGATAGAAAATTTGTAAAGTCCAAAACTGTATTAATGTTAACACAAGAACTGCTACTTACTAGGCCTCCCCTGGTGTAGCACAGACTGTGCTAAGTATTTTTCACATAATGTGTTTTTAAATCCTCAGCAATGTACAAACTAGACCTTGTTATTACCATTTTATAAGTGAACATTAAAGTAGTTGACCTAACCAAAATTGTACAAGGTTCAGAACTACCCAGTATTTCAGGTCTCCACTGGGGGTTTTGAAACCTACTTCCCTCAGGTTAAGAGGGATTACTGTAAATGTGGAACAAATTGAATGAAATGAGAATAAAAGTTAAAACTATGTCCTTGTTCTCTAAGACTGATCTGTCAAGAGATAAAATGCAACTTTTTTGAATTCAAAAAATATATATAGTATGACATTGTATATACTTTACAACATAAAAATATAATGGAATTTATTACATGTTCTATATAACATATAGCAGTAATGTTAATCATTTTTTAACTTAGTCTCAGCTAAAATGGTTATTTAATCATGAGCAGTAAATAAAATGTTTCTCTTACATATCATTTCCATGAACCAGACAACTCTTAAGAAAAACTTAAATATTGGACACATTTTTTCAGATGCACATTTTGATTCCACATATTAGGAATTAATACAGTGTTCTAAAGATGGTCAGTGATTAAAATAAACTGTTTTGGCTGCTCTGTGAATCCCTGTTGGTTGAAAATAAACCAACTAAAGGATGTCTACATCTTACTGTCAGTTCAATTCAGGTTTCTTTTCTTTAAAAATGAAGTAAGACATCGACAAACAAAGTTAGAATCTCACCAGGGTACATTTATTTTCTTGCTTTGTGACTCCAAGGCATCGGATACACTTAGCTCTTTCCTGTATGCTGGGAACAGATAGTTTTTAAACTTCATTTTGAATGTGCAAGAGTGGCCGGAAGCAAAAGTCTCTGTGTTGTGTGCTTTAATCAATCCCTGACATCTCAGTAACGCCTGGAAAAATGCAAATGAATGGAACCTGGAAGAGAAAAACGGAGCCAAATTGAAGCATAAAGGAGAAGGTGTGTCATTCTTTTCTCCTTTTTTCTGTTAAGTAAAATTAGCAGTAATTCAGACTCAGAGAAGGTTGTTATCAGATCAATGGTGTTAGCTCCTATTTGTATATATATGGTTAACCAAGGAAGGAAGGAAGGAAGGGAGGGAGGGAGGGAGGGAGAGAGGGGGGGCAGACCAGGGAAAAAATGAAAATGTGTGTCTTAGTTTGACATAAATTATAACTTGTGCAGAGCTAGGTGGGGGTGTGGGGTAGAAGGCAGACTTCCCCTTTGCTCCCAGAAGGACATGGTCAGACCTCTTTAATTTGTGCATCTCCAATCTGTGTATCAATATTGTTTGCTTGCTATTAATTCATATGTTTATTCAACAAATACTTATTTTGAGCTTCATCTTATACAGTAGACCCTCTGATCCATGGTTTTGCTTTCAGAGATTTCTGTTACTCATGGTCCAAAGAGGTCCAAGGATAGTTGATTACAATGTAATATTTTGAAAGAAAGAGAGAGACAACCTGTTGATTTCCTGGGGCCCTTAATTCAAAACACTCTTTATATCAAAGAATAGCAATTTGGGATAAATTCCCTGAGCTCCTTTAAGAATAAACCACATAATATTGCTTGTTTAAATTATGAAAGTGTTTCTAGTAAGATTATAGCTTCTAGGGTGTTAACTTTCCAACTTCCTTATTTTTTAAGTCACACATCTTATTAAGCCTTGTATTAATTATTACCAAAGATAGTCTCAATCATCAGCTAATTTATTCTTCAGATCAGCCCACTAATATCAAGCATTAGCTTCACATCCTGATTGATGGTTAATGTCAGTGAGAATTTCTGTAAACAAATCAGCGATCATTTCTTTCGGAATAATAATATATCTACCAAACCTTAAACTTAAAAATGTTTTTTTCTACGTAGCCAAATCTCAGTATCTAAAACTATGATTAGTTTATATGAAAATATTACCTAATATAGATTGCAAAAACGAGGCACTCATTAGTTATGGTGAACAGTCTAACATAATTAGAAAGTTGCCATCCAGTAACTATGTGTAGTTCCTGCAGTGCATTTGTATGTTCCAGAAGGATACCAATTATATGTATACAGGGCTTGCTTATTAGGTACACAGTCAGTGGACAGCTGCTATTATAATTAGAATTATGATATACTCACTCACATTTACTGCAATTAAAATATATTTTGCTGAAGTCTATGTTAACCAGTTTGATGAAAATATTTCAAATGGTCTATAATTGCGTGATTACATTAATGTACACAGCTATAATTTAATAATTAAAAAACAAAATATATTTTGCTTGTTGAGTTTCTAGAATGTATCAGGTAATGTGTAATGTACAATCTTCTAATCATTACAACACTTGTATAAAGGAGGCACTACTATCACCTTTTAAAAAGAACATTTAAAAAAAGAAAAAAAAAAAACATAATCCTGGTGTTTCCAAAAGTTCAGTATTTGTCCTCAAGGCTGAATCAGTAAGAAGAACAAGGGCAAGTGATTGAAGGAAAAGAAAGAGGAGTTTATTAATTTGCTGACAAAAAAAGAAGGTGTCAGACCAGCATCTCAGAAGACCACCATCCTGCCTGTGAGGAGAGAAACAGGCTTCTCAAAAGGAGGATTTCAGTGATTGGCCTCAGGTCTTCGTGACTTCTGTTACACGTCCTGTCTTTGGACTACTGTTGTTTAACTGTAATTGGTGTTTTCAGTCACTCTCATCTCCAGTAAGGAGTCCTATGACCAAGTCCTATGACCGTGGACTTCAGCTATCACCTGTGGGGTAAGATACTAGAAAACAAACAGCAAAGAATATTTTTCTACTCTTTTGAATACTGGCCTTGGGAATGAATGCAAGTTTTAATTTACCCAAAGTGACAAACTGGGAAACAGTTTATTACCCCTTTTCAGACCTTTACCTTTGTCACAACACCATCTTGTTGCTCATATGTGAGAATATGTTCCCTTTGTTCCCATAGAAATTTGTGCTTAGCTGTAAGACTATTTGCTGAAGGAACAGAGAGACTATTGTAACCTAAGTATTCTGTTATTTGGGACAACGGAAAGAAATGGTGTGATAAATAGTTGAATATTTCATTAGAAAGAGTAGAAATCTATCTGAAGGTGACAAGATATATAAACAAAAGCCATTTAAACTGAAAATAAACTTTTCTTTCTTTTTTTTTTTTCTTCTTTTTTTAATGACAGTGTCTCACTCTGTCACCCTGGGTAGAGTACCCTGGCATCTCAGCTCAAAGCAGCCTCACAAGCTTGGACTCAAGATTTTGCCTCAGCCTCCTGAGTAGCTGGGACCACAGGTGCCCACCACAACACCTGGATAATTTTTCTATTTTTAGCAGAAACAGGAGTCTCACTCTTGCTCAGAGTGGTCTCTAACTACTGAGCTTAGAAATTGAAGTGCCTGGACCTCCCAGAGTGCTAGGATTACAGGTGTGAGCCACTGCACCTGGCCAATAATAAGTATTCACTGAGTTTTACATTTTAACTTTTTGTAAAGCACAGATAATAACATTTTGTTGAATTTTTATTGACCACAATAAGCTGCCTTGAGTTAAGCTACTTGAGGCCAATGGAGCACAATTCTTCTAGTTTAGTCTTTCATACTTGAATTTACAGAACATGCCAACTAGGATAGTGTAGCTACAATAGTCTTTGACTTTATCTGCACATAAAAAGTGGATAATTCAAATCAGTGTCCATGTGCAGTATTTTTGTTCAAAGTGTTGTATGAAATATCCAGACAATTGGAGCAAATGTAATTATTTCTTTGACTTACGCAGATAACCACAGCTATTTAGGCTTATTTATAGACTTAATCTGGCTTTTTGAATGTTCATGTAATTAATGTTAGAATTTTCACCTATTTAGAATTAAGGACAGAACAGTTTCATGAATTTATAATATCTATGTTTGAAAACAACTTGGCACCACTAAAACAGAAATTCATTATGAAATTGTGTTTACTTTTCTTATTCATTTCATCATAAAATTTTTCATTTATTATTTCATTCACCAAATAATTACTAGCCCATTATGCAGTATACCTCACTCTGAAGGTGGTTATATGGTGGTAAACAAAAGCACACACATTTCTGAACTTTCCCTGGTAGTAAAGAGTTCTATTTGGTTCTAGTGCAGCGAATTGGGAAGGGGAACTGGTACAGCTGAAATCAGAAAATGAACACAAAAAGCAAGGAGGAAGGGATAGATTTAAAAAAAAATTACAATGAGATTAAGAATTTTTTTTTCATTGAGATGGGAAACATTGGAAAAGTAGTTTTGATAGGCAGGTTTTTAAGAAGATCACTTTGACTCCTTTCTCTGTGCAAGAGTGAAAGTAAAAGTGAAAGTGGGCAGTGCTTCACACAGAGATGACAGTGCAGTTCGGACTGATTGATATTTGCTGGTGGATGGAATGTAAGGTCTAAAATAAAAAGGCATAGATGATACCAAAAGCTCTTTGAGAATTTTTGTGTTTTTCAGGGATTCGTGAACAATGTACCATTTTCTGATATATGGAAGACTGTGGGAAGAACAGGTCTGGGCAGTGGTGAAGATTAGACATTCTCTTTAGTGGTATTAATTCTGAAGTCTATAGACCTTTGAGATAAGATGTTGAATGGACAGCTGGTTATATGAATTTGATGATCAAAGGAACATTCCCATTGGCTATGCATTTGGGAGTTTCCATGGAGGTGACAGTGAGACTGAGGCTTCCCAGGGAGAAGAGGCCCACAGGGAGAGCTGGCTGAGCTTGTGCAAGTTGGGTGATGAGGGGTAATGGAAAAACAAAGTTTCTAAATAGGGAGAACACTCCGGACAGTAATGTGTCCTGGAAGCCAAGGAGGAATGTGGATCAACAAAATGCTGCCAACAGAAAAGTAAAGTGACAATTAAGAACTGACTCTACAATTGTATAATGTGGAAATCTTTGGTGACCTTGGTGAGAGAGTTTGCAGTAGAACAGTGTGGGTTATAGCCTGATTGCCGGGCTTCAAGAGGCAGGACAGACAGATAAAGAGTAGCATTTAGCTATGAAGGGCAGCAGAAAAAAAAAAAAAAAAAACCACTGGTGAGTGATGTGGTATAAAGAGAGAGGATTTTTGTTAAGATGATAGAAATTGCAGCATACTTGTTATCTGGTAAAAATAATTTTGCAGAGAGGAAATGTTCATTCTGCCTTCACAGACCTTAGCTCTCCAAGCATTGCAGTGGCTTTCCCTGGGAGCACCTTGAGAGTTTGACACAGAGCTCTAAAGCACTATGAAAAGTTTACATAATTCAAATGTACAAATTCAAGCTCTTGATTTGGTAGTCTGAGTGATTGTATGTTTTGTTCATCCAGTGTATGTTTTATTTTTGATTGAGGGCTTAGGTCTTTTGTCTGGTAGACGTTGTTTTCACCTCTTCATCATGACTCAGGGAATAAAGCAGTGTCTAATAACAAAGAAGGCTGCTAACATAGAAAGCAATTAATCAAATCCTGTTTTGACTCTTTTTCAGTGAGTTACAATGCAAAAACTCATGTGCATATTACTCGCTGGAGTTATGTTGGCACTAGTGTTCATTTGGAGGAGTGATGCCGTGTCTGGGAAAGGGCTTGGACTGACAGCTCTCAAGATGGAAGTCTTTCTTATTCAGTGAGCAGGTACAGTACAGAAATCTGAATTACAAACTTTACTTTCTATTCTTCCTTAAGTTGTAAACTTTGCATTTCTCATACTTTTGGTTTCTGGCAACAATTTTATGAGACTTCTGTCCTTGGAATTTTCCATAGGAAGGCTGTTTTCCAAAATTTTTGGTTTGTAGATAGGAAGAATATGGCAGGATAAAAACTTAAAGGGAAGAATGAATTTTTTTTAAATATAGAAAATTTATCCCAAATTGTATTTGTTAAAATTCCAATATAAGATGACTGAAGTGGTATGCGCTTGTCTCCTAAAGTTCAAGAATACCCTTAAGAGTTCATCTTCAGAAGTTGCCGATTCAGATTTGGAGTCAGATATGTTTGGATCTGTCCAGTTCATCTGTCTGTGCCTTGAACTTCAATCGTGTCTTTATAGGCACGTAGATGTCACAGAGCAAAAGGAAAAGAGGAACAGTGATATAGGTTAGAGCAGAAGGCAGAGATTGAGTTCCTTATCTTCACAAGCAGTTAAATTATGAGTGAGCAAGTTAAAAATGTACTTTTTTGTTTTCATGCTATTAAGAAATTGAGTGCTTTACAGAGTCCAGAAAAAATATATTCTATGATTTTGGACTTATAAAGAAAGCTGATACTTTAAGCTTCATGTTTATATAACTCTTAAAGGCCACCGAAAATCTTATTTCTTTACAGTTGAAGAACTGTGATATATGTACAGTGTACTCTCTTGTTTATAAATTTCTCTTCATGGGTTAGGTCTTCAGGTGGTCATCATACACAGACATATTTAAGATTATGAATTATTAGCACAAATTTGAAAAATAAACTAAATCGTGGTTAGTTGCACAATGGAATAATTTGTAACATTTTCAAATATCCTTTTATAACAAGGAAATTTTTTAAAAAATTAAGTAAAAAGTTGCATGCTAATTTTATGATGAAATAACATATAAAATTACTATTTATCTTGGTAGATATTATGGGCACATTTTTCATTTTTACATGTTTCTATATTTTTCAATATTTTACATTTCAATGTATAAGTTTTTTTTTTTGTTTTTTTTTTTTTTGTAGTTTTTGGCCAGGGCTGTTTGAACCCACCACCTCTGGCATATGTGGCCAGCACCTTACTCCTTTGAGCCACAGGTGCTGCCCCAAAAGCCAAAAAAATTTTTAAAAACATGAAATATTCAATTAGGACATAGTTAAATAGGTGTAAGGTATCTAAGGTGGATATTTTGGTTAAGTTGTAATAGATTCATCAAATTTGATGGTAGTCAATTTTAAGCATGAATTTTCAAATATTCTTTTTTATTTTTTTATTGTTTTTTTTTGTTTGTTTGTTTTTGTTACATCATTTTCAAATATTCTTAATGATAGGACAATTTGTTCAAATAAATAAGCCTCCCTTGGCAACCCAGTAAAGCTCTGAGTGGCAGAACGACTCGCGTGTTGTGGGTGGCATTCCTGCCTTCCCTCCAAGTTCCCTCCAAGTGCCCTCCAAGTGCCCTCCATGTTCCCGCTCCCAGGCCTGTTCCCTTTTCCTTCCTCGCCTTTGAGAAACTTTGATATTTAAAACTTGAGACTGAGAGGGTAGGCACATTTCCATAACTAACTTGAATATAAAGGTAACATGACTATAACCTCTGTTCCTTTAACTGGTTACTGGAAATCATTGGGTGAATATACACAGCTCTGACAGAGACAGAGACGATAGGTAGCAGCTTTAAGGTTCTTTGCATAAGAGTCATTTGTCATTCCAGTCATGCACAGGAGAGAGGAGAGGGAAAGTAAAAATAAAGTTTTAACATTGGAACTGAGTTGTGCTAAAATGGCCAGAGAGGACTGTTCAACCTATGCCAATAAAGTGGCAGACCTCCTCAGAGTCCTGCTGTCATGTAGAGCACAATTTGAAAACTACCGATTTACAAGATTGACTCAGTTTCATTAAAATTAACATACCCGAATATACATGCACTTCACTAGCTGAGACTGCACAGTATTTCAATGGTTGGTGGCTGGCAAATAAGATTAAGTGAGCCAGTGAGGGAAGAGGAAAGACGATGATATCATGAAAGCCACAGAAAGAATGTTTGATGGTAAGAACAGTCAAGTGGTTGAATTATTTTTGTCATATTGTAACGACTTTTTGTCATATTTTAATTAACAAAATGCTCATTAAGCATCTTGCTGTGTCCCACAAACTATGCTAGTCATTGGGAAAAAACCCCACTAATTTCAATGCAAAATTTAGTCATTTTTAAATTATATCTGATCATTCAATCTCATTAAAGAAAAAGTTTCTACTGAGATGATGGGGGCTTTTTGAGGAGAGCTGACATTTACTGATAGCATAAACTCATATGAATATGATTTGAAAATAACTATTTAATATAAAAAGTGTCATAATTAATCTGACAAGGACTGGAATTAGCTCACTTTTTAGCTGAGAGGAGTTGAAGTCATGACTTATTGGTGAGCTCAAAAAGATCACTGCGGTCATTAAACGCTATGGAGAATAGATATAATTACTGTTTGTGTTTTGGATTGTTCAAAAGAATATTGAACATTTTCTATTTTTTATTTCTGCTTGAGACATATATTTAACTCAAAGAAAATGTAAAAGTACTACAGCAAGTTCTGTTCCACCCACATTCTATAAGCAATATCACATCAAACCACATAATATAATTAGTGCAAAGTTGCTAATTACTAAGTTTCGTTGACTTCTTCTGCATAGGAAATTATTTTAAATTTAAAGAAACAAATAATGTAATTCAAGATAATATTTTCAGAAATATAATTCTAAACAGGTTAAATTTCAAGCATATTATTAGTATTTACCAAATGATAACACCATAGCATCAGTACTGTATCATCTCCTACAATTTCATAAAGACTCACCTTGTTAAATAGACCATGACGTCATTTCCTCTAGAAAGTACCAGGTCAGCCATGGATGGACAAAATGGTTTGATTTGAATTAAACAAAATAGGCTTCCTATCTTAAAATACTATTTTAATGTCTATATTTCCCATGCAGAGTAGCCTGTTTTAAGATTTCAGAAATTATGTACTGCCTATTGTACTTATGTGGGCCTGTATCTAACACATTGTGAAAGTGTGTAACAGTTAATCTGCTCCCACCAGCAGGGCCTGGTACACATAAGATAATTATTTGCCTTTTGTTTTATATTAAAGAATTAAATAAGAAATATCCAGATTGTGATGTGATGGCATTAGTTAGCAGATTATGGAGAAGGAGATAATGCTTTTGAAAAGTGAAATCTGGATTCTCATTTCTAATATAACCAAGTACATATTCTGAAATTAACCTCCAAACACCAAAAATGTGGAAAAAATATATATACACTTAAATACATGCATATGTGTATATATATGTATATTTACATATATATTTGTGTGTATGTTTGTATACATGTATATATTCACATGCATATACACGTTAAGAGAGAAAAAACATGTGCTAAGCACTCAGTGAATTAAGAGAAATTTCCCATATCCTTGTCCCACAGGTAGAGGAAAAAAAAGAGGAGAGGAAAGTTAAGAACCCTTTGAGGCAACCTGATAAGGTCATTTGCCAAGAGACTACTGAGTAGTTTAATATTTTTAGCGGTAAGATAAGTGATACACCAAAAAACATGGCTGAAGGATAAGAGATTCTAAAAAATTAACTGGCAGATTTGAAAAGACAAAAATAGACATTCTAAAATGTAAATCGAGAACTAAATTATAATAAATATTAATTGGAAGTTTAGGCACAGCTAAGCGTAAACTTTTAATAATCTCTCTGCTGGTTGTTGACATGGTAACATGGTGCAGGATTAAAATTAGTTATATTCAGGTTGAGAGAAAGGAATAGTAACAGATAGAAAAGCCGATATTCATGTAATTTCTCCCTTTAATTTATATACATGTATATATTTGAGTATATGTATGCACAAGTAGAATGCTAGAAATAAAAACTGGAACAATATTATATTTTATCGTATTATATCATAAATTGTAGCAAAAGCACTAAAATAACCTCTAAACTTGTAGGAAATCAGAGAGAATGTTTAGCAATGGAGTGTAGTACAATATTAAAACAGTAATAAATAAATAAAACTAACTGGTTTTATAAGAGGCATCTGAAATGAATCTGTCTGCTCTGATGTGAGATGTGCTAGTAACTCAGTCATGACCTAACTCTAGGAAGAGGAAAAGGGTAGATGCCTGAGACAAAGGCAAAAGAAATCACCCAGCAATGGGCTGCGAGGAGGCGGTGGACAGTGGATCAGTGGACTATAATCCAAATTTCTGTTTGAGATACTTGAAATAAAGCCCCAAGTTATTACTCAGCAATAGTCTTTTTGAGTGTATAGCTACTACTTTGATAGTGGAACAGTGCCCAGTAATTCTAATTTCTGTGTCCTCATGCCTTTGGAGAGCACAGAATTGGTTCTAGTCCACAAACCCATTTAATTCCAGCAGGACTACATGGGCCATTACAAAAGTTTTAAGATACACAAAAATCAAGAAACGTAACCAGACAGAAACAAATGGAGCCCTCCCAGAAACACTGACAAGCCAAACTGGTGGAAACTTGCACAGCGAATCAGAAAGGACACTGCCGACTGTGTTTCTTAGAAGTGAAATAACAGACTATAGTATAGTCTGTCTCAAAACTTTAGTAGTGAGCTACGTATATAGGCCAGTAGTTTATACATTTCTGTGGGGTCTCAAATACCTCTGAGAAATCTGATGGTATCCATAGATGCCTCCTAAGTAAAATGAACTTCTTTAAATGCCAGTTGTGAATTAAAAACTCTTAAATGAATATGGCATTGCTCAAAGTTAGATAGTTGAAAGGACTGTGGCTTTAGATAACTGCTCCAGGTTAGAATGGAGCTCTGGCTGCAGGTTACATCTGCCCTGGGAAAACAGAGGGCCAGAAATAAACAGAATTTCTGAAACTCAGTCAATCGGGGTATTCATGAGAAAAGTACTCTAGGTCCATATGAGAAGTAGAGAGAAAATAAGGAAATTAAAAACAATTATATGGTTGTAGTCTGAAGGAAAATTAGAGCACAGTGAGCAAACAGGTACCTCAGGGCATCAAAAGCAGATCTGGGAGTGAGCACAGAGCTGGTGATGCCCATGAGAGAGGATGTGCCCTGGGCATTGTTTTGTCATTGTTGGTGAGCCAGGGAGACATCTTGGCTCAGAAATTATAAATCCTTTATTTTTTTACCTTGAAAAAAGCCTGAAAGTATACCCATTTTAGCTGCTGAGATATACAGAGAATTCAGGGAATTTACCTCAAGGTCAGACAAGTAGTTCATGAAAGAAATAAAACCATGACCTAGTGCAATCCTTATTTTGTATTATTCATATTATGCAAAAAATATTTGCCAGTATCAATGTTTTACTGGTCTTTCATGAGTTATCCATAAATACCTGTGTATAAATAGTTAACTCAGTGAAAGCTACATTTGCTTAGTAACACACTAATATGGTTCAGGAATTTGGCAGCGGCAATAGAGAACAGAAGTTTCACTCAGAAATTGAGTTAATAAGTTTGCTTTGGCTACCAACTTCATTCTGCTTGTATGATGTGCCCTGCGAGAAACATATCCCCTTAATTCCGTGCTTTAGTTCTGGTCAGTTGGGTTTTAGCAATTAGAGTTTCTTACAAACTGTGAACTTGAGAAA
This sequence comes from Otolemur garnettii, assembly GCF_000181295.1. Taxonomy (NCBI): domain Eukaryota; kingdom Metazoa; phylum Chordata; class Mammalia; order Primates; family Galagidae; genus Otolemur; species Otolemur garnettii. The sequence goes on along the minus strand of NW_003852396.1, from coordinate 2,540,033 downwards.
TTTATCTCTATGTACGTAATCCTCAGATAATTGATTAAAAGAAATACTTCAGTCGTATGCACCTTTCAAGGTTATATTCTATTGTGGGCGATTTAGAAAGGGAGGAAGAGCCATAAAGAAGAGAATAGAGACAGAATGTCACCTGAGATAGAGAAGAACCCTCACCGAGGACGGCTGGGCAGGCCAAGGCCCCTCATCACCTCCCACCACCTGAGATGGAGACGGGGCCCTCACTGAGGATGGCTGGGCAGGGAAAGGCCCCTCATACTTACTCATCTCACCACTTGGGGAGGGTGTCCAGGTCTCTTTACTCTTGCACAAATCTCCACACAGAATTATTTAAGGAACTGAATTTTCCCTCAATAGACACTGAAGAAAAAATGTCAGGAAGACAGGCTTGTTACACTGTGCAGTTATTTGAAAACTCTTCCCTCCGTCTTGCTGAGCTTCAACAAGACAGAATGTGCATGTGTGTGTGCACGTGTACCTATGACCTCCTCTCTGCTTGAGATGTTGCTGATGTGTCTGAATTCCATGTTTTGTTACTTTCTTTGTGCCAAAAAGTTGCATTTCAGATGTAGTACCACTTCAATGTTAAAAAAATTCAGTTTGTTTTGCATTAAGATGTAGGTAAAAGCACTATATTGCAGGGAAAAGGCCATTTGTATCAAAATGCTGGCTTTCTTTCTTTTTTTTCGATATCAATTACTTTGAATTATTCCCCCACAAAATCAAAACAGACTTTTTTCTCTACAATTAAGGATCGCTGATGGAGTCCTTTCTATTCTCACTTATGTTAAGAAAAGAAATAAAGATAACATTGGCCACACTGACACCTAAGTTAAGCTAAGAGAGAGAATAATGCAAGTACAAGCTGAAAACAGCAGACACCACACATAGTAAAGCCCCCTCAATGGGGGCTTGAAAACAGCAACTTTAAGCAAAACAAAGTACAACAGTACCTCCAAAAATGTCATTTCATTCAACATAATTTTCTTATAATGTTGAGAAAATTTTTTTCTTTATACATCATTTTGCTTAATATAGCTATTTCCAAGAACCTATCAACAATATTAACTGAGGACTTAATGTACATCACTGATAGATTTTAGACGTGGATCTTGGCTATAAGAGCAAACAGTTAAACTGATTATTCAAAAGTAGGGAAAATGCTTAAATTTAAAGCCTCTAATTTGATTAATGTCAAGGCATACTATAAGCCAATTAATATAAAAATCAAAATTACCAATTTAATGATAAATATAAACATCCAGCTACTTTTAATTGTAGTGGAATATTAGAGTGTCAATCATCCTGCTTTGCCCACAATGATGAAATTCCAAGAATGTAGGATTTGAATGCAAAAACCAGGAGAGTTATGCTCCAACCAGACCATTGGAAAGCCTGTGTTATGTTACTGAACACAGTAAATTAAGTCAAGATATTGCCAAAATGGAAAAATGTCAAAACACTATATTAGTAATTTTTGATTACCTCTATAGAACATTTTTTCCCAAAAAATTAATAAATCTGGTTTGGTACTTTAATTCTCTAAGCACATTTTTATTTAAGAAGTACTCTGTAATTGTGATTATTCACCAAGAATATCTATTTGGCATCTAAATATCAATAATCTGCCGCCATTTTATAAAAATGATAAAAAAAAAATCTACCTTGAAATGTCCAAGTCTATGTATAATAGGACCCTGACATGAACATAAACACAGGTTGTACATTCCATCTCTGTGAAATATGCACCACATGATCCTGCATGTAACACACTCAGTGTCTTGGGTGCCCCCCAAACATTGTTGGCATCTATCAGGTGTCGTCTACCCGGGATCTGGACTCTTTCAGTCTCTTCATAGGATTTCACTGAATCTAACTCCTGTCTTGCCCAAGTCTCATGATATCTGGGACTCTTTTTCAGATCAGCATTTCTTGCTTCAGTTCAAAATTTGATAAAATGAGATCCAACTAAGATTAAAACTTAACAAATGCCTTATTCTTTCTAAGGCAAGTCTACACTCTGTAACTTGTTGTTTAGTTAAGTCTGTGCTGTTGCCTTAAACACATTTCTAATTTCCCCCTTTTTTTTTTTAAATCTTATAACACTTTTACATGCCTCCTAGTCTCTCATAAATTTGCATCCTACTTATGCTTTGTAAATCTCAGGCTTTTTTATGCCACCCTTTTTAGTCACAATAGTCCTAACTGTTCCACCTGTACATGTCAAAATACTATTTATCTTTCAAGAAAAAAGTGCTGTCATTTTCATAAAGGCTTTTCTGATTATTTTTACCTTAGCGTCTACTTTCCTGCCTCTTAATCTCCATGCTAGTTTGAAGACGTCTCTATTCTCTTGCTTCTCTCTTTAAAGTTCTATCAACTTTGTCCACATTCACGCTGCAGTGTCCAAGATTTCTTTATAGCCCTTTTTGCTTCTTATTTGTCTCCAAAATTCATGATCTTTCTTCTTTACTTCTAGAGTATCCTCTAAATAATTTAATATTAGAGAACATACAGGGTGCATTGCTCAGAAGGTGCGTCACCTGGAAGAATGCTGAAGAAGTGGTTTGCAAATTAAGTATTAGAAGATTTAGTTTCTATGCACAAGTCCCACAGTCACAGCTCTATGACATTTGAAAAGTCATTGAATAGTCTCTGAGCTATGCATTGCTTTTATGTCAAATGAGGGTTATATTAATGCATATCTTTCATTTGTTTTGAAAAAAATTATATATATTGCCACTTTGTATATTGTAAAGAGATATACAAATGAAAGCATGATTGAGACATGACCTTGATTTTATAATTTTAATTATTTTTATTCAATAGAAAAACAGTATACTGTCAGAATGTTGACACAGATGGGAAGTGAGAAAGATTCTAAAGTACATACATAGCTTATGTCTATCAAATCACATCTCAAATCCAGATTTTCCTCTTTGAAGGTAGAGAATATTGAATAAATCAGCAAAATTGTTACCACTGAGATAAAATCAGAAGAGCATGAGGTTGAAATCTGGTACTATGTACCTCAGGACTAAAATTCTTTCCTGATTAGGCAGCTATCTTCAAAGAAAATCAGTACTGCCATTCTGACAAAGTAACATTTGTCTCTCCATATACAAAATCTTTCTTCCTTTAGACAATGAGGACCAATAGGCATCACCTCTAGCCATGGCTGAGCCCTCAGTGAATGAATATGCTGGTAATTATTCATTCTGCCATTGATCTTTCCCAAAGTTTTAACCAATCATAGACAAGTTATTTTTTGCTTATCTTTAAAAATGCCAATACAGTACTAATGAAATAAACATTGGTATAGAACTGAGAATTTATACTATACCCTCAGGGAATATAAATTGAGAAACTAAGTCCAGAGACAGTGAAACTATTAAAATTTCTCCTGTTGGCAACTGCTGCTGTTGGAATTCAGATCCTGGTTTGAATGTTTGCTCTATTATGAAAGCAAAGATCTTACTGAGGGAAATACAATTCATCATATGGTTGAGATAACCATTTGTTATTTAGCTTAAGTTAAGCCATATTTTTTCTTCAAGATTCTGACATATTTAACTAAAGTTGACTCATTAGCATAAAGTCGAAATATCCATGGGAAAACTGTAAGGAAACTTTTCACTTTATAATATCCACTATTGGGCCATCATCAAAGCACAACCAGTTATCTAAATAAGAAGCTATTATCTTGTTTGTTTGATATCTCAGCAAAGGATAATATAATTGCTGACTTTTCTTCTCTACTGTAGATATTAGCCAGCCACATTATTATCATTTTTTCATCAAAGCCAATCATTGTAGACAGTCAGTCTGAACAAAGACCATTAAAAAGATTTCTCCTGAATAATAAGGGCTTTTAAAAAATTTGCCTGTGTTATATTAAATACTCTTTAAGGTCTCTTATTCAATTTTCCTGGAAAAGTTCTGTAGTACTAAATCACAAGTGGACATTTCTTAAGAAACTAGAGAGTCACTGAGCAACGCAAAACTTCAGCTGAAGCAGGAGCATATTTGGGGGTTGGTGTTCCTCCAGGTCTTAACAAGGGAAAGTGCTGAGTTGGGAGCACTGTGGTTCTCTAGGACTGTTTATCACAAGTATTTTATGATATCAGAGGTTTTTTCTTTTCTTTCTCCTATTACTTGCCAGTAAAATCCCATTATCCAATGCTATCAATTTTGATTTAGCAGAAACAAGCACACCGCCTTTGCCAGCTGAGCTTTCTAACATAGAAGCTTATAAACATAAAAACTTAAGTCAATGACTAGGATTAGAAAATAGGATCAAATTTTTATTTAGTTTTATGCACAAAGCCTCTAAATGTCAGTCAAAATGGCAGAAAACTAGAAGCTTCACAGAATTTATTTGATTTTCACTTTGCTTATGAACATTGTAAGGAGTGATTATCCACTAAAATATATTTGGGTGGAATGTTTTGGTGCTTCTAGAAATAAAAGCGTGATATTAGAACCCGAAAACCACTCCTATTTTGGTTCTGTTTACCATTTATATAATTACAAGATTACACATTGATGAGAATTATTGATACAGACTTGTATCAAGTAACAGGACTGACTTGAAATAATCCTATTTATTTCCTTTCATATTTTGAAGGAATAATTGACATTCAGAAAAGGTAGACAATATCTAAGTGTCCACAGGTACCAGGGCCGTAAGGAGAGCTCCTCCCTCACTCTTGCACAGACACCGCCTACCTGACAACGTGATTTTTATGAAGAGGAGTGAAATCAAAGTGATAAGAATAAAGATTTTTAAAATTCAAGATTTTGGTACTATTTAAGTAACTTCTAAGAACCAGGATGTATTGATATGCTTATATTATTCATTTTAAAAAATAAAGAATTCAGTTTGATCAATATTAATCATATTTGAACCATTCTGAATCTTCACTCAACCTCCCTCATGTAACATTCTATGAATGGTATTTAAAAATCAGAACTGAACATGTAATCAAAGTTTCAGTTTCCATTCTATTTCAGCTACCCTTTCGCTGTGATTTTATTATAAACTTAATCAAATAAAGTCAATTAATATCCATTGTGCTTGTCAAATCCCTTTCTTATTGACATAAACTTACAAAATTTATCCTCAGGAGAGGTAAGAGAAACAGAAGGAAGGATAGATAGAAAAGATAACTATGTTCCACAAAACTCTATGCTATCGAATGAGGGAACACAGCAGAGAAGGATGAGTAGTGCTCAAAGGTTACTTATTAAAATTAAAAATTGTATGTTCCAAGATGGGCTCAATGAGCAGGTGACATTTTAATGAAAATACAGCAGAGGTAAGAAAACCAGCCAATGGCCCATCTGAGGAAGGAGTTTCCAGAAGGAGAAAACAGAAAGTTCACTATTCCGGGGAAGGAGTGTCTTTAAATCTATGAAATAGGAATAAAAATCTACTTTTCTTATCTCAGGGACTTATTTGAAACAGGATGAGGGACCAATACATAAGCTTTACATTGCTATAGCCATAAGCTAGAATTTTAGAATTATTATTGTGATTAATAGTATGATCAGAAGTTAAAGTAGACTAAAATGTGAACGTTTCTAAGGCTCAGTGACAGGGTTCTGTGAGCGGTATGATGATCGGAGGCACTTTGTTCTTCCCTGATGCTTTTATCTCAGGACCTTTTCTCTTTTAAGAATTTGATTCAGGGGTGGTGCCCATAGCTCAGTGGTTGGGCCTCCAGCCACATACACCCAGGCTGGTAGGTTCAAACCCGGCTGGACCAGCTAAACAACAATAACAATTGCAATAAAAAAATAGCCGGGCATTGTAGGGGGCACCTGTAGTCTCAGCTACCTGGGAGGCTGAGCAAGAGACTTGCTTAAGCCCAAGAGTTTGAGGTTGCTATGAGCTGTGACGCCACAGCACTCTACCCAGGGCAACATAGACTCTGTCTCAAAAAAAAAAAAAAAAAAAAAAAAAAAAGAATTGGATTCACAGCTCCAAGCTCCCAAATTAGAACAACAACTAATTAAGGGTTAGTTAAGACGACAGATCTGCTTTTTGTTGTAGTCACAGGATATTTTTGTTCACAAACACACAAATGACTCATATCTATGTCTTGTAAAATGTTTTGCAGCTGTTTTAGTGATTGATTTATTCATGTTCCTTTAACACTTTAAGAAAAAATCACCAGCAACCCCCCAAAAAGCCAAACCACACTTCTTACTTGGCAAATACACTCATAGCTTCCTTTTCACTTTACTTTCGATTACCATACATCTGGGAAAGCACAGTGCAAGTTTTTGGTTGTCTTTGTTTTTGAGTATTCTTTTTATTTTTCTGCCTGACAGTATTAAGAAACAGGAAGACTGGCTGAAAGTTACAGAATTCTCTTTTATTTGCTGCTTGTCTACTCTTAGACTCTCTTAACCCAAATCATCACCACCAGAAATATGTATGTGATCAGGTTACCTTTTTAATTCCCATACAAAGCAAGATGAAAAGATAGAATTTCTTTTGCCTTGGTGAAAATTAAAATTAAAGGAAATATTTCTCTCTAGTTTCAATACAAAATACTAGTGATATGAAAATGTCATTAAATGCTATCTTACTGATTTCATCATCCTCTGGAACAATGTGTGTGGGATTGAACTATCGGGCTTGACATATGGCAGCTCATTCAAATTACGACCTCCTGGGACCAGGCTGTTTCCCCTCTCACTGCCTTTGTCTTCGTCTCTCTTTACCTCTGTGAACTTAAATACTAAATGACTGAAAGTGAGAGTCACAGTCTACATTTATTAAAAGTGTACACAGAAAAAAGGGAAGAGAGAAGGAGGTAATGTCAGTGGAAAAGAACCCCAACTTCATAATACAATGAATTTTATTGTGAGCTCACTATATGCTACCATGGCCCAAAGAGCCACATTCAGAAAGCCCTGAGAGAGTAGTCTCCGCATGGTTGGGTTACATTTTGGTTTTATACATGTCAGGAAGACAGGAATTACACCCAAAGTTAAATCTATACATGAAGGTGTATATTGTTTTAGCTGAAAAACCAGGGCATCTAAAGTGGGGAATTACAGATTATAGGTGGGTTAAAGGTGTTTTGGCTTGTAAACAGTTAAATAAATAAAGCTTTGTTTAAACGTTTGCAATGTTTTAAGATAAGGAAGTCTATTAGTCAGAGACAAGCTACCTGATATATACCTAGACTCAAGTGATCTCTTAAGCAAATTGATGACTTGCCAGGTATAATTTATCTTTGGTTAATGAGTTACAAAGACTATCTCTAAGATGGGAGGGGCATGAAGAGGCATGTTTGACCTCCCTTCTCATGGCCAGCTGTGAGGTGTTTCTGAGGTATTCTTAGCTAAGATTGGGTCCACTCAGTTACGGGGGGTAGGGTGGGGTGGGGCTTAAGATTTTATTTTAGTTCACAGCAGAAGTTGCCACCCCACAGGTTCATCAGTTGCTACCTGAGAGAAAGCCAACATCTAGAGACAGCAGAGACAGGTTTATTCCACACAACCCTGAGTAGGGAGACAGGAGAAACTTCTCAAATCTGCCTTCCTGAAAATTGGAGAGACAGGATTTTTAAAGACAGTTTGGCAGGCACATGATTAGGTAGTCAGGTCTGCTAATTGGCCAGTTATAGGGAAGAACCACCCATCCTTTGGTGTGGGCACCTATCTAGGTGGGTCAGCTAGTGGGATATAGGACTTCTCATGGAGGGTCCAAACCAGTTAAGATAGTTCCTTGGGCTGTGTGTATGTCCATTGCTGGAACGCAGGACCTGGAAGATATCTCAAAACCCTCCCTAGTCAAGAAGCAAATGGAAAGAGCCATGATCGTTATGAAGCAAATGAAGGAACAGTGGCTGATTGTTATCATTGTTTTAGCTGGTCCTTGAAGAGTTCTGGGGCCCTTACTTGAGTTCTAACTGTGCTCCCCTCTTCATCAATTTGTAAGGGAAATTTCATAGAGGGCAATTGATGGTATTACTTGGCTCAGCAAATCTACATAAGAAAAGACTAACATTTAAAAAGTGGGTCGAGGAGATAAACAATATTGTGACCTTCCCAGGGTGAGTAGAAGAGTGATCATATTTTTTCTTTGGTTTGCATCTGTTGTTACAAACAATTCTGGGAGCAAGGTATGTGACTTCTGACAGAGGGATCATGAAGAAAGGAATATGGTTGTTTGGGGAAAGGAGGAGAAGCAGCTGGGGGTTCATTCCCTGAATGTTCTCCAGACTGTGGGGGTGCTGCTGCCTCACCGCCCCCTCTCCACAGCATGGGTATAGTGCTAACTGGGGTTTTGAACAATGACCAATAATAATTTCAAACATAGATTATGAAGACCATCTTTTTATATAGCTTCTTCAGCTAAGTTTTGTCACTATTTAATGTACTCAAAAATTTCTCAAAATATGTCTGGCAGTTTATTATAATGTTATATTATGTTATTATTATAAAGTTATATTATAATGATCTTGGATTTGAATCCTGGATCCAACCCTTTCTAGCTGATAACCTGTTGATTTATGTTCAACATCTCTGTTTCTCCCTTGGCATGCCTTTCTTGTAAGGTTAATGTAAGTTTCAAAATATGTTAGTATACGTCAAGGACTTTGAGAAAGACCTGTGATATTCTAAATTACTTCATAAGCACCACTTTATTTTTCTCAAAGCAAATGTCCCAAATTCACATAGCCACATTGCAAAACAGATGTTCATTTAGTTGTCACCAAACCATTCCCTGCTGTACCAAATTCTCCTTAGGAGTATTCTGACACTTTTACAATTGAGGCAAGTCTGTTCAGTCATAATTCTGTACAAATTAACTCAATATTATTTTACAAACAACTCTGGGAACAAGGGTTAATACCCTTAACAGAAAAGGAGACAGAGACTTAGTTTAAAGAATTTATCTGCAGTCACTGAAATCATAGCTGAATGGACTTGGACTCAAACTCTGGCCTCTAATTTCTCTGACTGGAAGACCAGAAACAAGGGCTGTCTTTGTTAGCCTGGTAAAGACACACACACACACTCATAGTCTACAGACTCATCATTTATTTTTTTAAAGAAATAATCAGGGAGGAGAAAGACCAAATTGAAGCCAGTGTTTTGCGAGGCTGTCACAGCATACGGTCTAAGGGTCTTATGGATATTTTCAGAGATGCAGTGTATACTGTCACATCTCAGAGCACAGAGGAAGTCTTTCTGCCTTGCCCTCTCTCATCTGCCATTTCTCTTTGATCATCCCCCAGCTTGTGAGCCATTTACTCCCATGAACTTCCTGTCTGCTTCTCCTGGTGTCCCCGGGAGGCTGAAGGGAAGGTGAGAGCAACTGAGAACATGTCTGGCTAAGGAGCTGGCAGAGCAGTCCCCTCCACTGGTAGCCCTCCTCATGGTGCTTCTTCAGCTACAGCAGCCATGGCACTAGCAATGGCAACCTCGGCACCTGGAGACAATGAAAAGACAAGACAGGGCTAAGGATATGTTGGTAAAAAAAAAAAAAAAGAAAAGAAAAGAAAAAGGTAAGTGAGCCAATCTGAGATGATCCATAAGTAATATCTGATATCCCTGACACAGATATTTTGGTATCTGGGATGCCATTCTACATCCCTAAATGTACCCTAGTATCATCATTCTACATCCCTAAATGTACCCTAGTTCCCACCATACCATAGATGTCATCAAACAAGTCACTGAGAATCTATGTTTCCCACATGAAGCATTTATTTCCCATTCATGTGGGTTACTTATAGCTCAGCTGAATTTAGCTGGTAGATCCAGCTGGGCTTGGCCGGATGAGCTTCAATTCTCTTGCATGTATTTTTTCATTCTGTAGTCTTGGTACACAGAACAGTCACTGTCTATGATGGTGTCATGTATAGTCATAAAACTCAAGAGGAAATATAGAAACATGTGATGCCTTTCAAAGCAATTTCCCCTAAAAAGCCCATCATCACTTTCGTACTCATGCCTCAGCCAGAACAATTACATGGCTTAAGGAATTGTTCCCTCTCCATACTGAAATGTGGCAAGGAAAGAGGGAGCATTGGAAAAATGGGAAGAATACAATCTAAAAAGTCCCCAAATCCACCACCATCTCATATGCTTGTGTTTCCTCTATGTTACTTTATGGAGTGTCTTTAAATGGTGTATTCTGTCATGAAGTAGACATATCATTTAAATATCAATCTTGCTGAAGACCATGGCCTATAGATGCATTTAACCTTGGTTCAATATACTTACTTATTTACTAAAGTGTGAAAATATTTTTCTGAGTTAAATTTATTCATCTGCAAAATGGACATAATAATTGTTCCTGATTTTTATTAAATAAAGGATTGCACATATGTATTAATCAGGTTGGGCAAGTTCCTATAACAACAACAAAAATGGCATCAGAATAAATCTCGATAGTTTCACAAGACGTAAATGCATTGCTCATTCACCTAAGTCCAATGTGGATGATCCTGAATGTAAGGTTCTTTCCAAGCAGTAATTCAGGGATCCAGGTTTCTTTCATCTTGTGATGTCACCATTTTCATTATATCACAGTCAAGATTTTCATGAAAGAAGAAAACAAAATAGAGAAATAACAGATGTGTAAATGCTCAGGCCAGAACTGCTATCATTAGATTCTGTTCATATTCAATTGCCAAAAGTTGTCACATGATTCTGCCTAGGAGATGTAAGGGCCTGATAAATGTAGTACTGGACTAAGAGGTTCTTACGGAAAAGGACTAAGTACCTTTAGTGTTTATGTCTGCCACAGAATAAAAAATCATAGCTATTGTCTGGTATGCCTGTATAGTACTCTGTCAATACCCACTGGATCTTAAAAGTTGCTAAACATGTCACAGAAGAAAGCTGGTAAAAAATGAATGAAATGAAAATAGGAAGATTGTGAAACTACATCATAGTTAAAGGATTAATGTAGAGACTTTTAATATTTTTGAGATGACATTATTCAGAAATATGATATTTGAGAGTGATCTAATTTCATTCTTTACATTTCATAATACCATTCTATGTTCGTGAAAGTGCTTTCAATTTATTTAATTAAAATGAGCTAAAATTAGTGTTCTAGGAAAATCATGATGCATTTTCCTTCCCTTCTGAACCGTCTAACCACCATCAACATATAATTAGACTAATGATACTTTGCAATTATGAAATCAAGCCTGAAAACTATGTGAGTCCATATTGAATGCTATTTCCAATATTTGAAAATTGGGATTAATAATTATAGATCTTTCTTTGTTGGTTTCAGAAACAAATATCATCATAGTTTCCATTGCAATGTTATGGCAACATATCTTTTTCCATTGTGGCCTTGTTTAGACCAACTTATCAATGTTTCATGTCTTCTTCTTCTCACTTATCAGAAAAGATCAGCAGTGTTATGACAACTCTTGTTCAAACATTCAGTGAGCATTCATGAGCCTTTACATTGCTGTTATCATTTATTAACTGTCTGCTAACTTCTCTTCATGTAATTGAAACATCAATAAGCAATTGTTTGGCAGTCATTGTTTTACATCATGAAAGCTTTGTATGTTTTAAGAATAGGGCAACCAGCCATGATCCAGGAAGTTTCCTTTTCCAAGCCTTCCCCCGCCCCACCACCATGACTGCTAATGTCAGGAAGTGGTGGGTTGTCCTGAAATAAATTATGAGCTGAGAAGTCAAGATGTCTGAATTCTAGTACCCATTCTTCTACTGCTCACTCTGTGACCCGGCCAGCTCTGTATCCTGCCAGCCAGGACAAAACACAAACTATTGCTGATGAAATACTGCAGCCCATGTAAATGGAGTACAGTCATAAAAACGGTCAAGGGCCATTGTGCTAAGTAAGCTAAGAGAAGGCAGGTCACATCTCAGGCTGTATTCCAAATTAATGATGACATTAAGTAATATTTTCAAGGGACCTGATGTACAGCCTAACCTTGGGGGAAAATCGCAGTGGAAACCAACCAAGTAGCTCTCTGAGAAAAACAAAAAAATCTTTTTGCATTGCCTCATCTTCTGTTTCTTTGCTGTAAACTTCCATAATTGAAACCATTCTAGTATATCTCCTTTGTATGAGCTTAAAGACTTGAATAAACACAAAGGATTTGACAAACACAGAAAGGATCAAAAAATAAACACAAGAGGCTTTTCTGTAGCTTAGATCCAAACAGGCACTTGCTCTGTGCTCATTACTGTGCAGTGTTTTTGTTCTCTCTGGTCTATTGAACAATTTATCAATTTATCAGACACACAATATGTGGCAAAATAATGGTAAAGAAAGAAATAATGTTAAAAATAATGTTAAAATAGGTAAATACAAGACCATTAAAACCTTGCATCACACATTCATGTTTTTGCTGTGGAAACTTATATAATTAAAATGTGAAGACAGTGTTTCTCAAAGTGGATATTCTCTAGATGATCCAGACTCAAAGGCATACAAAGAAATTTGTTTTACCCATTGATAATTACTTCAAGAAACAAGCCATGTACTCTCTTCACTGAATCCAAAGATCAACATTTAAGGGCTGAGCTATTTCTCTTCTCTTCAGCAAGATACAAGTCTGACCTTAGAGCACACATAAAGGATATGGTGAGATGTGTAATAACTAAAAAATGGAGAATGGGCATTTTTAGTTCAATGGAAAGTGAAGCCAATCTTCCTTTCACACATACCACATGCATCACCCCAGTGTTCCGTCACGGGTCGGAAAGACTGAGGAGCCAGAAGGAAAGAAAAGTTTGAAAATAAGCAACAGATGTATCCTTGGTGTCAATTTCAAGAGGAATCACCTCCTACGCTGACTTCTCCTGGGTTCACCTCACCAACTTGGACACCTGGCCTGAATGGAAGTTGGGCTATTTCGCAGTGGCCCTTTTGGAGACAACATGGCATCAAACATTAAATACTATTTTAGAGGATTTCAAGTCTTTTTTTTTTCCTACCTGAATTTTTGCTGTTATTTACCCACTGACTTTCACACAAAGGCCTTCCTACATTTTCAAAGTAATGCACTTTGTCTGAATTACACTTGAAACATAAATTGGCTGGTTAAAAGTAATCCTTTGATCCCCATTTCCCTGCAGGTGCTCCGTATTTATTAAACTATTTTCTAGAGTCAAGGATTCTGGTTTCTGTTCAGTAGGAACTGTAGTTTCCAGTGGAAGCTCCACATACAAACATATACACTAACTAGTGATTATTTCTATAAACACCGCCCTGCTAATCCAGGATTTCCCAAATGTCTCAGGTCAGCTTATTGAGTTAGGTTTCAATCTGGAATATCTTTTTGTCATCCTTGGAGAAGCCAAGAATTACTGCTTCTCAGTTAAAACAATTGTAGTCTAGAACACTTTTTTAATCATTGCCTTAAGACAAAAAGTTATTGCAATTAGCATTGTAGGCAAATTTATGTCTTATTCTTAAGATATTATTTATATTTAGAGGGTCTATATACCCATAGTTTTTTTCCTCACAAGGCTTCAGAAAAAGCAAGAAAGTAAAACAAATAGATTTGCAGTAATAAAAAACAGTATGAACTCTTCCCTCTTGTCACTCCGCTTCATTTTTTATACTTCTGACAGAGCAATTGTTCTAGGGAACAAATTGATTTTGTCATTCTGCTGATTAAAACCAAACCAGTGGCTACCCATCACTCAGGACAGAGGTGTCCAAACACACTGGCACAGTAAGGAAGGGCCCCTGAGATCTGTAACTTACCTTCTCTCCAGTTTCCACTTTCAGCGCTTTTCTGAATGATCAGCCAGTGCACAACAACGGTCTAATCCCGTCATGCTGCTGGGCACCTTCTTGCCTGTAAACATGCATAACATTTGACTTGAGAAAATTCTTTCTGGAGGCAACTCAGGTACCATCCCTAATAGGAAGCCTTTTTGAAAACTCCAAAGTCTATCCTATAAACGTTATTCAGAAACAGTGCAAGTATTATTCTTAGGTTACTGTGTATAAGTAAATGTTAGTGGCTGCCTCCTCTAATTAGCTGTGATTTCCTTGAGATAGATTTCTATGTATTTATTTTCCTATTTTGTACTTTCCACAGTTCAGTTTACCTGGATAGAGGAATAGATAGAAATAGTGTTCTCTAGTGAACAGAAACCACAGGATTTTACATCTATTTATGTGCAGATATGTGTCTACACTCATATGTATTATGTGGGTGTATGTGCACACACACATACATATACAGGGTGGCCTTAAAGTTGTGGGCAATTTTAAGGCCACCCTGTATATAGCATCTAAGGCAGTGACTTTCAACTGGTGTGCTATGAGAGTATCTTAGGTGTGTCATGAAATTATTTAAATCAATTAAATTATATCTGAAAGAAGTTCAAAGCATAATAAGTGTATTCTTTTTTTTTTTTTACTTGTTTTTCTGATCAATATAATTTAAATGTGCTGCAGAAATTTCCAGGTTCAAGTATGCCGTGAGATAAAACAAATTGAAAAACACTGGGCTAAGGCATTACTCACTTAGCTCACAAAGGTGTGGAGGCTGAGAAATCCTCCAGTCAGGGAGCTGGAGAGCCAGAAGAGACCACGGTGGAGATCTAGTCTGAAGAGAACCAGGGGAAGTGATGTTACTCACAGTTCAATGTAAGGAGAATACTGACGTCCCAGCTCAAAGACAGTCCGACACAAAGACTGAATTCTTTTACCCCTTTTTCTTAGACCTCTGTGGATTGGATGAGAACCACTCACCTCAGAGAAGGTGATCAGCAATATTTATTCTTCTGGTTCAAATGCTACTCTCATCTGAAAACACCATTGCAGACACAACCAGAATAAATTTTATCTACCCAAATACCTGGGTACTTCCACGGCCCAATTAATGTAACTCATAAACTAGAAGTAGTTCAATTTTAAAATTGAACATAAATATTGAATTTACACTCACATATAGGAGAAACTTTTACTTTAAAATTATGCTCCCAAGTTTCTTCATGAATTATTTTTTCAGAAAAGGCAAGTTTAGATCTTTAGGTGTTTACATGAAAAGAGGTGGAAAGTCACAAATTTTTATCTGCAATAAAACAGAGCTTCTGACTTTTGAGGTTATTGCATCTTATGCCAGTTGAGAGAAAATCAAAACAGTAACATTTCTTGACAGCATTTACCACCCTCATCCTTCCTGAGTTTATTCTTTCCCTCCCATCACTGGAGCTTAAAGCCTGAGAAAGCTCCACCTGCCTATGAAAAAAAATGCAATGAATAGGAGGGACTGGATTCCAGCCCAATTTGATGACAGATCTAAGCTCTGACTGTATTTCTTTTCATCTCAATAGGTAAGAAACTTTTCACATGATTTTATTTAATATGGACAGGAGAATAATATCAATGTGTGACGAGAACAGTTTCTACTGAATTGGTGAAAATGACTAACCTTTGGAAAGAATGACTGAGATACACTTCTTAAATGAGAACTTAATACTGTCTAAAGTTTTTGATTATGACAAAATATTTTAAACATGTAGTAGGTTGTAATCACGCAGTCTTTTCCCAAGGTAATTAATCCCTAATGGGTAAAGTTGGGTTGTGTTTTATTCGAGGGCAGGTATGCTTCTTTTCATTCAAAATTAATCTTTTCCCAACATGGAAAAGATCTAATAAGGTATGGATTATTCCTATCTTGTCCCAGGGGTCTTATTACTAATTATTAGCCTTTGCTGATAAGTCTGTCTAAGTGTGACCCTAAAGCATGGTGTTATTGTAAGATGTTCATTAAGGTGATCCTTCCTTTCTATTTCCTCTGCTCTGGACCGGCTATGTCTTTGTGTAAATATGGCCCTGACTGTGACTTGAGAGCTGCATATCTGTATCTCATATAGTTTTGATGGTCACATTATTGCACAGAAATAAAATTCTCTATGAAATGGAGATGGAAGAAAAAAAGAAAAGAAAAAAATTATTTTAGAGGAAATTTTAAGAGAAAATATCCTTACTTGGAGATGGAAGTGAAATTAGTTCCTTCTCGGGAAATTGGTATTAATACTAACTTCAGAGTAACTCAGAAAAATGGTCACAGGCATTTATATCCAACTGAATAGGAGACATATAGTATTTGACTAAAATATCAATCGGTCTAGATACATATATGTAATATTCTCTTTTAGGTCTTTCATAGTACCTGAAATTCTATCATATTTTAAACAGAGACTTGCATCCTTTTGTCCATAGATGGTGTGTCCAGTTAGTGTGGGCAAAAGCAAGAGGGATTTGTTGTATCAAGAAATTTTAGGAGCCCTGTAGTGTTGGTTGGTTATGGGGTCATCACCAGACTTTAGTACTAATTAATCATGCCACGAGATAGTTAATAGTCTCTAACCTCATCAGTCATCATAAAGTACTTATAAATGTAGTTCACTTAATGGTAACAAAGGCATTAAAGCAATTTAATGGAGAAAGGTTAGTCGTTTTAAACATGTGGTAGTGGAACAAATGGGATCCACCTATAGGGAAAAAAGAATCTAGACACAAACCTTATACCCATCACAAAAATCAATTTGAAATGTATCATAGACTTACTTTGAAAAGATAAAATAATAAAACTTCCAAAATTTAATGTAGGAGAAAATCTAAATGATTATGAATTTGATGACTTTTTTCATACAATACTAAAGATAAAATCAATGCATGGAAGAATTGATGGGCTGGACTTCATGAAAATTTAAAACTTCCATTGAGAGATAATATTTGCAAGAGCAAAGCTGATAGCAGTCTGTTATCCAAAATATAAAGAGAACTCTTAAAACTCAATTACAAGGCTTAACAAATAGTTAAAGCATAAGGACACCTCAGCAATGAATAGATATTAATATAAATGGCAAATAAACATATGAAAAAAAATCATAAAATCCTTTGCCATTGGGAAATAGCAAATTAGAACACAAAGACACCACTATACGAAGTCTAGCAATTAACATCATGAGGCCAGGAGTTTAAAACCAGCCTTCTCTGCAAAATAAAAAAAAAAACAGTGGTATGCTCCTAGTCCCAACTCTGTGGGAGGCTGAGGCAGAAGGAAAGTTCACCCAGGGAGTTGAGGTTGCAGGAAGATGTTATCATACCACTGCATTCCAGCCAGGGAAACAGAGTAAGACCCTGTTCTAAAAGAAAACAAAGCTAAACTAAACAAAACACCTTGCAGAGAACTTATAGAAAAGTTGTTAAATAGTACAGAAAATTTTAAGATATCCTTTACATGGATTTGTTACCAGTGATTACATTTTATAACATTTTTAAAAATTCTGCCCATTGTCTGCCATTTATTCATCTCTCTATATATATTTCTTAATTCTTTGGAGTTAATTGCAGACATCCTGTTTCCTTACACCTAAATATCTCAGTGTATAATTCTTACAGGAACATTCTATTATGTAACCACAGTACAATTATCAATCTCAAGAAATCTTACTTAAACACAATGCTGTTATATAATCCAAATGCGCATTTGATGTTTTTAACTGTTTAGTGTTTCTTGAAATTTTTCTAGTATAGAATCCAATTCAGTATCATAGAACATGTTTAGCTGCCTTGACACTCTAGTTTCTTTATATCTGTGACAATTTGTTAGCCTTTTTTAATCATCATAGTTACCTTTCTGATGAATACAGACCAGATGTTTTATAAGATAACCCTCAGTCTGTGTTCATCTGTTATTTCCTCATGATTAAATTCAGTATATGTTATCACTTAAGCAATATTGTGTTCTCAATCTGGAAAAAGATGACTCTATGTTCAGCCTGTGTTTAGCAAACTATTGTACTAGGGTATGATTTGATCAAGTTCTATTACAAAAAGAGAGAGAGAGAGAGATGGATATAATATAAATGGCTCTTCCTAGATCTGGAGATCATTCTCTTTTTGCAGGGTGGGATTGTGTGTGTGTGTTAAGAAAGGAAGAATCCATAGAAGGGAATCATACAGGCCTCAGAGTACTATTCAGAAAATAAACACAACTGCAGCTCTTCTGAGTAAATCCATTGCTGGATCTTAAAACAAAAATTTCCAGTCGTCTATTTTTATCATCTATTGCACCTAATGATTATTGGTCTACCTTACTCAAAGTTTCTTCCTTTAAATTATGTCAAAAATTTCTTTAAAATTAATATGTTTACTTGAATTAACTAATAAAATTTTATTTTGTTCAATATAATCAGAATAGAGATTAGTGAATATGAAGTGTAATATGGAGCAGGTAAGTAGATATGTAAATCAAATGATACCTGAATAGAAATTAAACCCAATCTACACATGATAGTATGAAACCAATAAAAAGCTGAGTGACCAGCTTGAAGACATTGGAAATCAGGAAATTGATTGATATCAAAATTGAACTGAGAAAGGAAATTAAGCTAAAACCAAAAATATACTACTACGTCACTTACATAAATGCATCTCAAGAATTTATGTTTACATATATAAAATATTTAGTTCACAAAATACTGTTTAAATTGCAAAAGATATGCTCAGGTTATTCTGAGACTATAGGAATAGTATTAGTGTAATCCCAAGGAAATAAAAATGAAAACATCTGTCTCCGCCATAACTAGCC
Source organism: Otolemur garnettii (assembly GCF_000181295.1). NCBI lineage: Eukaryota > Metazoa > Chordata > Mammalia > Primates > Galagidae > Otolemur > Otolemur garnettii. Next base: position 2,521,437 of record NW_003852396.1, on the reverse strand, counting down.
GAGACTCTGAACTACAGAGCTGACTTATTTTATGACTTTCCAGTAGTTTCTCCTACCTGTTATCCAATAGCAGTCTGCCTTTAAAATAGCTCCGGAAGACTTTCTCCCTCTTATCAATAAAGTGGTAACTTTTTTGTACGTGTCCAACCTTCCTAGGTTGGCAGGATGTGCAAATGCAGCTTCTATTGCCCTCAAGTGTCATGACAGAGTCAGTGCCCGGGTTCTAAACCACTTCATCCCTTCGATTTTCAGCACACTGATTAGGAAAAGCAGAAAGGAAAGCAAAAGAGCCCACTTCCACCCAGCCCCATCTCCTGTGTTGCTCTGTCACATGACAAACAGGTTTCAGGACATCAATTTTTACAGCTCCTGGGCTACAACAATTTGATTTGACAGACTGAAACACTACAGAACAGTGTCAGGGCAAATAAAGTGACACTGAAAGGACTTCGCAGTCAGAAAATATGTCTCTACCAATCCCTTCTCCCGGTCCTGGCCAAAGCTTGTGCTTTCTGAGCATTAAGGGTGTCACTTCACAATAGGACTCACACCTCAGGACTTGGGGGATCTTTTATGCTATTGAATCCTTAGAGATCGTCTACCAAAGATTGTATTAGTTATGCTTCCCACCAACCTTATCAGAGCTTTATGACATCTCCATGAACTGAACAATTTTAAAACTGCAAATATTTCAAAAACCTTATTACATTTAATATTGTGTGTCAATTATACTTTTTAAGACTTGTAAGATAAGGGTGCTAAGAATGTCAGAGCATCGTTTGTTCAGAATTTACTCTATCCATCTAAGAAATCATAATTTTGGTTACTATAGATTGAAGAAGTTATAAATGGCCTCTTTCACAATGGATTCATTTGGAAGAAAGGAGTCGGGAAAGGTAGAAAAGTCACTACTTTTAATAACCCAGGGCAGTACTGCCCAACATAAGCTTGGGCTGTGACAAAATGTTCTCCAGGGAAGCTTTTCTGTATGGCAGACACTAGCCACGTGTATCTACTTAATACTAAGCAATTTCAAATGTGACTAACTTGACAGTGGAACTGAAGCATTAAATTTATTTAATTTTGAAATAGCCACATATTGGGTAGTACACATCTAGGGATTGGGAAAACCCCTAATATTAATTGTCTAAAATGTTGTAGGGATTTAGGGTGATTAGTTTATCAAGTGATATTTTATACAACATAATTTTGCACTAGAAAGTAGAAATCTTTTGAAATTTACCTGCAATAGATCCCTATATTCATAATGGTTTATGCTCAAAAAAGAAATGGCATTATCTTGGCATTTCAGTTTATCATTAAAGATTGTGATTCTTTCAGTTCTTTAACTTAAAGATATGAACCTGCTCAGAGGATTTCTGTGAATTCTAATCATTCTTCCTTGTATTCAGTGCCCTTTCATTCCTCCATCATATGCTTCCTTCTCTCCTGAGTTGCTCAGAACTAATGCCAATATAGTTTGCATTTTTCTCAGGTTATAACAATTTCTTAATGTGTGAAGAGGATGTGGTAAGAAAACAACAGCTTCTCCTGTTCCTTTGTGTTCATTACAGAAAAAATAGTGAAATCAGTTACTGAACAGTTTAGCTGCAAATAATTTTTAAATTACTTAATATTTTTCAAAAAAGATCAGATTCAAAAAGGTGAAATGACTCATTTCAAAGCATACAAAAAAACCTGTCAAAGCCAGATACTATAGTCTGTCTGCCAATTTCTAACCTATTTTTCCTTTTCTATGATAGCAAATAGATAAAATTGCAATCTTTTAACTATGCTAGACTTGAGGAAAAAAATAGAATACCAGATTTCTGCATCTCTTCAAATTATCATTTTTTCCCGATTTTCTTAGATGGAAAATTTCAGGTTCATAATGTTGGATATAGTTTTTCTACTTGTTGTATCCTTAGGCAACAGCTATTTTCAGGCATCTCCACTAAAAAAATACACAAAAATTAATTAGACTATAGGTTACTTATCAATACAAAAATAATTTTCTGTCTCAAACCAAACTAAAATTTCAGGGTTTTTCATTCCTAGTCTTCTCTATTTTTTAACAGAGTTTACTAGAATACTGCAGTTCGCTAGCTCTCATGTGAAGGAGACATCTCTGGACTCCTCTGTGATTCTGTTTTCTGCTTCTAAGCTTCAGCTGCATAACTCTTGTTCTTCCAATTTCTAATGTCATTTTTTTTCCTAATGAATTTTTCACAGTGAGTCTAGATGAACCTGTAGATAAGTACTTTGGCCATTCTCACTTTGTCCCTGAAGGATGCCAAATACAGCTGACATATGTAAACTAATGACTGACATTTCCTTTTTCTTCTCCTACAACTTCCTCTTTTTTCCAGATGCTTCCTTGGAACCCATTTCTGGCCCATTGTCACTATATGGTATCCGTGCTCCTGGAGACCTCTGGGGCTCACAATATACCTGATCTTCTGAGGGACCTGAGTTTTCTACTTCCCTCTGCTGCTGCCTTGCTGCAGACTATCTGTGCCATTTCTAGACAGAAGTATTGAGAGACCCCACTAGTTCAAAGCAGGAGTCCTGCCACTTTTGTAAGATTGATAACATCCCTGTATATGTTATGTTGATGTCATCGTGGCTAATAAAATGAGAAGTGTGCTCACTGATATACAGAGTTATCAAACACTCAATTTAAAAAGCTTCCTGTAGGCAAAAGGCCTATATGCCTCTGGCCAAAGAAGCTGTCTGAGAGAGAGCAGTGAAAAGACTTTGTGCAGGTACACTTGTAAGAAACTGAGGCAGAATCCCATATGGCCGGGTTGGTTGCGGGCATAAAAACCCCCTGACCTAAGGTTGGCCTTAAGGCCCACATGGGAGCAGAGGCTTGCCAACAAGTTTTCTGTATGTCTTAGGAATTTCCTAACTATGCCTTACCTAAAGATTGAAGTAACTGCCTCCAAACAGTGAGGCCAGTATGGTGGATATTCAATCTATTTTTCTCCCCCAGTGTCTCAGGCTTCATCAGATAAGAACAAAAGAAGTCATGGCTAACAACATGTTCTCCATTAAGTTATGTTAAAAAGATTATGTTGAAAGGATTATGTGGCTCGGCGCCTGTGGCTCAAGCGGCTAAGGCGCCAGCCACGTACACCTAAGGTGGCGGGTTCGAATCCCCAGCCCGGGCC
>NW_003852396.1:2480958-2518183 GCF_000181295.1 Otolemur garnettii | reverse complement strand
AATTTTTTTAGAAGTCTAAAGGATCTCATTCTATTAATTTTACCTATGAGAAGATTCATTCATACAAGAGCTTAAAAAAAAAAAAAAAAAAAAAAAAAGAAAGGATTATGTTAGATAAAGCAGTATCAGTTAATCCATAGATTTCTAGGGAGGATCTGCTCATGAGATAGTCACAAGATGTTTATTCATGAGATAGATTATGAACTGTAATGAATATTAATGAAGTCATTGATGTACAGTGCGCATGTGCAGAGCTGGCTACTTAACCCAGGAGAAAATAAAGTTGCTGACCACACACCATGAGAGAATGGTGGTCCCCTTTATTTACATATACAATTTCAATTGCAGGTGTTATTCTCTGCAACATCGCTTCTCCATGTGACCCTAATGGCAATAGCCTTTTAAAAATTTATTGTATTTTCTACAATTTCAAAATCCTACAGGGATATAAATGCTTTTGGTTAATTGGATCATTTTGTTATGCTCCAGGCACAGGTAGAAGTGTACCCATCACCCAGTTAGTGCTCACTGTATCCTTTATGTAGGGGTCTCTCCTCCCCTTCTCCCCCTCCCCCATTTGATTTCTACTGAATTTTAATTCCCTCTGTGCATATGTATGCTTATCAGTTAGTTCTAACTTATTAGAGAATGAATGTGGTATTTGTTTTTTCATTCTTTAGATACTTAGGTTAATGGTCCCCAATTTCATCCCAATTGTTGCAACAGGCATTAATTTGTCTTTTTTGTGCTTGAGTGTATTCCATGGTGTATGCGTGCATGTCTATATATGCTACATCTTGTTAATACACTTACGAATTGATAAGTGTTTGAGTTGATTCTACACCTTTGAAATTCTGCGTTGTGTTACAATAAAGATTCAAAGGCAGGTACCTTTAAAAAAAAAAAAATGACTTCCTTTCCTTGGATACATACCCAGCAGTGTTGGGTGTTGCTGAATCAAATGGTAAGTCTATTTTTAGTTCTTAGAGGAATCTCTATGCTATTTCCCACTGTTAGTGAAACTAGTAATTTGTATAAGAGTTCCTTTCTCTCTGCATCTATGCCAGCATCTGTGTTTTTAGACTCTTTAATAAAAGACTTTCTAAGTAGGGTAAGGTGATATCTCATTGTGATTTTATTTGGCATTTCCCTGATGATTAGTGATGTTGAGAATTTTTTTCATGTTTCTTTGCAATTTCTCTATCTTCTTTTGAAAAGTTTCTGTTCATGTCCTTTGACCACTTTTTACTGAGGCTGAGGGGTGTTTTGTTCTTGTTTTATTTTTTTCTTGATGATTTGCTTGAGTTCTTTGTAAATTCTGGTTATTAACCTTTTTATTTGATGTACAGTTTGTAAATATTTTCTCCCATCCTGTATGTAGGTTGTCTGTTGTTGTGACCAGTCGGACTCCTAAAGCCCTAGTCTTGATCACTGCAAGAAGGAACCAGGCGTGACATGGATTAGAGTACAAACCTGTGGGAGATGGGCTAGCCCTTACTTGCAGGGTAGTCTGGAGCAGTCTCCTCACTAGCCTTTTATTGAAACAGAACAATACAGGTGAGGGGAATAATAACAATGACTATGTGCTGAAGGCTCAGGCTCTTCTTCCACAAGGAACACCTATGAATGAATGGTCCAAGGTCCACCCCTCAGCTGCAGATCATCTTGTTCAGATGTCATCTGGCTCTTGGTGTCCCCTTATAGTCTGTTTGTTTTATTGATTATTCCTTAAATATGCAGAAGCTTTTTAATTTAATCAGATGCCATTTGTTAATTTTTGTTTTTGTTGTAATTGTCTTTGGGGTTTTTCTCATAAATTCATTGCCTAGGCTCATGTCTATACGTTTTTCTAGCATTTTTTCTAGAATTTTTAAGGTTTTGTGCCTTACATTTGAGTCTTTTCTCTATCTTAAATGAATTTTTGTGAGTGGTAAAACATATGGATCCTGTTTCATTCTTCTACATGTGGCTATCCAAGGTTGCAAGCCATCTTTATTACAAGCACGATCAATCCTTGCACGTGGCAGGTGCATGAATGTAGGGTCTGACGCATCACTGTGGAATTGTCATAACGTTCATGTTTCATTTTCTCAAAGAAGAATGATGTATCTACTGACTGGAAATCTAGAATATATGGACAAATTGCTGGACACATACAATCAACTGTGACTCAATCATGAAGCAATGGAAAAATCTGAACAGATCAATAATGAGTAGAGATGGAATAAAATGGCTTCCATTGTAGAAAAGCATATGACTTCATAACTTCACTTCTGTATTCTAATAATTTAAAGAAGAGTATCAGTCGTACTCAAACTCTTCACCCCACCTACTATCCCCCAAAAGGAATAAGGCCATCATTACCCTTATACTAAATCCAGAGAAGGACATTACAAAAAACTAAAAATTACAGAGTAATAGGTCTCACATTTATGAGTTGATTTCTTGCAAATGATGTGAAATAAATGTTAGATGTAATGTCCTTCATTCTTTCTATTAATAGAAATAGATTCTTTATATTTCTAAAATGTCCATTGTAATGTTACTTCTTTCATTTCTGAATTTATTTACTAGGGTCTTCTCTTTTTCTCTTAGTTAACTAACATTTTGATGATTTTGTCTTATCTGTGTTTAAAAAAGACTAAGTTTTTTCAATCTTTTCTATTTTTTTCAAATCTCCATTTTATTTATTTCTTCTCTGATATTTATTATTTCCTTCTTTCTACTAACTTTGCCTTTAGTTTGTTCTTTTTCTAGTTCTTTGAGGTGTAATATTAGGTTGTTTATTTGAGTTTTTTTTTCCTTTTTAGATATAAGTGTTTATTGCTATACAATTTTTTCTTAGACTTCCTTTTGGTATATCCCAAAATTTGGGGATGTTGTGATTCAATTTCATTTATCTCAATATATTTTTTAATTTTCCTTTTAATTTCTTCATTGACCTATTGCTTGGTTAATAGTAAGTTATTTAATTTTCATGTATTTATAAAATTTTCAAAATTCTTCCCATAATTAATCTCCACTTTCATACCATTATAGTCAGAAAAGACACTTGATATAATTCCAATTTTCTGAAATTCCTTAAAATTTATTTTGTATCCTAACATCTAATCTCTTCTGGAGAACTTCTGTGTGCAATTGAGAAAACTGTATATTCTGCTGCTGTTGGATTAAATGTTCCTTATATGTCTGTTAGGCATATTTGGTCTAAGCAGGGGTCCTCAAACTTTTTAAACAGGGGGCCAGTTCACTGTCCCTCAGACCATTGGAGGGCTGGACTGCAGGCCCTGGGATGAGTCGGCTACTAAGCAGGACAGGCAGCGGTGGCAAAAACACCTGGCAGGCTGCATGTGGCCCGCAGGCCATAGTTTGAGGACACCTGGTTAGTTTCAGTCAAATGTTTCCTTAGTGATGTTTTGTCTGGATGATTGGTGGTGATATATTGAAGTTCCCTACTATTACTGTATTACAGTCTACTCTGTTAGATCTATCAATATCTGCTTTATATATTTAGGTTTTCCAATTTGGGATACATATATAGTCGTTCTATCTTCTTAACGATTTGACCCATTTATTTTTATATGATGATCTTCTTGGTCTTTTTTATAGTTTTTGAGGTAAAGTATATTTTATGTGATATATTTATAGACATTATTGCTCTATCTTTGGTTTTCATTTACATACAATATTTTTCTAGCTCTTTACTTTCAGTTTGTGTGTGTTTTTAAAGATAAAATAAATGTCTTGTAGCTAGCATATAGTTAGGTCTTTTTTATTTTAAGTCCTATTAGCCACTTAGTCTTTGATGGGACTATTTAATCTATTTATACTCAAGATAATTATTGTTAGATAAGAACTTACCACTGCCATTTTGTTGATTTTTCACTGAATGTATTGTAGATCCTTTGTTTTTTTCCTTCTCTCTTTCTGTCTTCATGATTAGATAATTTTCTACAGTGCTGTTTGGATTCTTATCTTTTGTGTATATACTATAAGATTTTGCTTTGGGGTTACAATGAAGCTTACATAAAATGTCTCATGGGTGTATCAGGCTATTTTAAGGTAAAAGTCATTTAACTTTGATTACATGAAATAATTACACTTTTTCTCACTCTCTCCATTTTGTTTTTGAGTCATAATTTACTTTTGTATTTAAGTCCATTAAGAAATTATTCTTACTATTTTTAAAATATTTTTGTCTTTTAACCTTTGTAAAGATATAACTGATTTATACACTGCCATTACAGTATTAGTGTTCTAAATTTTACTGTGTACTTCCAACAGTGAGTTTTATACGTTATGTTTTTGTTTTACTAATTAATATACTTTCTTTCAGTTTGGAGGACTACCTTTACCATTTCTTGTTAGACCCTATGGTGATGAACTCCCTCAACTTTTGTTTGTCTAATAAAGATTTATCTTCCTTCCTTCATTTCTGAAGGGCAGCTTTTCCAGTACAAGATTCTTGGTGTGCAGTGATTTTCCTTTAACACTTTGCTCACTCTCTCTTTCTGTCTGTAGTTTCTGCTGAGAAACCTGATTATAGACTTATTCGGTACCCTGTATGTGTGATTTGCTTCCTTTTTTCCATGCTTTTAGTGTCTACTCTTTGTTTCTGACTTTTTGATAGTTTGATTATGTGTTAGTGTAGTTATGTTTGAATTGAATCTGGTTGGAATCTTGACTTTCCTATCCTGGGATATTTGTATCTTTCTCCAGATATGAAGAATTTTCTCATATTATTTCTAATAAGCTTCCCCCACCATGTGTTTCTCTCACCTACCTCTTAAACTCCTATATTAGAAAGTTTATTCTTTTGATCTTGTCTCATAAATCTCATAAACTTTATTCTTTTTCATTCTTTTCTTTTTTTCATTTTTGCCTCTACTATATATTTTTAAATAACTTGGTCTTTGAGTTTATAGATTCTCTTTTTCCACATAATCAATTCTTCTGCTGATGCTTTCTAATGCATTTTCCATTTCACTTGTATATTTTAATTTTAAAATTTCAGTTTGATGTTTTCAAATATCATTTAAATATGTCATTTAATTCTAGTTTTGGTTGTGTATTCTTTTCTTAATTTTATTAATTTTGTTTTTGTATTTTCTTTAAGTTCAGTGAGCTTCCCTAAAACAATTATTTCAAATTCTTGGTCAGGAAATTAATGTTCCATTGCTGCTTTAGTGTCAGTTATTGGTGATTTATCTTTTTTTTTTTAGGTGTAGTATTCCCCTATTGTTCTTGATCCCTGAAATGGGGACTTCTTGCAGTTATTACAGAATGGCTTAGCCCAGAAAATACCATCAGCCCTTTCAGAGATTCTAAGCATACTATTTTGTATGGTTCATGGGCCAGTTTGCTGCTGGTACCCTGAGACTTTCTGTTCTGGTACCTTGGTCAGCAGATAGGTGAGCCTAGCACTTAGTTCTGCAGGGTTGACCCCATAATTTGCACCCAGTTTTATTTTATTCAGGTCCATAGGGGATGGCCCAGAGCCTAAGTCCATAAGTATATGCCTAAAGCCTATAATTTTGGGGTCTGGCTTGAAGCCTGGGTCCATAGAGGCTGACCTATACTTGGATGAGCCTTAAGTTTGAATCCTCTACAATCATCTAAGTTCTAGGATGGGCATAATGCCTGTGCTCACTGTGACAGACTTGAAGCCTGAGTCCACAGTGAACTTCCTGGAGCCTGAGTCTACATGGCTTGGTTCTGGAGTCTTGGTCAGTAGAGGCTGACCTGGCACTAGGATCTACAAGGATGGGGTTGAATCCTGGGTCTGTTAAAGCATGTCTGAACCTTGGTTCTACTGGAGCCTTGTTCCACAGCAATTAGCTTGGTTATGGATCAGTCATGGAGCCTGAATCACATGGTTATATATAGAGTCTAAGATCACAGAGGCTAGCCTGATTCCTGGATCCTGGCTTAATAGGAGTTGGACTAGAGGATGTGTTTAAGTGCTGATCTGGAAGCCAGATAATTGAGGGTTGGCTTGTGTCCTGGGTCTATATGTGTGGTCTTAGAGCCTGGGACTCAGGAAACTAACTCAGCACTAGGGTCTGCTGGCATGGGACTGGGCCTTCAGTCTTCTAGAATGTGGGGCCACAGGGACTGGCCTGAAATATTCAGCTGCCTGAATTGGCCTAGGCTTGGGTAATCCTAGAGTCTGAGTCCACCAACACCAACCTTGTAATGTACATGTTGCCAACCTGGTATAGGGATTGGCTGAAAGACTGGAGCTCTCGGGGCCAATCTGTATCTGGTCTGCTTGGAAGCATGGGTGGCCTGGAGGCTGTAAGAACTGTTCTAGCACTGGGTAGGCCTAGAAGCTATATCCACTATGGCTGTCCTATAGGCTGAACCCATGGATGCCAAGCTAGTGTTAGAATAAGTCTGAAGCTTGGGGCCATGTTGGTTAGGTCAGTACTGGGGGTAGTCCAGAGTCTGGGCCCACCAGGCCTGGTGTGTTCCTGGTGCTGGCCTGGCACTGAAGTGGGCCTATAGACTCAGTTCTGCCATAGTTGGATTTTACTGGTGTGGGATCAGGGTTAGAATCCAAGGGAAAGTCTAATCTTTCCTTCTCTTTTCTTCCCCAAGTAGAGGGTATCTCTCTTCATGTTTTGCTGCCAGAGGTTTGGAAAAAGGTAACACAGGTAAGGTTAAAAAAGGTACACTCTTTAATGTGCCTTGCTGACATTTGGATTCCATACATTTTCAAGTTCCATTCTCCCTCCCTCCCCCAAACTGGGTTTAATTTCAATGAAGTAGTGAGAGTTATCCAAGGCCTATAATGACTTCCCATCTTACCTCAGAAGAAAAATCAAAGTCTATACCATGACCATCTCACTCAGCTCACTCCCTGGTCTCATTTTCTTCTGTCACTGATTCGGCAACAGTATGATAGAGACCTTGGTCAGTGCCACAGGGAATTCCAAAACCAGGGTAGCACTTCAGAGTTGTCTCAGATTGAAGTAAAGCATCTAGAATTTCATACTTTCTTAAATTAAATCAATCTTATTTTTGTCACTGGTGGGACAAATGGTTCCTTTTTGAGTAGTAGGATGTTTACCATGTACAGAGTCTATAGTTTCAGGAACAGAAGTACAAATTCCCTACATGTCTCACTGGAATAATATGTGGGGTACTCACATTTCACACTTGTTCCAGATCCCATATATGTTATCTGTTAATGATGCAAAACTACAAAATGGTTATTACCTTTAAGATATAATGAGTCCTCAAATGGCATTCTATTAAAGAGCTGATGCTCTAGCTACAGATTCAAAAGACAATTTTACTACTGTGAGACCAGAAGAGTCCAAGAGGTGGTATGTGATAGGAGCAGCAGTGATGTATGTTTTAGTTTGCTCACTGATGCATTTGCTTTGCTATAAAGTGATTGAGCTAGACATAGCGATGCACGTTTTCATCCTCTTTCTAAGAAGGACTTTTCCCCCAGATGCTAGAATTGTTGTTAGTAGGAAAATTTAAACTCTTAGCCTTTTAGAGATAGCCTCAGTAACAGAAAGTTTCATATGAAAAGTTGGACACTCCCTGAGATAGTGCAAGTCCACTTAATGGTTGAGGTGAAGGCATAGAGGCTGAGTCACTTAAGTTGAATGTGTGACCATTTTCTCTCCAGATGGCCACATAGGTTTGGACAGGGTTATTGTGAGGCCAGGAATGTATCTTGGTAACATTTAATTTCTCCCTCTGCCCTTTTCTTCACCTTTTCCTGTATCTACAGTTTTTGAACCTAAGGGCATTGCTAATAAACGTTTTGTACACTAAATTCTAGACTAGATTCTGTACCTATGATGGTTTGTGACAAGAGTATCCTCCCAATATATGACTTCAATTTATAATAATTTTAGACTTACAAAGGGATGAATACATAGTACAGGATTTCTTGTACATTATTTACTCTTTTTCCCCTAATGTAAGTATAACCATGTAAGTATAACCATTGTAAGTACAATTTTCAAAAATAAGAAATGCACACTTGCATAATACTATGAGTTAAACTATAGACTTTATTCAGACTTTGCACTTAAGTTTTTCTCTAGATCCATGAACTAATCCAAAGGAACACCTTACATATAATTCAATAATTTTCATGTTTCACTAGACTTTTTTAATCTTGAGGGTTCTCAGTCTTTTCTCATCTTCCATGACCTTAATGTTTTTTAAGAGAAGGGTAAGTGACTCATTTTTACAAGGGTAGCTATATAGTAGTGAGTTTTCCCATCATCACTAAAGGACTTCATCCAGTACAACTGTTAGATAATTTCTTATGTATTGGCTCTACTGCCATTGTGCCATATGTACCGTCACATTAGCAAAGACAACCCACTGTACACTAAAGAAAGTATTGAAGGATTCATACGGGTAGTTTCTAGGTTACAGACAAGTAATATTCCTGAGAACATCTTTAAATTGGATTTGTATGTAACTCAAATCTCTGAAGAACTTAGAAAATGCAGTACCAATAATTATAAAGTACAGTGGCTTGTAAGTGCTAATGATAATATGGTGCCATACTATAATAATAGTAATAAAACCTCTATGCTTTTAATAATAGACTACTGAAAAATATTATGTTCTTTCTTTTAATTCAAACAAACAGAACATAAAAGCAAACTCTTACAAAAAGTTTAGATAGGAGATAAGAGTAAAAAGGAATATTCAAAGCTAGGCCCAGTGGTGGCTCACACCTATAGTCCTAGCATTCTGGGAGGCTGAGGCAGGTGGATTGCTTAAGTTCAAGAGTTTGAGACCAGCTTGAGCAAGAGGGAGACCATATCTTTAAGAAAATAGCCTGGCATTGTGGTGGGTGAGACTGTGTCTCAGAAAAAAGAAATTAAACATTAACACTCAACTGTCTTGTTTCAATGCTAGGCTGATAGGAATATAATGCTGATTTTGATCTTTTCCAAAACCAATGATAACTTTTCCATTTGAATAATTAATCCATTCTGCTGTTTGTTGATAATTGATGCTTTTTTTATGATGAACATAATAGCACTACCTTTCACATGTTCCATTATTCTCACTTTATCCTTTACAATTATTCCAACAGTTGGGTGACTAGAGCATAATTCTTTCCCAGTGAATGATGATGTTGGTCCTTCCATCAAATGTTTAATTATTTCTATTTAGTTTCTATTGTAATCACCCTTCTCATTGTTTCTGATTCACCTGGACTTGCAGTGGACTTTTCCTTTGGAGGTGTGGTCATGCAGGTAAACATAGACTCACTGAATCAAAACTGAATCAAAAACTTAAAACAAAAGTGGCCTCGTGTACAAATGATCATATGAACAACGAGACCAGCCACCGCCTCTGTGCTGACAGACAGCTTACACCACGCAGCTTGGTTTACACACATGGAAGAAACCAGCTCCCAAATTAACTTAATTGTTTAATTATACATTCTTCTTATGAGGGGCTTTGGGAGACTAATTTTAAGTATGGAAACCCATAAATCAGTAACCCAGTGACTGCCTGTATTCTTTTATACAAAATCTTGAAGTAGTAGTTTTGAGAACAGGAAATAGCCTTTAAATCAAAGACTTGTGAAACAGGCTGACAAAGATATCAGGTTATAATATCTAGAGCCAGTAATGCTACCTGACTAGGGAAGAGCTTCAGCTGAGATCCCAAGACCAGTTGCAGGAGAGGTGTTGTAGTTTATCCCACAAGCTTTCTTCATTTAACATTCTCCCTAGAAGTGATGCCTACCTGAATTCTGGAAGAGCTGTCCCTTTCCTATGAAGAAATGGGCCCATTAAGTTCTGGGTGAAGGCCAGACTTACAACTTTGACTTAAAAGGTATAAGAGTGAAATGCATAACCAAATTGTTTGTATGCCTATAAAGAAAGACACAAGGGAAGAAATGGGTCCAAGTAGAGCAGGGACATGTCTCATATGCATGTGGCAATGTGACATACAGAGCCCCTTTGTGGAAGGAAGAAACCGCATACTCCAGGAGGCTTTCAGCAAATGTCTTTCAATTGTCAGCTATGGTAGGAATTGCCTCAGTTGTATAAAGCCACTCTTCTTCAGGAAGAGTCATTCAGTCACTCTTCTGAATATGTGTGGTCCACATTCAGTAACTTACCCAGGCTGTGGTATGGAAGCCTCACCATTTCAGCCTGTCTCGACATAACTTTGATGGTCTGCATTAGCTTACAAGCTTCACAGGACATTAACCAAGGTCTCATACAGACTTAGATCGCATCTTGGCTTCTGCCAAATATCCCTTTCTTCTGCTTCTTTTCACAGATCTTGATCTCAAGTGCACCCCTAATACACCTCTGGTAGCCTAATTTTCATCTGAAGACCTGCTCCCAAAAGAACCTGGTATATAAAAGCTGGATCTTCTGGAGTTACAGCCAAGGTGTTATACTTTGGATTACAGGAGATTTCAATTAAATTAATATAAATTATCTCTCCCTCTTCAAGCACCTGAAGTATAGTGGTCATGATGGCAGAGGTTAGGGCTAGCTACCTGCATAGTACCTGGTATGTAGCAGATTCTGAGAAAACATTATGTGGGTTATTACTTGACTTAGTGTCTGATAACATGGCTCCCAGCCAGTAACACAGCCTTTGCAGATACTTTATGGAAAACACAGTCTAATAAGCCGCAGCAGACTACTTACAGAGAGGATTTCAGTTTGGTTCACTGTTTTGTTTTTCTCTTGTGCTGTTCATGTGCTCACGGAAGGTAACTCATGGGAGAATATTGCTCCAACAGGAGTCTTGCTATTTCAGAATAGATGTGTTATACAGACTAAACGCTTTTTTATTTTTTTATTTTTTGACACTTAGGCTCCAGTCTAACCAGTTCTGTCATTTTATTAGTTGAAAGAAAATTAGTTTGCTCTTTTTACACTATTAGAGTTTTTGATGGTCTTAGAATAAATGTATCACTGCTAAATTTTTCTACTACTACAAAACACATGTACCCATAGATGACACTACCTTTTGACAGAGGACAATACAGAATGATGGTTAACCACAGAATAATAAATATCTGATGGTTTGTACTTTGAAAGAAGAAAAGCGTTTTTCTGACCATTCAAAATGTTCTCTTCTGAATTTTTAAAATATTTATATGGCCAGTGACTCATACATATACATCTTCTAAGTAGAGACAAAATAAGTCCCTTTTGAAGAAAACAATTATTAAACAGCAGTCTTGTTCTAAAGAAAGTAAATGCTTGTCCATAATGTTGTAGCCCAGATTCATGTGTTCTGTGACTGTGAGAAGCAACCTGTCTCATAGCAAAGAAACAAGTTTAAATGGCTATATGCATCCGCCTTGCTAGAAGTTCTCAAGGCCTAAATCTATACAAATCTTACACTCTGACAACCGTAAGGGAGACTGATCGGTCTGGGTAAAGCTCAGAGACACACTAATCTAATTCTTTATCTTGGAGAGAGTAAAGAGTAGCCAATTGCTAAGAAAATGATTTTGGAACCTAGACTGGGGTGCTGGTACACAAACGGTGGCACTTAAGAATTATAAATGTTTGTTACTTAAGCTCTCCTGTCAAGCTGTCAGGTGCACACATAGTCAAACAGTTCAACAAGCCACACTGAAAATAGCTGCCTGTCTCGCTCCCAGGGAGAGTGTGAGCCGGGGCAGGAAACGCCGCCATCTGCCCGGCGCTCTGCTGCCCTCCACGGGCGGCCGCGGGTGAGGGTCAGACACGCACACGCCGGGAACTGTCTCACTGCTGAACACCCCTAAACGGGAGGCTGCTGCACTGGTCTGAGGAGCGAGTGGAGAAAAGTATTGGGTTAGAGTGGAGAAAAACATTTTTACAAGGAGGTCTCCACGGTAGATGTGGACCCCATGTCAGGGTGGGCAAGGGACTTGAAGAGAAACTTCTCTGAAGAAGACAGGCACACGGCCTATCCAGTGTTCAGTGAAGTATTAACCTAGACAAAATAGAGGTCCAGCCTTTTCCATTAGCTCCTGGAGTCAAGTTCTTGGGATGTCCCGCCAGAGTTTATCAGCTTAGAGTCTGAAAGGGATGGAGATAAGTGAGCTGTGTAGTGGTCAGCAATGTGTACTAGACCTAGTCCCAGTGAGTTTCCCTGTTTAGCTCATTCTTTGCAAATTGTCACACATTGTTGCTCAGGTAGGCACTGTTCACATGGCTCCCTGGGGAATATTAGCTGGATTCTCCATGCCTTAGTACAAGACTTCATTTATAAACTTGTCTCTGGCAACGCTTATCTTACTCTGTATCCTCAGACTGTAATATGCCATATTCACAAATATTATGGCTTTTGTGACATCTGTGCATCTCTCTACCTGAGACTGACATTGGGGATCCCCAAATTTGCAGCTTGTGTCAGAAATAAGCATTATTCTTGGGAAAGTCTAAGCTCTGCAACCAGGCTAACTTCTAGCTGATTTCTATGAATGGATATAGGCTTTGTTTTATATCATATCTTGTCCCGGTGTACAATGCAGAATCAATTTTGCATTAACTATTTTTTAGCATTGTCTATGAAAAACCCAAGGCATTTTCTAAGCTATTCCAATCTGGAAAAATTCTGCTCTTTCTCCTTCACTGTATCCTGTTGGGGCTTGTTTTTGAACTTTGTTAATATCGACATAGAATATGTTTAAATATAGAACATTGATTCTTATTAGAAACATACCAGAAAATCCTACATTAAATAAAATTGAGATGTCAGAACTTCTCCCTATAATTTAGAGTGTGTTATAATATAGAAGTGTGGAAGACATTTTTGTAGAGAATGCTTTCTTCAAGGTTTTGCAATGTACTGTTGAGATCTTTAGTATCATTAAAATGCTTTGTTCTGCCTATCTTCTGCCATTGAGGAATTAGTGTAGGGAATGTTACAAGATCTTGACTTTAATACAAATCATGGTGTCCCACTGTGGCAGCAGGTAAGTTATAGCTCTCAAACACCAGAAACATCATACCCATGGTATTTACATTAGATAGTAGATCTGGAGTGATTACCACATTTATGGGACCTGTGTAGAGTTAGGTGATGCTGAATAAGCTATGACATCCTTAGGAGTAAAATACTTAGGTAGTTATCTAAATAAATATTTTCTGTGTGACCAAGTTTTTTAAAAAAATAAGAAAGTCTCTACACTTTAGGAACTACAGATAATTCATGGAATTTAATCGAATTTCTAGAAATAAGATAGTGAACAGATTCAAAGCTCCCTAACAAAAGGGACACTTGTTTCCTAAAGGGAGATGCTTAAGACACTTTGTGCTTATTATAAATATTCTGTACGTCTTCATTTTTATTAATTTATATTTTGTTTCCATGAAGTTTATTATGTTCTATTTCAAAATATTAAGTTGATTGCAAAGCTTTTTGTGACATGACTATCTTTTATAATGTTAAAGTCAGGGCTACAAATTTGCCCATCACTTAAATATTGTTTGTCGTGCTTCTTAGGTTTTAACTCTCTCCTCTTCTTGAGTTTCACTTCTTTCTGCACCATGTGTGCCCAATGATTAGTTCTGAATTATTAGCGAGTAGATATGGTGTTTGTTTTTTCTTTCTTGAGATACATTGCTTAGGATAAATGGTCTCCAGTTCTGTCCAAATTGCATCAAAAGACAACTTACTTCTTTTTGTGACCAAGTAGTACTTCATGGTATATTTTTGTGATATTTTGTAAATCATTTAAATATATGTTGACCATTTATTTAACTTATTTTGAAAAGTTTCTGTTCATTTCTTTTGCCCAGTTTTTAATGAGGTTTTTCTGACTTTTTTTTCTTTCTCACTTTTGGCATTTTTATAGAGTCTGAATGTTAGACCTTTACCAGATGTATAGATTGCAGTTTTTTCTTCCTTTCTGTAGGTTGCTAATTCACTCTGTTTCTTATTTCCTTTGATGTGCAGAAGCAGTATAAATAAAAAACATAAACTAAAACTCTTAAAAGAAAGTGTAAGTACATTTTATAATGTTGTATTTGGCAACAAATTCTTAATTATTACATCAAAAGCACAAATTAAAAAATATAATTCATTTAAAAACTGTGTACACTAAAGGACTTTTTCAAGGGTATAGAAATATACTAGTTAAAAGAGGATTAAAAAAACAAGCATTGTCAAGGACATAAGGAAATTGTTCCTTTAGTGCAGTAACTGTGGAAAACAGTTCAGCAATGCCTCACAAATTAAATATGTATAAAGCCTCTATAAGTTGATCACCCATGGAACTATAGAAAACTGGTCAACATAGAGAGGTGGTCAACATAAGGAAATGCCCACTGCACTGATATGTACATGTGGTGAGTATCTGGTCTATGAAAATTAGCTCAACTTGAGGTGGTGGTCAATGTAGGGATGTGGTCAACTCTGTTGGTTCTACTGTAGTTAAAATGTGACCCAGAAATTTTGCTTCTAGGGTAGATATTTAACCAAAATAATAAAAATCAAAGACTCAACATTTCCTTGTATGCCACAGTTCACTGCAGCATTATTTACAACGGCTAAAAGGTGGAAGCAACTCAAGTGTCCATCAGCACATGGACAAGTAAACAAAATGAGGCTATATATATATAATAAAATATGATTAAATATATATAATTAGGCTATCTATATATAAAAAATATTATTTAGTTGTAAAATAAATTCTGATGCATGCTATAGCATGAATGAATTTAAATAATGTGCTAAGTGTAATATCAACACAGAAGAAAAAATATTATATGATTCCACTATTATGAAGTACCTAGAATAGTTAAATTAACATGGACAGGAAGTAGATTAAAATTTATCAGAAGCTAATTCAAGAGGTGTGTTACTCCTTAATAGCTACAGATTTTTTGTTTGGAGTGATAAAGAATCTGGAAATAGATAATAGTGGTGGTTCCAAAACATTATGAATATAATTGATGCCACTAAATTATACATTTAAAAAGTTTGAAATGGCAAAATTGTTGTATTTTGCCATAATAAAATATTATATTGCCTACCACTAAGAAATGGGTGCATTTATGATTGGGCTCTTTAGATTTATGATTGGGCTCACAGACAGCTCCTCTATCTGTGCTGCTTTGACTGATTGAATAAGTGATAAGGTTTCAGTGAGCCAGGAGCAATATAGAGACCTGCAGCTGTTTTAGGTTGCAGGAGGAAGCTGGTTTGCCATTTGGCATTTGTGACCCACCTGAATAAATAGTGCTCTAAATATCTGGGGCATATTGGATGCTCTAGGGGTTTTCTGGCATGCTGTCTGGTTTTCAAGTCAAAGAACCTCCATACTTGACTTTTGCCCAGTGAAGAGCAAAGCCATGACATCCTCTGAAAGCAAGTATTTTCCGTTGTGACCATATGTCATGTTTTGCTATTAGGACATAGTAGAGACTTAATGTTTTAACATAAAAACAAGTGACCATGTAACTTGAGCTACTAAAAATGAAATAGTTATCATTTGATCCACCAAATTGTAAAGCTGCATTATAAGAGTCCATCCTTACTTGGACATTGTATATATAATACATTCCAAATAACCCTGAAATCACAGTAATTTGTATGAGCAGGTGTTTTAGATTAAATGGCACCTGTTCCTGCTACCTTAGCCCACTTTTGTCTCAATCCACACCTATTCATGAAACTTTATATAACTCTCTGACTAAAAAATAAAAATAGAGCCTGGTTCATATATAACCACAAGAGCTGGAATTATGCTCATACAACATCATTGTCCCAGCCAGTGAAGTAAGGAGTGTGGCTTGAACACTGAGAAATATAAGTCCTCCCAGGGAGCAAATATTCAATTAACTTATTTATTTGTCCAGTTAATTCAGAATTCAAAAAGAAAGTAGTCAGAATTTAGGTGTCTCACTTAAATACTAAATACTAGTTGTATTTAAATACTTAAATACTAGTAGCTTGGATGGATGCACAGTGTCTGCAAAATTAAAAGACTCTGTGACCAAGTAATCTGTGGAAATGTACGCAGGTAGAACTGGGAATAAAAAGAGATGTGAGGGTATTTAAGTCTCATGTGGCTACTGACAGAAGGGCAGTAAGCATAGCAGGTCTTCATTAATCAGATGGACAAAATGACCTGTCATATGGATAACAGTCAGGCAATTTTTTCTAGCCAAACGGAAATTATTGAATTAGATGTATTCAATAGGCTTAAGAAAAAAGTGATCATGGTGCAAAATTAATGAGCATTGGCTCATCAATATGTATTTCCTTTCATTAAGGCAAATGTTTATTGCTGCTGCTAAGTACCAACATGGCAACATTGCAGACCCGATGCTTAACCTCCAATTTGGCAACATTCAGCAGGATTGAATAAAAAATCAGTTTCCTGGTAACAAGTCAATTACATTAATCCCCTTCTGTGATGAAGATGTCAACAATTTGTTAACAGAATGTTTAATTATCTTGGATATGGATTTGGCTTTTTTAAAAATTTATTTCAGGTTAATATGAGGGTACAAACAACCTGGTCAAAATATTTGCTTTTGTTAGGTAGAGTCCTTCTTGTGGGTAGGCTCCACACTCAAAAGGTGTGCCAAATACCCAACCCCATGCCCGTCCAGTGAGAGCACCCCTACCCTTCAACTCTCTCCTTTTCTTGTTATCCTCCCCCCAACTTGAATTGAAGTGATTTTTTCTCCTATGTGGGCATGCATTAGACCAGACAGCTTCATTTAAATATTGAGTACATTGGATAATTGTTTTCCATTCTTGTGAGACTTTACTAAGAAGAATGTCTTTAAACTTCATACAGCTTAATACAAAAGATGTAAAGTCTCCATCTTTTTTATAGCTAATTAGTATTCCATGGTATACATATACCATAATTTTTTAATCTATTCCTGAGTAGGTGGGCACTTAGGTTGTTTCCATGTCTTGGCAATTGTAAATTGAGCTATGGTAAGCAACCTAGTGCAAATGTCCTTATGATGAAATTATTTTTATTTCTTCTGGGTAGATGCTGAGTAGTAGCATTGCAGGGTCAAATGGGAGATCTAATTTGAGACCTTTGAGGATTTTCCATATTTCTTTCCAGAGAGGCTATATTAGTTTGCAGTCCCACCAACAGTGTAACTAGCATCTCAGTTTTGGGACTTTGTGATGTAGGTTAATCTTATTGAGGTTAGGTGATATCTCAGGGTGGTTTTGATTTGCATTTCCCTGATGATTAGGGATGATAAGCATTTTTTCATGTTTGGTAGCCATTCGTCTTTTTTTTTTTTTTAAGAGAAGATTCTATTCATGTCTCTTGCTGTGATATATGGGATTGTTAGCTCTTTTTTTTTGTTGATTAATTTGAGTTCTTTACAGATCCTAGTTATCAAGACTTTGTCAAATTTATGATATGCAAATATCTTTTCCCATTCTGAAAGTTGTCTATTTCCTTTGGTTGTTGTGTCCTGAGCTATCCAGAAGCTTTGCAGTTTAATTAAGTCCCATTTGTTTATTTTCATTGTTGTTGTTGTAATTGCAATGGATGTCTTCTTCATAAAATCTTTGCCCAGGGCAACATCCTCAAGAGTTTTCTCTACACTTTCTTCTAAGATTTTTTTTATTTCATGTCTTAGATTTAAATCTTTTATTCATCTTTTGGAAGTGTTGAAAAGTGCAGATCCAATTTCAGTCTTTTATATGTGGTTATCTAGTTCTCTCAGTGTCATTTATTGAATAGGAGTCCTTTCCCCCAGTATGTGCTTTTTTTGTGATTTATTAAAGATCAGATGGCTATAAGAGATTAGTTTCATCTCTCGATTTTCAACTTGGTTCCAAATATCTATGTCTCTATTGTTGTGCTGTTACCATACCATGCTGTTTTGGTGACTACGGACTTTTAATATAGCCTAAAGTCTAGTAGGATGATGCCCCCACCATTGTTTTTATTATTAAGAATTTCCAGGCCAGGCATGGTGGCTCACTTCTGTAATCCTACTACTCTGAGAGGCCTAAGCAGGTGTACTGCTTGAGCTTACAAGTTTGAGAATAGCCTGAGCAGAAGTGAGACCCTATTTTTCTATTAAAAATAGAAAAACTAAGGCAAGAGGATCACTTGAGCCTGACTTGGAGTTTGTTGTGAGCTATGATGCCACAGCACTCTAGCCAGGGTGACAGATTAAGACTCTCACTCTCTCTCTCAAAAAAGAATTGCCTTGGCTATATGGGATATTTTTTCTGTTTCCATATGAAACAAAGAACTACAGATAAGACTTTCTTAACTGTCAGACATAATCTTGCCTTACATGAAAATTTATGATCTTATAGAATGCCTTACTATCATGGTCCCGATATATAATTTAAAATATATATTTGATTGTGAACAAAAAAAATTTTACCACCAAAAGTTGAGACAGTATGCAGTATGAACATACTGATAGAGTTAACTAATATTACTGCCTTCCAATCACTGAGAAATAGCTAACCTGAGAATGGTGGAAGAGAATACTAAAGTTTTCCTGACAGACCAGCAGGGCGACAACTTGAAAGTTTGTATGACTGTGTAACAAGATGTGTTATGTTTTGACCAGTAATTAATATAAGATATGCTGTACTTAAATTGCAGAAGTCCACATATTAGACAAAGAAGTTTGACTGGCCCCATGCATTATTATTTGATAATACAATTACAAACATTTTTCTTCCCATCCTTGACTCAGTCTAGCATGGTTTCCAAGCATGGAATAGCTTTTGCCAGAATGCAAACAATATTTCTATTGACCTGGATTTTAAGAATAATAATAAGTGGGTGGCACCTGTGGCTCAAAGGAGTAGGGCGCGGGCCCCATATACCAGAGGTGGTGGGTTCAAACCCAGCCCTGGCCAAAAACTGCAAAATAAAAAAAAGAAGAAGAATAACTAGTAAATTTGACCTATTATGTCATCAAATCAATCAGCAAAGTACTATGTCCTTTAGGGTATCAAAAAAGAAATATGAGTATTGCTTCATAATGAGGATGACCAGTATGCCTGAAATCAAGACAGAATAATTTTTTCACATTCCAATAGTCTTCAGTAATGGGGGTGGGGTAGTAATCAATAGAAGAATATTAGAAATCCAGTCATCAATGAGTCCAATACTCAAAGAAGTAGTTTCTAAAATAACAAGTTAGCTACTAACAATAGGGGACCAATCACAAAATGTCCTCATTAATCAGATGGACAAGATGAACTAACATATTGGCCAGGCATGGTGGCTCACACCTGTAATCCTAGCACTTTAGGAGGCCAAGGTGAGTGGATTGCCCTGAGCTCAAGGTTTCAAGACTAGCTAGAGACAAAATGAGACTCCTTCTCAGAAAATAGCCAGGTGCTGTGGTGGGCACCTGTAATCCCAGCTACTCAGGAGGTTGAGGCAAGAGGATCATTTAAGCCCAAGAGTTTGAAGTTGTTGTGAGCTATGATGCCATGGCAGTCTACCAAGGGTAACAAAAAGAGACTCTGTCTCAAATAAATAAATAAATAAATAAATAAATAAATAAACTGACTTATGAATTTCAGCCCACATATTTTTTCTGGCCAACAGAACTTATTCAATAGATGTATTCAACAGAAACCTAAAAGTGAAAATAATTCCATCTACTTGAGAGGCTGAGTCAAGAGGATTGCTTGAGCCCAAGAGTTTGAGATTGCTGTAAGCTATGATGTAATGGCACTCTACCAAGAGTAATAGAGTGAGAGTCTGTCTCAAAAAATAAAAAAGTGCAGAAAATCTGTTGAAACACTAGTGGATTAAGGCAAATATTAATGATCATAGCCTCATTATTAATTTTTAATCAATTATGTAGTAACTAAGCATATTTTAAAATATTTTTAATTTTTTAAATTTTTTTTAACTTCAGGTTAATATGAGGGTACAAACAGCCAGGTCACAATTTTTGAATTTGTTTGGTAGATTCCCTCTGGTAGTTGTGTCCTGTACCCAAAAGGCGTGCCATACACACCTACCTTGTGCACACTCAGTGGGAGCACACCCATACCCTCTTTTCACCCCCCTTCTTTTCCCCCACAACTTGAGTAGAATTAAGCTTTTCTCTTATGTGGGTGTGTGTTAGATCATCTACTAGCTTCATAATAAAATGCAGTATATTGGATACTTGCTTTTCCATTCTTGTGACACGTTACTAAGAAGAATGTGTTTAAACTCCATCCAGGTTAATACAAAAGATGAAGTCACCATCCTTTCTTATAGCTGAACAGTACGTCTTGGTATACATATATCATAGCTTGCTAATCAACTTCTGAGTTGATGAACATTTTAGGTTGTTTCCACATTTTGGTGACTGTAAATTGAGCTATTATAAACAATCTAGTGCAAATGTCTTTATAATAAAATGATTTATTTTCTTCTGGGTAGATGCCTAGTAGTGGGATTTCAGAGTTCAATGGCAGGTCTGATTTGAGTTCTTTGAGAATTCTCTATACTTCCTTGTAAAGAGGCTATATAAGTTTGCAGTCCCACCAATAGGGTAAAAGTGCCTCTCTCTCTCTAAACCTACACCAGCATCTGCAAGTCTGAGACTGGGACTTTGTGATGTGGGCCATTCTCACTGGGGTTAAGTGATATCTCAGGGTAGTTTTGAGTTGTATTTCTCTAAAAATTAGACAATGAGCATTTTTTCATATGTTTGTTAGCCATTCATCTGTCTTCCTTAGAGAATTTTCTGTTCAGGTCTCTTGCTTAGTGGTAGATGGGATCATTAGCTCTTTTTTTTGCTGATTAATTTGAATTATCTGTAATCCTAGTCATCAAGCCTTTGTAAGATTTATAATATGCAAATACCTTTCTCATTCTGAAGGTTGTCTACTTGCTTTAATTCTTGTGTCCTTAGTGGTGCATAAGCTTTTCAGTTTAATTAAGTCCCATTTGTTTACTTTTGTTGTTGCAGTTGCTACTGAAGTCTACTTCATAAAATCTTTCCCCAGGCTGACATCCTCAAGAGTTTTTTCCTCCACTTCTTCTAGTATTTTGATTGTTTCATGTCTTAGATTGAAATCTTTTACCCATGTTAAGTCAAATTTTGTAAGGCGTGAAATGTGTGGGTCCAGCTTCAGTCTTTTATTTGTGGATATCCACTTCTCCAAGCACTTCTCCAATCCCTATTTATGGAATAGGGATTCTTTCCCCCATTATATGCCTTTTATTATTTATTTATTTATTATTTTTGGATTTATCAAAGATCAGATGGCTTATAGAGACTAGCTTTGTCTCTTTGTTTTCTATTTTGTTCCATATGTCTATGTCTCTATTTTGGGGCCAATACCATGCTGTTTCGATCACTATGGAATTGTAAATATGACCTAAAGTCTGGTAGGGTGATGTGTCCATTTTTTTTTTCATTACTAAAAGTTGCCATGGCTATACAGGGTTTTGTGTGGTTCCATACAAAGTGAAGAACTAATTTTTCCAGTTCTTCAAAGGATAATGCTGATATTTTAATGGGGATTGCATTATATCTGTAGATCGCTTTAGGTAGTATAGACATTTTAACAATGCTGATTCTTCCCAGCCAAAAGCATAATAGCAAATAGCATTTTCTTCCATTTGTTAACATCCTGTGCTATTTATTTTCTTATGGTTTCACGATTTTCTTTGTAAAGGTCCTTCACCTCTTTTGTTATGTATTTAATTTTCTTTGAAAATGAAGCTACTTTGAAGTGAATTGTTTATTTGATGAGCTTCTCAACTCAATTGTTATTGGTGTAAACAAAGGCTATTGATGAGTGGACAGATTTTATACCCTGACATGTTACTGCATATCTTGATCACTTTGAGGAATCTTGTATTTGGATTGCTAGGGTTTTCTACATATAAGAACATATCATCAGCAAAGAGTGAGAGTTTGACTTACTCTATCCCCATTTGGATGCCCTTTATACTCTTCTCTTGCATGATTGCATTGGCTAGAACTTCATCCACTATGCTAAATAGTAGTAGTTATAGGAGACATCTTTGTCTGGCTCCTGTATAAGTGGAAAAATTTTCAGTTTTACTCCATTCAGTGTCATATTAGCTGTGATGTTGGTCATAGATGGCTTTATTCAGTTTATGAAATGTGACACCTATACCTGTATTCTTAAGGGTTCTTGTTAGAAAAGCATGCTGAATTTTGTCAAAAGTGCATCTACTGAGAGATTCATATGGGTTTATTTTGTTTCTATTGACATGGTATATTACACTTACGGAGCTGTGTGTGTAAAACTAGCCTTGTATCCCTTAGATGAAGCCTACTTGATCATGATATATAATTTTTTAATGTGTAGCTGCAATCTGTTGGCTAAGATTTCATTGAGTATTTTTGCATCTATATTCATTTGTTAAATTGGTACATAGTTCTCCTTTTTGGTTGGGTCCTTTCCTGGTAGGGGCATTAGGGTGATGTTTGCTTCATAAAATGTGTTAAAGAAGGCTCCATCCTTCACAATGTTTTGAAATAGGTTCTGCAGCATAGGTGCAAGTTCATCTTTGAAGTTTTGAGAGAAGTCTGGTGTAAGGCAATTGATCTAGGGCTTTTGTTGTTGTTGTTGCAAGAATTTTATTGTTTCTTTAATTTCCGTGAATCTATTACTTCTTGGTTAATTCTAGGAAGATGGTGTGATTCTAGGTATCAGTCCATTTCCTCCATTTGTCAAATTTCTGGGGATAGAGTTTCTTGTAGTAGTCAGAGATAATTTCTTATATCTCAGGGGTATCTGTTGATATTTTTTCTTTTTTGTTTTTCATTGAGGCTTTTAGAGATTTTCATTTTCTTTTTCTAGTTAATTTCACCATTTTTTTTTATCAATTTTATTTATAATTTTGAAGAAACAACTTTTTTGTTTCATTAACTTTCTGAATGATTTGTTTTTAATTTCATTTATTTCTGAATTAATTTTGGTTACTTCTTTCTTCTGATAGGTATCGGATTAGATTGCTCTTCATTTTCCATGTCCTTGAGAAGATTCATTAGTTTGTTGATGTGCTCTCTTTCTGTGTTTCAGATATAGGCATTTAATATGGCATAAAAGAAGCCATCAAAATGCTGCCTCCAGGAAATATACCTAACCTGAAACACAAAACAACACTGAGAGTAAAGGGTTTGAAAGCAATATTTCAGGAAAATGGAAACCAGATGAAGAAGGAGTCATAATATTATTTTCCCTCATATGAATGCTTTTGCAGTGTCCCACAGGTTTTGGTGACTTATTGTTTCATTTTCTTATGTTTGAAGAATTTAATAATTTCCTCCTTTATTAACCTCCTTCCTTAACCCAGCTGTTATTCAGCATAAGGGTCTTTAATTTCCATGCCTTTGGGTAGGAATGAAATTTTTTTTAGAGTTGAGTTCCACTTTTATCGCCTTGTGGTCTGAGATTAAAGTTACAATTTAACTTTGTAAACTTTACAATTTAACTTTAACAATGTAACATTAAAGTTACAATTTCAAATATTTTGGTTTTGTTGAGCTTTGGTTTATGACTTAGGGTATGATCTATTTTGTAGTATGTTTCATAAGCTAATGAGAAGAAAGTTAATTGCTTAACTTTTGGGTGGTCTGTTTTATATATACCTATTAAAACCATTTGTTTTAGGGTAATATTTAAATCCCTTAAACCTTTGTTTACTTTCTGTTTAGAGTATCTATCCAGCTGAACCAGAGGGGTGTTAAAGTCCTCAGAAATTATAGTGTCATAGGATATCACATGGCTCAGACCAATCAAGGTTTGTTTCATAAATCTGGGAGCATTTCAGTTGGGTTCATAAATATTTAGAATTAAAATGTTCTCTTGATGTATTATTCTCTTAACCAGTATAAAGTGACCATCTTTGTCTTTTTTAACTTTAGCACTTTATATCCACTTTTATCTGAAAATAAGATTATGACTCCTTCTTCCAGTTTCCATTTTCCCAAAATACTGTTTTCAAACCCTTTATTCTGATTCTTGTTTTGTGCTTCAGGTTAGGTGTATTTTCTGAAGACAGCATATTGATGGCTTGTGCTTGTTTATTCAATCAGCCAGCCTGTGCCTCATTAATGGGGAATTCAAGCCACTAACATTTATTGAGAGAATTGATAAGTTTGGTGGAGTTCTATTTCATGTTTTGTGAAAGTCCTTTGCTTAATTTTATTCTTTGCACCATTGTGGAAGTTAGGTTTGGTTCTGTAGTTTGTGGTTGTTTCCCTTGATACTGGTCCTTGTGATGTTCAATACAGAGAATAGGTCTAAACATTTCTTGTAGAGCTGATCTTATTTTAGTGAATTTCCTCAATGTTTGCATATCAGCAAAAGACTTGAATTCTCCATTGATTTTGAAGCTTAATTAATCAGGATACAGAATTATGGGCTGAAATTGTTTCATTTAAGAAGGGTAAAGGTACATAATATTTCCCTTCAGCCTTGAAAAGTTTCAGCTTAAAAGTCTGCTGTCACCCTGATGGATTTTCTCCTATAGGTCAATTGACATTTACTCTTGGCTGCTCACAGAATTTTCTCTTTTGAGAAAGAGGACCATTTGTTCAGAGAAATATGGTATTTTTTTGTCTTGACTTTGAATAGGTTTATTACAGTGTGTCTTGGAGATTCTGTATTTGTGTTGAGATGAGCCAGGGTTCAACATCCCACTAAAAGGAGTGTTTGGAATCTTTATTGATACTTGTGAAGTTTTCATTTATGATGTCCTCTAGTAGTGCTTCCATTCCTTTGGGACATTCTTCATCCCCTCCAGGAATATCTATAATTCATATGCTTGAACACTGTGAAATACTATATTTCTCTGAACAAATGGTCCTCTTTCTCTCTCTTCTTTTGTGCTTCCTTAACTGCCTGGGTTACCTCAAGATCTTTAACCTCTAGATCTTAGATTCTTTCTGCTACATGGCCTTATTGATACTTCCTACTTCATCTTTAAGTTCCCAGATTGACCACTTCTTTTCCTTAAGCTCAGCTTATTCATTCTATAATCTTCCTATCTTTTGTCCATTTTATCGTTCTGTTTTTCCACTTTCTCATCAGTTCCTTTTATCGTTTTTGGCATGCATATTTCAAATTCTATTTCTATTATTTTCATTAATTCTTTATAGGTGTAATCATCTGTAGTAGCTATTTCATGATTCCTTGGAGGGGTTGCGCTATTCAGTTTTCTTATGTTTCCAGAACTTTATGGTTGGTTCTTCTTCATGTGTGTTTTCTTCTTCTTCACTTTCTTCCCCTACTTTTTCCTTCTCACTACTCCTTTTGCTTTAAATTACTTTGTTTCAGAGCTTAGGTGTTGAAGTGACCTTTGGGGATAAGGCCAAAAGGAATATAAATGTAAAGAGAAAGAAGAGAGAAAGAGAAGAAAATTATAAAGGGGGGGGAAGAAAAGAATAGCAAAAGGAAGTAACTGGATAAAAGGAGAGAAAAAGGATAGTAAGAGAGAAAGAGAGTGATAGGAGAAATCTTGGAGTTCAGCAGGGTGCTTTAACCATTCCCACAGTTATAGACCTTTGGAGTGCTGCGTGGGTGGCTCTGTCAATGTCAGGAGCTCCTCATCTACCTAGGCAAAAGCATGAACCCACCTCTGCTAAATATAGAATGGAATCAGCAGTATTCGTGGAGCTCTACCAATACCTTCTTTCCAAGGGCCAAAGCAAGAAAGACACAGAAGAACATGGTCTTGTGGCCTCCTTGAGCCAAACCAATGCCATGACCAACCCACAGTCCTTAGAGAAGATAATATATATATATACATAAAATATTAAATATAATTGCATAAGATAAAGAAGGAAAAAAGGGATATCTTATCTATTGTACAAGAAATTTATTGGTTAAAGTGAGAAAATATTAAAAGCTCTACCAAAAGAGAGAAAAGGAGAGGAATAAGAAAGAAAAAAAAATAAAGAGGGCTAAAAAACCTTGACACAAAATGGAGGAGCCCTTGCTATATAATTAAAATATAACTGAGAAAATAAAAATATAAGCAAAGAAAAAACTAAACAATAATAACAAAAGAAAAAAAGGAAAAAATACAAAAAAACTAAGGAAAAAGATAAAAAAATAGCAAAAATTATAAAACAAAATATGTGCGCGCGCGTGTGTGTGTGTGTGTGTGTTGCAGTATATTGCCTGATCACCAGGTGGTATGGTGGTGTTAGGAGATGGAAAACACACCCTGAAATTTCTGTATATGATGTGGGTCCAAAGCCACACTGGTTGCAAAGGAGACCAGATCTCATCCTCTTGACTTTTTTGCCCTCAATCTGGACCTGTTCGCTTTGTCAGCATTCAGTTCCCACAGGATTGGGATCCCAAAGCTCTCACCAGACTTCCCAAGAGGCCCATCAGACACTTCTCTGAGAACAAAGCAGCCCTCCCAGGGAGTGCAGGGGCCACTCAGCTCTCCACAAAGATAGCTCTGGAGCTCAGCAGGAAGGGACCCTGCAGACAGTTCTTTCCATGCCCACAGCTTTCCCACAATGGCAACACCCTGCCAGTCACCTAGCCAATGGGGGAACCACCTTGCCTGGTGTTCAACACCAGCAATGCAGCTCCTGATGTCATTCATGCTGACTAGCTACTTCAGTGTGTAGCTTAGTCCAAAATCAAAAATACCACAGAACAGATCATTCACATCCCCAGACTTCCATGTGAGAGTCAGCTGAATGGCTGGCATCTGCTCATACCAACTACCTGCCTTCCACCTCAGTTTTCCTCAGTTCCAGACCTTCACTTTGGCTTCCGAATTCTCCTGCTTCTTGACTATGACCCTGGAATGATGCTTTTGTGCAAATTTCTCCAGCCAGAAATGCCTGTCATCCACTTTCCCATCTCACTATGAGTAGCCAGCAGGAGGCGTCTCTAGTCTGTTAACTTTCTCTGCCCTTTTTCTTTCATATTTTAACCATACATTTGTGTCAGTGTGACTTGATGCAAAATAATATCTACCTCTTCCATTTGCATTGAACTAAGAGACCCGGGGATGCCCACAACACTAAGCCCTCTGCACAGAGAGACATGGGTGCAGCTGTTCCCAATGATCCTCACAGGCATTTATTGGTATCTCAGGTGTGAGAAAATACAGCACAGCAGCAAGCTTCAAAGAGGGAGTCAAGGTTAAATAAACAAGTAATTTTTCTTCAACTGCATAATACTAACTGAATGCTAACAAAGCGGGGGGTTCAGATTGAGGGCAAAAAAGTCAAGAGGATGAGATCTGGTCTCCTTTGCAACCAGTGTGGCTTTGGACCCACATCATTGATACTAACACAATCTTTTTACTGCATTTCTATCTTATGTTTTTCTTATTACTGTTAGTATACGACTTAGGGCTAGAACGGTATGCTGTGTCTAGCCAGTGTTGCTTTCAGTGCTCAGGGCCAGCAGTGATGTTTGGGTTTTTTTTCCAGATAATTTGGTCCTTAGTGCCTAGCACTTTTAACTATACCCTGTATCCTACACTTTGGCATATGTTAACATTTTTATTCTTCTCTTTCCCTTAGTATTTTTTGCAAGATGTGTTAAAATAATGATGGTTAAAATAATTTCTTCTAGTACATCAAGGGAAGATTTTGACTGAAAAAGGAGCAAAATAACAACATACCAAGATGAAACAGTGATTGATTATCCTGTGGTCTCTCCTTTTTCAGGAAGAAAGTGAATGCATTTTAGTTTGCACAAGGCATAATTTCATTAGGTTATAAAGAGCACCACTCCAGTTGACATTGTTCTTTTAAATTGAATATTGACAAGAGTCCATGGACGGATGCTTGATAGTGAAAGAGATGTCTGGTCAGACTGTCTCTTCTCTATTCAGAGCTCTTGCTTATCACAGGGATGGGATGTTAGAAAACTACATATTTCAAAAGCCCTGCTAGCAGGGTTTCAAATTGTAAATTGCCAGGAAAAGCTATTCCCTACAAAATTTGAAAGATAAAAAATAAGCAGAAACTATTATGGCTGCTATAGCATTTGCAGGCATGTGAAGGCTTCGCCAGATATGATAAAAGAAAGTTTTGCAAGTAGCTTTGAACATCCTCTGGCAAATCATCCACATTGTTGCTGCAGACTGTTAAGTTCATCAGAAGTGATTTCTGTTTTCTCTAAGTTCCTGAATGCTAAATGTCACTTTCTCGAACTTTATTCTTTGTTTGTCTTTACTCCTTCCATTCTTTCAAAAGTTTTGTAAGCCTCTAATTTTCTCCACTTTGAAAAGTAGACTCAATCCCTTCTACATCAAAGATAGACTGCATTCTTAATTGATATTGTTATTTCTAATTTATCTTCAGAGATTCTAAAAATTAACAATTTCTCATTTAAATGAACGAAATATACGAATCTACTTTCTTCAGTCTAAATACTCTTGTATTTAATAGTTAGGCAGAATTGTGCTAATTAAAAATAGTAAATACTCCAAATTATTTTTATTTTTTGTGTTGTTTAATTAAAATTAAATCAGGCCTTGGAAGTTTGTTCCTTTTTTTTTTTTTTTTTTTTTTTTTTCAGCTATAGTGGCTCCTGGCCTGAGCCAAAGAACACACTTGGTGTGTGGATTTTATCATGTTATGTGGTTGCCTATACATTGTTACACAGTGAGGCCAGATGTATATCAAGAAAGAGAAATCAGAATGAGATGTATGGTTTTGTTATGCTCTCAGTTTCCCGGAAAGTACATAGCATGCCACATAGGGCCACTTGGGGAAGCCCAGGGACTGGTCCAGAGAAGAGAAACTGTGGGCAGTCACCTGTATTGTTTTTTTCTGCAGAGGTAAAGGGTGAGGCAGGGCCAGAAGGTTTAGAATTGGCTAGTTTGAATAATTTCAGTCAGCTCTAGAAGTACAGGCTATACCTGTTTGTCTGGTACCTGGTCCTAAGGAGAATAGGGCAGCTATACAGTGGCATAAAGTGTCAGAGCTCCAAAGGGAAGTAGGTGGGCGTATGAACTAGTTGGTTGTCTAAGAAGGAAAACCGAGCAGCCCCTAGTCAGGGCCCCAAAACCGTACCGAGACAACATTATAAAACAATACTACATCATTCCATAGTAAGCCTTTAAGAAGAAAAAAAATCTCATAGGTGTGTGTGCACACAGGTACAAGTGTGTGCTTGCATTTGTATTTGTATGTGCAAATATATATGGCCAAGCATTAGAGCAATTTTTAAGTGGGACTTCAACCTTAAAACTCTTTATAGATTTTTACTCATTGTGCTATGAGGAACAATAACTACAAGGATCTGGCAACCTGCCTTGAGGTTAAATGACCACTGAGAGTTTATAATGATGAATTTTCACAATATACACAAGGTGGTTGGTAGGGTGATAAAGGTGCATACTAATTTCTTCCTGGTGATTTCTGGATATCAACATCTTCTAGAATATAGTCAGATGTCTATAGGTAAAAGCAATATCTGAAATAAAGTTACATTGTACAGGATACACAGATTGATACCAGTGTAGAAATCAAAGTACATTCAAATCCAAATAAATGTAAATCACTCCAAAAAAAATCTCAATAAAATTTTTAAAAATTGTACTAAAAAAATTATTAAAAGCAGTTGGTAATTTTAAAAAGTAGTACCTACAGGACAACAGAGAAAATCAGTACTGGGGACATATTCATAACTAAAGTGCTGTTAGTCATCTGACATTCAAATTTAACTCTGTGTCCTATGATTTGTATGGCAACCCTGCCAACAAGAAACACACATATATATGTCAACTTTGGGTGGTGATTAGATGAACTGGGAGTAAGAATAAAGCTCAGCTCAACAACAGAATTGAAATTATTGAAGTCAAATGTAAAGTCTTGAAATCTCTTTTGTTTTTGTTTAGTTGTTGCTGTTGGCTTTTGTATCTGTATCCTTTATCTCCTGCTAACTTATTGTTTTGAACGGTTTAATGCGGGGCTTAATAGCATGGACACTGGAGTTCTTTTAGATTTCTCTACTGTAGCCTGCTGTTCTCTAAGCACAGTTCACGTTTTTTTATACTGTGTCTTTATTTATTTTGTTTTCTTTATCCAGGGAACCAAACTCTCTTTTGGTTCAAGTCTGTCTCTGCTCTTTTTCCTATTTATATTTCAAAGGTCATCTAAAATGTCTTTTATTTTTGTAAACTATTTTATTAGCCCCATAACCAAATCACCATAAAGAAAGAAAAAATTAAAGATTACTGAGGATTTTCTACTAACAATCTTTGAATACTTCTGTTATGGCAATTTCTACATTGTCTTATAATTCCTTCCTGAATAGACTGAACTCCTTAATTACAGCAACAATATAATATCATAATATCATTACTGACTATTTCCAAAGGGTTAAGATTATTCGCTCACACACATACACACAAACATCTCTACACAGAAACAGATTTATATAAACACTAAAATGTGGGTTCAATTAAATTAAATTTGTGGAAATAATGATGTTTAAAATCCTTAGTGGAGTCATAGTTTGCTAGCACTGTGATAACACCAATAAAGGGCAAATTCTGCTATAATTTCTGGTTAGCCACCTCATACAAAAAGATATCACAAATATTTGAAGAAATTGCTGCTGTGGCTCTTGGGGGGAATTTATTACCAGGTTTAGCAAATGTGCTTGTACAGATCAATGGGCTGTTATGGTGACCTTTCTCTGGTTGTTTGCTCTGATTCAGGCATTTACAATAAACTATGCTCTTAGCATTTCAACTCTGCTCTTCACTTCCTTTTAAAAAATGTTATGACATCTTTGTCAATAGGCATTGCTAAAAAACCAAGTTGATATTTTTGCTTTTACATCTTTGCTTTCTCTTTAGTGATGAAAAATGTATATTTGTCACAAAAACAGAAAAAATTCAGAAATATCCCTATAGAATATTATTATTACTTACAGAAATATTTGTATGTAGTATGCAAATATGATTAGGATTACAGAACACATTGAAACATTAGGGTGATGTAGAATTGCATTATGAAAGTGGAAAAGGAAGCATAATCACAAGAAATACCAGGGCTAAATGATATTTCACCTTTACAGAATTAATATGTTATTTGTGTGTATGGTATATAGAACATTTTGAAATATAAATATGAACAAATAGCACAATTTTTAAAGGGTTGTGTGTGCATATACAAACACTCGCAAAATTTCATTCTTTTCGATTAATCAGACAATTTAATGTAATGTCACATTAGGTATGCCTTGTGGGTGAGTGAAGATAACTACCTCTCATCAGCAGTAATTGAAGAAATGTGTAAGTGCTAGGGCCACATGTCCTGAGGAGTTTCTAGCCACTAGTTCTTTCCTAAATTATTTACACACATTTTCTCATTTAATTTGTACAGCTCTACATATTTTATAGATAAGGAAACTAGAGCCAGGACTGGGTAGGTAACTTGTCCATTACTATAAGGCTTATTTGTATTAGTGATACTGGATTTTGATACTGGATTTCCAGGCTCTTGGTCTCGGTGGTTTGAAGAATGAAGCCACGGACTGCAGGATCAGTAGTAGGTTAGGTTTTATTTAACAAAACAAGTGTTACAGCTCTCACAAAGAACCAAACCTCCTTGCAGAGCAGGATCAGCAGTAAGATAGGTTTTATAATACAAGTGTTACAGCTCTCACAAAGAACCAAACCTCCTTGCTCTCCTGCTTTCTTTTGGAGGTCTGCCTTTGGGCTCTCCAAGGGGCTTGTATAGGGGCAATTGTCCAATGAGTTTTTAGGTCCTGAAAATAGACCAATCAGAGCAGGTTTTGAAAACAGACCCATCAGGGATGTACTGGAGGAATTGACCTACCAGAAG
This sequence comes from Otolemur garnettii, assembly GCF_000181295.1. Taxonomy (NCBI): domain Eukaryota; kingdom Metazoa; phylum Chordata; class Mammalia; order Primates; family Galagidae; genus Otolemur; species Otolemur garnettii. The sequence goes on along the minus strand of NW_003852396.1, from coordinate 2,486,429 downwards.
TCCACGTGAGGGGACGGCACTGCACCAGTGTCTTTCCCTGCTCTTGTCCAGTGAATTCCTCCATTTGCTGCAACAGCGACAGGTCCAGGGCCAAGGTGGCCAGTTTTGGTGCCACTTTGTCCAGTATCATTAGTACAACTGGGATTTGTATTAGTATAACCATCCCTAATCTCTTAAACCATGGAAAATTTTCAATTTTCTTTCTAGCCTTCTTATAATAGTTTATAAGATGTCCCACAAAGCAGAGATCATTACTGGAAGAAAAAAGTATGAGCATTACACATAAGAACCAAAAACTGTAACAAATTGTAAGGGATCAATTCAATGACTGATACGAGAGGATCCCAGTGAGGTTACTTATGGGAAGGTTTTGAGGTAAGGATACTAAAGTTGTGTCATGCTAAATGCCAGAAAAGAATAGATTTATTCAATTATGTGGCAATATTTATTGAATATTATGTGCTAGGTACTATTCTAGCAACTGTGAATATAGTACCGAATTTCATAGGTAAAAACTTTACTTTTAGTTAAAATTACAATGAAGGGGATATACAATAAGAAGTAAACTGTTAAAGGAACAAGATTATTTCCACAAGCAATAAATACTAAGATAGCAAACATGAGTAATGGAGTACAGCCACTAAGGAGTTACCTCTAGACTGAGTAATAGATAAAGCTCCACGGAAGCAGTGTTGACATGGAGCTGAGGCTGGAATAACAAAGAGAAACAGTTTGGAGAAAGGCTGAGGGAAGATATTTCTAGAGAGACACACTGTGGAGGGCAGTAGTCCTGAGATGGAAGTTTGTAGAGTTTTAAAAACAGAAATAAGGCTATTGTAGGCCAAGCATAATGAGGGTGGCTAACTACAAAATTAGCTCCTGATGTCAAGTGAAAATGGCAGCTTCCTTCTTTAAAAACCACTAAGGTTTTCAAGGCAGCCAGAGTGGATGATTAAACCAAGCTGGGGACTCTTTTGAGCATAGTTCCCTGGCTGACTGCACAGGACCAACCTTCAAAATGTTAAAGGGGAGAAGAGAAGTAGGATATGATTGAGGAGAGAAAAGCCAGACTTTACAAGGGTCTGTGAGCCATGGGAAATTTTGGATATTATTCCGAGTGTGATAAAAGAATGGAAAACTCAGCTCGGTGTCTGTAGCTCAAGCAGCTAAGACTCCAGGCACATACACCAGAGCTTTCAGGTTCAAATCCTGCCAAACAACAATGACAACTACAACCTAAAAATAACCAGGCATTGTGACGGGCGCCTAGCTACTTGGAGGCTGAGGCAAGAGAATCACTTAAGCCCAGGAGTTGGAGGTTGCTGTGAGCTGTGACGCCACAGCATTCTACCCAGGGCAACAGCTTAAGGCTCTGTCTCAAAAAAAAAAAAAAAAATTTGAAAACTCTAAACAGGAAGTAAGCATCTTTGATGTATGATTAGAGCATCATAGTCTAGCTACTGTGCAGAGTAGACCCCAGGGGGAAATGTGAAGAAACAAAAGTGTCCGTAGGTCTAGAGTTTGTGTGAAGGCTGTTCAGGGAGGGACCAGCATCAGTACATAGCTAAGAGCTAGGCAGGGGAAAGAAGGTGTCAGCACACATGCACACACACACGCACACATGCACACACATACACACACACACACACACAGGGAGAGGGACGTGAACAAAGAAAGAAACAATGTTGCTATTTAGAGAAGCCAGTTTCAGTGAGGTGAGGGCAGTGGTGTGTGGATAATCAGATCAGATCTCCAAAGACTGTGTTTGTAAACATATGTGAGTTTCTTAAAATTTACGTAAGTACAAATGATGGGTGGTGTACAATTTTTAGATGGTAAAGTATATGTGATCTTTTATTGTAAGTTGAATGTAGCCTGTTACTTTTGTTGATGCTTGCCAAAATCTTTTCTCTGTTGCTAACTGAAGACTACAAATTATGACCAGGTGCATTTGCATCATGAATGCTGATTTGTCTATTCTTTAACTTAATTAGTTAGACAAGAATGGAATGACAAATGTGTATTTTGGATTGACATTCATTTGTCAATGACTTAAGTGACTTGAATACGGAATCCGATGGTCATTAATCCAATTTTTACAAGTTAGGTGTTCATCAGTCATTGAAGTCATCTTTCTTGGTTCTTGTATGTAATGTTCTTTTTCTTTTTTCTTCCAGTCACTACACTTTCTTATTGGTGCTACGATGCCAAGAGCCAGATGACCTCTGAACAAGTTGATTTACAGCTGGGGGGTGGACCCTCGGGCCATTTGTCCGCAGGTGCTCCTTGTGGAGAAAGAGCCTGAGCCTTCAGCACATAGTCATTGTTAATTACTCCCCTCATCTGTGTTGTACGGTCTCAATAAAAGGCTAGTGCAGAGGTTGTTCAGGCTGCTCTGCTAAGAAGGGCTAGCCCACCTCCTACAAGCTTGTACTTCTAATCCACCTCATGCCTCTTCTTCCTCTGGTGATCAAGACCAGGGCCACAGGGGCCCTAGGGGTTGTGACAATGTAGGGTCATTACAAATGTTTTGAGATATACAAAAATCAAAAAACATAAAATCTGCATATAAGAAAACAAACGAAGCTCTCCAGTGACACTGACAAGCTGAGGAAGTTGAAACTTGCATAGGAGTATCAGACAGGCTGCTGTCAGTTGTGTTTCTTGGAAGTGAAATAATGGACCATACAGTTTATCTCAAAACTTTCATAGTGACCTACATGTAACATAAAAGGCTGAAGAAGAAATTCATTATTACTTAGAAGAATAGGGCATGCAATTCAAATCCTGGCTACATTACCCATAGCCCATGTGACGATGATTATGTTACTTAATTGCTTGAGGTCTCAGTTGCCTTATTTGTAAAACTTACTGTGGTGTGTAGATTAAATGAGAAAATATAATAGTTTACAAATAGTACTTGGTTTGCTTTAATGATATTATGCCTTCACTTTGTGTGATCTTCACAACATTGTTGTTATAAAGATGACATGTTTGAGTCATTAATACTTTATTCTTATTTTCTTAAACCTAGAAAGTTAATAAAGCGATAGAGTCCTTCTTGTAGAATTTGCCAAATATCGTAATGTGAATATACCTATGTCAGGTTTCCACGATATAATACCACAGAACACAGAGGTAGGAAAAGATGCCCAGTAATGTTTATATAATATTTTTATAATAGAGATATAAGTAACAAGAAAAGATAATAGTAAAATTTGGTGAAATAAGTACAAAGTGAAGAGTTTTGAGCATTACCTTTGGTTTTTACATAATTTATTTAATTGTAAGTTTGTTTATGGATGTTTATAATATAAAGCTTGAAAGATCCTGAAAATTCAGCAATCAGCAATCATGAGCTGCTATAAACTGGTTCCAGCTCACCACTTACTGAGGAAATTGAACATGTGGGTTTCTGCTCTTTCTCTCAGGCACAGAGTCATGTGTGGATATATTTCCTAACATTTTACTGCTGAACTTGTACATGGTTCACATAGGATCTGCTCTCTTAGCACACACAGCCTTCCCATAAGCCATCCTGTCATTCTCAGACTATTCTGACATCTTCCCACTGAGAACACAGACACTCACAGCTCCCTAACCTCCTCTATAATAATTACTGCTGCCCACTCTTTTTCCCTGGAATGTCAAATCAAATTTAAAGTCTTTTTTCTTAGATTTTTTCATTACTTTATTTCATTTTTTTTCTATTTAATGTTTACACCTTATTTTTTAGCAAGGACCATCATCACATCTAGAATATAGAGCAAAATTTGTCTTTACTGTTTTTGAGCTTATTTTTAAAAGTCAGCATGTCCCACTGCATTGTCATAGAGTATTTGAGACAAGATTTTCTCTCACCTCACAAGCAAGACTAGACTGATTTTCACAACTTTAGTTGTCGTCATTTTTCTCTAGCCCCCATACCTTATTACTGAACATATGCTTTTGTCTAACATGGCCAACCTACAGTACTTTTCAGCCTTTTTGTGTTTTTCGTTATTAGTTTTAATATTTTTACAGATATGAGGTTGAACAATTCAGTTCATGAATTCATCTGGCAAAAAAGTGCTACATACCTCATTGCTGAATTTCACTACAGTTGCCTTCGAAGAACTCGCCTTGGGAAGCCATGCACCAAAGCCAGCATCCAGTCCACCCTTCATTCAAAACACTTATTTTCTGTTTATAATTCCTATAGACAGAACCTCTATAGTACTCTCAATGTTTCTGCTGGTTCTGTAAGGTTTTCTTTTTTTTTTTTTCTTGATATATAACAACTATTTTGAAATGCAATTAATGAAGCACCACATGCCATAATTCACATACCATGAAACCACCCATTTAAAAGATACAATTCAATGAGTTTTAGTTTATTTACAGAATTGTAAAATCAGGCCCTCAATAAATTTTAGAACATTTCCTCCAGAGGAAATCCTATTCTCATCAGCAATTACTTCCAATTTTTCTCCCAAACCTGTGATCCCTAGTCCTAGGCCACCACTAATCTATTTTGTCTATAGATTAGGCTAAAACTAGATACTTTATATATATGAAATCATACAATATGTGATTTTTTGTGACTGGTTTGCCCTTAGTATAATGTTTCCAAAGTCTATCTCTATTGTAGCATGAATTAGTTTCCAAAGTCTATCTCTGTTGTAGCAGAAGGATTTCCAATGTATAAACATACTACATTTTATTCATCAGTTTGTGGATTTGGTGGTTGGATCCATATTTGGGCTATTATAAATAATGCTGCTATAAAATTATGGACAAGTGTTTTGTGTACATGTATTTTTAATTATCTTAACTATATTCCTACAAGAAGAATTGCTGGTACATATGGTAACTACATTTAACTTTATGAGGAACTGCCACACTTTGCTAAAGTGGCTGCACCACTTTGCATTCCCGTTACCAGGGCACCTGGTTCCACTTTCTCCACAACCTCACCAATGTGTGTGTTATTGTTTACCTTTTGGATTCGAGCTATTTTTGCATGTCTGAAGTGCTATCTCATGGTGGTTTTGATTTGCATTTCACTAATGACTAATGCTATTGAGAAATTTTTCAAGTGTTTATTGGGAAAGTATCCATTCAGATAATCAGCACACTTAAAAATTAGATTATATCATTACAGAATCTCATTCAGTTACAAGAGTTTATGTATATATATATGTATATACACAGACATACACATATATGTACATATATACACAGACATACACATATACATACATATATATGTATATATACACAGACATACACATATATGTACATATATACACAGACATACACATATATGTACATATATATACACAGACATACACATATATGTGTATATATATACACAGACATACACATATATGTACATATATATACACAGACATACACATATACATACATATATATGTATATATACACAGACATACACATATACATACATATATATGTATATATACACAGAC
>NW_003852396.1:2472203-2480938 GCF_000181295.1 Otolemur garnettii | reverse complement strand
ACATACACATATACATACATATATATGTATATATACACAGACATACACATATACATACATATATATGTATATATACACAGACATACACATATACACACATATATATGTATATATACACAGACATACACATATACATACATATATATGTATATATACACATACCTTTACACACACACATATATATTCTTGATTCTAGTCCTCTACAGTATCTATTATTTAAAATATGTTTCTTCAACTCTGTGAATAATCTGTTAACTTTTCTGATAATGTCTCTTCAAGCACAAAAGTGTTTAATTTTGATGAAGCCCAATGTATTTTTCTAATGGGAATATAATTTTGGTGTTATAGCTAAGAAGTTATTGCCCAATAATTTCTAGGTCACAAATATTTATGCCTATTTTTTCTTCTAAAATGTTTATAGTTTTAATTTTATATTTAAGGTTTTTCTACAATTTCAGCTTAATCTTTCTGTATGGTATATTTACAAGTTTGAACTTCATTATTTTGCATTTAGATATCTAATTGTTGTAGCATTACTTACTGAAAAGACTATTCAAAACTGAGCTAATCATTAATATAAGGCTTCATTTCTGGACTCTTGGTTTTATTTAATTGATTGGCGTCTACCAGTGCCCAGCTAACTCAGTCGGTAGAACACGAGACTCTTATTTTATTTACTTATATTTTACATATGTTCATTTATATGTATTCTACATACATATATAAAATACATGCATAAATTATTTTGTATGAACATAAGGGTCAGAGCATGAGACTCTTAATTTATGTGTGCCTCTCTTTAAGCCAGTACCACAATTTTGGTTAACTGCGGCTTTGTAGTAAGCCATGAAGTTGACAAGCATCGTCCTCCAGCCTCGGTTTGTTTGTTGTTGTTTTTCTGTCCTGGTTTCCTTGCATTTTTATATGAATGTTGGGATAAATTTCCATAAAATGACAACTGTGATTTTGATAAGATTTAATTGAATCTGCAGATAAATTTGGAGAGACTGACATCTTACCAATATTAAATCTTTCAATCCATTAGGATGTCTTTTCATTTATGTAGGTCTTTTAAAATTTCTTTCAATTAGTCTTGTAGATTTTACTGCACAAGTATGATACAACTTTCTTAAATGTATTCTTAAGTATTGAAATCTCTTTATGCTATCATACATGGAATTGTTTTCTTAATTTAAATTTTGAATTGTTTGTTATTAAATATATAGAAATGCTATTCATTTTAATTTACCAAATTTGTATCCCATAACACTGCTGCACTCATTTATTTTTTGTAGTAATTTTTTTAGTGGGTTCTTTAAGATTTTCTATATACAAAATTACATCATTTGTACATAAAAGTAGTTTTAAATCTCCTTTACCCATCTGAATGCCTTCACTGCTTTTTTACCTAATTGTTCTGGCTATGTTAGTACAATGTTAACAGGAGAGGTAGAGCAGACCTTTTTCTTAGACTTTTGGCATTAAATATAATACTAGCTGTGGGATTTTTGTGCATGCCCTCTATCCAGCTATTGATGGTCCCTACAATTCCTGCTATGGTCAGAATTTTTATTATGAAAAGGTGTTGAAAATTTCAAATGCTTTTTCTTTACCTGTTGAGACGACTATGTAGGTTTTCTCTTTATTCTATGACATGATATACGACACTGATTGATTTTTACATGCTAAACCAATCATGGGTTCCTGAAGTAAAGGTCACTTGGTGATAGTGGCTATGTTGCTATGTGTATATGCTGCTCCATCCAGTTCACTAGGAGTTTTTTGAGTCTTTTGAGGGGATGCTTTTGTTTGTTTGTTTTGGTATATTGATGTTCATAAGGAACATTTGTCTGAAGTTTCATTTTTTAGTGATGTGTTTATCTGTTTGATCTAAAAATTAATACTGGCCTCATAGAATGAGTTATTCTACTCTTTACTATTTTTGAAGTGTTTGTGATGAATTGTTTATTCTTTTAAAAATATTTGGTAGAATTCATGTTGAAACCATCTGGTTGTGAGCTTTATGGGACTAAATGTCCCTTCGTGGAAGGTTTTTAATTAGTAATTCAATCTCTTTCTTGTGTTAGGTCTATTAAGGTTGTCTAATCCCCCTCACTGTCAGTTGTAATAATGTGTGTCATTTTTTATTTGCATAAATTTAAAGAATATAGGTGCAATGTTGTGCCATGAGCATACTGCTTAGTGCTGCATCCATCACCCGAGCAACGTACCTTGTATCCATTAAGTAATTTCTCACCACTCCTCCCCTTTCCACCATATGAGTCTCTAAAATTAGTTTATAATGCAATAGTCTGTGCACAGGTGTGCACGTTATTTAGTTCCCACTTTTTTTTTTATTAAGTCTTAACTGTGTAGATTAATGCACATGTAGTATTTATCTTTCTCTGTCCTTGGGATACCCACAGGGATCAGGTCAGGACTTGGAGATGTGGGGTCTTTCTTACACTTTTCCCACATACTGTCCCAGGATCTACAAGAAAGCCTAGAGGAAATATCCCAAAGCCTTTTAAAAGTACAAGATCAAATAGAGTCCTTAGCTGCTATGACCCTCCAAAACAGACGGGGCTTAGAATTTCTCACTGCAGAAAAGAGGACCTGTGCTTATTTCTAAATGAAGAATGCTGCTTCTATGCCAGCTTGTCTAGATTTGTCTGAGATGCTGATAAGAAATTAGCTGCTAACCTCCAAAGACAGAAAGAAGATGGCTGGCAGTCCTGGTGTGATTCACAAAGCTGCCTCTCCTGGTTCTTGCCTCTTCCCACCCCTTTAATATTCCTATTACTTTGTGTATCCCTAGGTCCACTCCTTGTCTGAACTACAATACATTTTATTCAAAACTGTTCATAGCTCAACCCAACAGCATGTTACCCAGGTCCTTCTTTTAAGAGGCCACTCATGACAACATCAGAGCCTTCCTAACCCCAATAACTTTCCATATGTCCCTGGAAGAGTCAGCTTCCCTGTTCACCTGGAAACAGTTGATGCCCCCATTTCTTAGTAATAAAAAGTAGGAGCTGTGGTGAAGAAATCTAAAGTCCAGCCATTTGGGGAGGACAGCTAGTTAGAGGAAACAGGCCAGAAACGAAACGGCGTGATCACAGCAGACCTCCCAGGCCCTCCCTCCCACACACATCTGTCATGTCTCAAGGCTAGTGTTCCCGGGAAACGACAGAACCATGACTTTCCACCCTGCCCGCTGGCCCCCAAGATTAGCCCCTGATATGAAGATCCAGTCCCTCAGAAGAAGAAAGTGACTCCAAGATTAGCCCCTGATGCAAAGATCAGTTCCTGTGCAGAAAAGAATGACTCTTATCAATCGGCCCCCATGTTCCCACCACATTAATAAGGTTAGTAGTAGCCTCTTGGATCTGTGTGACAGGTGGCTGACTGCGGCCAGACTCCTTTCTGCTCATTCCTCCTAACAAAACTTCTCCTGCTCCCTGGACTGGCCTCCTCTGTTCTTCTTGCAGACCATCACCCCACCTCAGACTTCCCAGGTTTGGCATTTAGTATTTCCTTAATATCAAAATAGTACACTAATTTTTCTATAAGAATTATACAATTCTAATATGAATCCTAGATGTCTAACATCCAAATGCCAAAAAAATCCTGCCTAAAACACTTTGTTATATTTTAGGTAGAGTCTTTGTATATAGTGACTGATGAGTCCAAATGTTACTATCTTCCCCAAACATTCCCAAATGCCCCAGAATTAAGAACTTAATATCTACTATTTTGTGAGCATATATATTGTGCCAGACTCAATTTTAAATTCTTGCATATAATAATTTAACTTTCCTAGCAACCCTGGTTTGATTGATACTACTTTATAGATGAAGTCAGAATGTTAGATAACTTGGCAGAAATTTCTGAACTACTAAAGATTAGAATCACAACAAACCTATACCTCTGTGGTTCAAAGCCAGTGCTGTTAACCACTGTGCTCTTTCGCATACATATGAAATATACCTCAGGAAATCATACTGTAAATAAGATCATTATCACATCCATTTTCCATAGTAAAATAATCATTCCCACTCCTAATTTAATGGAACAATCAAATTGGGTGACAAGCCTATAGGAGAAAAAGCCCCAAGGTGTAAATTAAACCCGGTAAGTAGCACAAGCAGACCATGCTATGGAGTCTCTGGCAACAGTCACCCACACTACAGATATGTCCAGAAGGAGAAAACCTCAGTGGAAGGGCCATGGTTTGTGGTTAAGCAACTGGTTAGGATGTTACTTTCTCAGGTGTGTATATTGTTGTGTAATATGACTGGTAGATATGTTCTTAATAGAAATAGACTTGAAAAATGCCAGCATCACAGGCAGCAAATTCTCATCCTATTATATTACATTCACAGGAATACCACAATAAATGTCAAAGGGAACATGAGATTATCAACAAAAGCTTAAGGTGAATACTGTGCCCTGTGGTCCTCTCAAACTTAAAGGAGGGCGATTACAGCTGGACCTGAAGAGGAACCGCACGCTGCTCACACTGGCGGGGTGAAGCTTCCCACACGCTGTTTCAAGAGGATATAACCTGTCTGAAAGGGGAGTCTGTGGGACATGTTCACTGCAGTCATTCCTAAACTTTGCATTACATGAATCACATTTGCTTGTCTGGGCCCTCTCTCCAGACTCTGACTCATAAATGTGCTACATGATTTTCTAAAACACACTGTAATGTGATTCACATACCTAAGGGCAAGACTGGGTATTAAATCAATGTCAGGCTTTATGTTTTTTCATCAGGCTTGATTCTGCGATAGGACTATTTAGCTTAAAGATATTTTTGTACTGTGAAGAGCAACTTTGAAACTAAAGGAGGTCAAGGAGGAAAGTATTCCAGCTCACACCTGTGCGTGTGTCTGTATAAAGAGTGAGCAGGAGAAATCAAGACAATTTGTAGTAACAATAGGTACCTCTTATCATCTGTTGTGAGTGTCCTAACCTTGCAGTGTGCACGTCTGTAACATTGTTATAAACGAGGGAATGACCTACGTAGATGGTAATCTCCACCGTGTCTGATCCTATCTGCTCTGTTTCTTCTTTTATGTATTGTACATAGTATAATATCTAGCACACAATATGCAATATTTTAATTAATAAAGTAATTAAACGATTTAAAATTTGTCTTTATGATAGCCACGAGGTGAGTATTCAGTTTGTAGGTGCCTTTATGGAGGGGAAGTCCCTGGCTGTGAAGGGACATCTGACCGTTAACTGTCCACAATACTGGCAAGGCCCCCCTGTCACTGAATGAGCTCTCCTCTGTTAAATCAAACAATAAGCACTCAATCCATTTTTCAGGAAGTTAATGTTAATAAGCTAATGATTCTGATGTTTCAGTCCATTGTTAATGTTTGTTCTTAAATTAATCACATCTTTCATAGTTGACAGATTGTTCTAAAACTTATACTACTGACTCAGCGGTTTAATCAGACCTCATACTCTAGGGGTCCGGGGGGACACTAGCCCAGGTCAAGTAATGCATCAATAGAATAATTTCAAGAATCGTCACACACTGGATATTTATTTTTCCATTCTTGTGATATTTTACTAACTCCATCTAGTGAGATGTCCTCTTACAACTGGAACTTTACCTTAGTAGTGAGAACAATGTAATCTAAAAATTTGTACCTTCATATTAATTTGAAATACAAAAAGAAGTTTGTTCAAAAAAAAAAAATTCACACACTTAATGTTGCTAACACTCTGCCAAACATGCTGTATGCTTAGTATTTATGTTAGAATCCCATCTGTACTAGGTACTAAGGAGAGTGTCCACATAACCTTTCCTAACCAATTCTTTGTGCTATCTAATTTCAGTGTTTATGTTAGAATCCCACCTGTGCCAGGTAATACGGAGAGTGTTTGTCCACATGACCTTTCCTAACCAATTCTTTGTTCTATCTAATTTCTTTCTGGATGCATAATATTTCATATCCTATTGTAATCACAATTTTAATCAACCACATATGTCTTCTAGTCAAGACTTTTTGTGCATGAAGGTCTCGCCTCTTATTGTAATTAATTTTATTTGTTTAACTTGGTGAGGCCACAGACACAGGTATTTTTAGACTAACAATCTTCTGGATATTTCTATGATGGTATTTTTCAATGAAACTAACATTTAAATCAGTAGACAGGGTGAAATAGATTTTCCTTCATGATGGGGGGTAAGGGTCACCCAATTACATGAAGATCTTAATAGATTAAAAAAAAAAAAAGACTAACTTTGCCAGTAGAAAAGGCAATTCTTCTAGCAGACTGCCTTTGGACTCCAGTTACAACTCTTCCCTGGGTCTTGGACCTGGTGGCCTCCATATTATGCTTGCCAGCTTCTAGAATTGCATAAGCCAGGTCCTTGAAGTTAATCTCTGTCTATATTATGTATACACATATACACCCTGTTTTTCTCAAGAACACTGACTAATAGAACTTCTTAACTAGACTTTTCTGATTTTCTATAGAGGGTTATATTTTTGTGTACTCCTCAGGACCTTTCTTCCATCCTTTTTCAAATATTTACCAAACATATACTATAGACTCAAAGAGGCATCAGTGCAGAACTGTGCATGAAATAGCCGTTTAGTAAATGTATTTGTAAAATTCACTCTATTAAGTATCTAATGTACCTAGCAATTTTTTTCATTACTAAATTGCTGGTCATGACTCTGAAACCTATATTTTTAAGGTACCTAACTTACGACCAAGGAGTAATTTGGATATTAAGAGAATATGACTCAATGCCTGAGAAAGGACCTGTGTTCTTTCTTATCAATTAAAGTGACATTATTATCCCATTATTAAATATATGTGACATATTGGAGATAATTTTCATGTAAATTAAAATAAATTTTAGTTCTAATTGTTCTCTGAAAAATTATTTTATTCTTTCACAAGAATTTCTATTACATTGCATTGTCAGTATTCTTAAGAAGTTTGTTGATGATAAAATGAAATCATTTTGTGGTAGTATATGGGAACATGAAGAAAGGAAATTAACACATATGAAAATTCAGCCCTTGCATGTTTTTCAAAGAAAACATCTTCTAATTATCAATTCAAACAAAAATCCACAAGACCTGATGAATTAGAAACAAATTGCATTGTCATTGAGGTAATAAGCAGACTAAATTATACCTCCGTATCTAAATAAAGTGCTAAATACACAAACATGAAGATTCTTTTGTGTCAAATTAATTATAAAGCAGCAAATACCAATTACCATTGTAACCATCACTTCTTAAAACTTTTACATAAAAATTAGGTATCTCAGAAATCTTATTTTGAAAGCCATAAGTCTTTACACAATTAGGTATCACCCCCTTGTTTGACTGCATTTTCTATTTCATCAGATGATAGAATTCACCTAGTCAGAAACAGCACATCATTTCAAAGTTAGAGAAAATGTTCCTTTCTGAAATGATCTTTTTGTATACAGTATATCCAGAGGAATCTGATCAACTATCATAGGCCCTACCTGGGTACAGAAACGGCCATGCTCTGTGACATGCTGGTAAAGTTAAACTATAATGTAAAATGTTTAAAAGCTGGATGTCAAAACAAAACAAGCTCTAATTTAGTTTCCTGCTTTCCTGGGTGAAACGCCATTCTAGCCCATTTCAAACTACCAGCCAGAGGTCAGAACAATGGATTATCAGAGCAAGTAGTGTCGGGACCCGTCGGTCTCCTATGGCCCTGGTCTCTATTACCACAGGAAGGAAGCAGGCGAGAGGCAGATTAGAAGCACAAGCTTGAGGAAGGCGGGCTAGCCCTTACTTTCCGGGTAGCCCTGAGCAACCTCTGCAGTAGCCTTTTAATGAGACAGAATAATACAATTAACAGTGACTGCATGCTGAAGGCACAGGCTCTTTCTCCATAGAAGCTCCTGTGGATGAATGGCCTGAGGTCCACCCCTCAACTGCAGATCATCTTTCTCAGATGTCATCTGGCTCTTGGTGTCTCCTACATAGTAGGAGCTGACATCAGTATAAAGGGGCATGAACACACCACTGCCTATGCCCAGTGGCCTTTAGTGCTCCTACGTCTTAAATATGTGATTAGTAGGACTGCACCAAGCTGCTTTCATCAGTCATTCACAAGCATGCCATTTTGACAGTCCAATCTATTTCTTTCAGTGTTTACCTTGCAAATTGTGTAATTTGATATATGGTAATGATGCTGGAATTTCCTCTTCAATGAGTTCTTGGTCTTGGTGATTCCAAGAATGAATCCACGGACCTCACAGCAGTAGTAAGACAGGATTTATTATAAACAGGTTGTTGTGGTGGGTGCCTGTAGTCCCAGCTACTCGGGAGGCAGAGGCAAGAGAATCACATCAGCCCAAAGAGTTGGAGGTTGCTGTGAGCTGTGACACTACAGCACTCTACAGAGAGTTAATAAGTGAGACTCTGTCTTTAAAAAAAAAAAAAAAAAGACAGGATTTCTTTACAGAAAAGAGAAGACAAAAACACCAAAGTTTTTGGTAAAGAGAAAAAAACTCAAGTCAGGGAAAAAAGCTCTCTTTCTCTCTTATCTTCTCTCTGTCTATCCATCAGTCCCCACGCTCTTTGTCTAGGGGTATTTACAGGTGTGTGGGTTCCTTGTATATGACACCAGGAAATGAATGGATATAGTCCTTTCCACTGGGGCAAGGTGAATGAATGTACTAATGAATGTATGCAGTCTCTTCTGCCGGGGCA
>NW_003852396.1:2428931-2471946 GCF_000181295.1 Otolemur garnettii | reverse complement strand
GGGGCAAGGTGAATGAATGTACTAATGAATGTATGCAGTCTCTTCTGCCGGGGCATGGTGAATGAATGTACTAATGAATGAATATAGTCCATTCATAGAATTGAGGCAGAGGAAACTTACATGAAATTGACCTAGGCATAGGAAATGGGGGGTCCCTGTTCAGTGATAAGTGCACTAAGGCTCCGGTGTCTCCTCAGGCGTTGTCTGGCCCTGCTGGCTATTAGAGACTCCGGTAGGGGTGAGAGGCCCCCCCTTGCCTACCCTCCAGCTGCTGGTTCCTCTGCTCACTGCCACTGCACCAACATCACTAAGGCAGAGGCAACCAGCCCCCCGCCCCACCGAGCTGGCTGGATGCCACTTATCCTGTATCAGTAACATTCTCAATTTTAATCAAGCTTTATAGACAATTTAAGTATCTACCTAGAATAATAATAGCTATAACATGGCAGTATAAGTGCATAGCATTTTATATTCTGTGAAGCTTCATACAGAAGTTATCTTTCTTAAATTTTAGTAATTCCCCATCAAGTTATGTAACATTGTAGAAAGGTAAAATCAAACTTATGAAGGTCAAAAGACTTGGTCCTCATAACAGAATGAAGGACAGGGTTTCTTGAATACAAAAGAGCTGAACTATAAAAAACTAAAAGTAGCTAGAAACACTATTGTTGAGAAATTTTGAATTTCCACAGTTGAATTTAAAATGACACCAGACAAGCAAAAGATTATTATACATTGCCTTCTAATACAATGCAGTAAGATACTGGCAATGTCTACAAAGTTCATTTACAACAAGCATGTTTACCCATCACCTCTTAGACTTTCAGAGAAAGGCAATGTCCACCTGCCAGGAATAGCTGAGAATATGGGAATGCGTGTTAACACTGCACTCCATGAATACCTTCTTCACCTATTTTGTTGGTTCTTTCTCTTAGCAGGACAAATATTTTATTATCAATTGATAATTCACCAAATAAGAAGTTTATTTATTTATTTATTTATTGAGACAGAATCTCACTATGTCACCCTGGGTAGAGAGCCGTGGCAGCACAGCTCACAGCAACCTCACACTCCTGGACTTAAGCAATTCTCTTGCCTCAGCTCCCCAAGTAGCTGAGACTACAGGCGCCTGCCACAAAGCCTGGCTATTTTTTGATTGCAGTTGTCACTGTTGTTTAGGAGGCCCGGGCTGGGCTCAAACCCACCGGCCTCAGTGTATGTGGCCCACACCCTACCTACTCACTGAGCTATGGGCACCCAACCAGAAGTTTTTTTTTTTTTTTTTCTTTCACCCTGGACAAAATACCTGCAGTGTTTGTAGAACGTGTAAAAGAACATGCCATGGAACTGCTAGGAAGTAACCAACTTCTTCTACTTTACGTTGTATCTCCAAGCTCTTGTTGCCAGATTTTATGCACAGCAGGGCCCAACCTTTTTTCACCATGGACCATTTTCATTCAAGACAATTTTTCCACAGACCAGGGTAGGTGAGGATGGTTTCAGTGCATCACCTTTATTGTTCACTTTTTTTCCATCATTACTACTTTTTAATGCATAATGAAATAATTAGATAACTCATATAGAGCAGAATCAGGGAAGCCCTGCACTTCTTTTACTGCAACTAGACTCCTACCTGGGAGTCATGGGAAACAGTGACTAACAAAGTGTGAGCTGCTATAAAATCTGCCACCAGAGGGAACTTACCCATCACTTGCCACGCAGTGATAGGGTTTTGATAACAGATTGCAAAGCAGTTGATTTATCATGGTCTCTGCACAGTCAAACCTCTCTGCTAATGATGATCTGTTTTTGCAGTGGCTCCCCAGCACCAGCAACACCACCTCAGCTTCTCCTCTGATATTCAGACCATAGATTTTCCTGAGGAGCATGCAGCCTGCAGCCTGCAAGTGAAGTTTTCAGTAGGGTTCACTCTTCTGTGAGAATCTAATGCATCTGATTTATCAGGAGCCAGAGCTAAGGCAGTGGACTCAGGCAGTGACACGAGCACAGGGGGGAGACCGGGGACACGGCAGTGACCAGAGCACAGGGAGGAGACCATGGACACGGCAGTGACGGGAGCACCGGAGAGAGACGCGGACAGGGCAGTGACAGGAGCACTGGGGAGAGACCGTGGACACGGCAGTGACGGGAGCACCGGGGAGAGACCGCAGACACAACAGTGACACGAGCACAGGGGGGAGACTGCGGACACGGCAGTGACGGGAGCACTGGGGAGAGACTGCGGACAGGGCAGTGATGGGATCACTGGGGAGAGACCGCGGACACGGCAGTGACGGGAGTACCGAGGAGAGACGGGGACAGGGCAGTGACGGGAGCAACGGGGCGAGACGGGGACAGGGCAGTGATGGGAGCACCAGGGAGAGACGGGGGACAGGGCAGTGACGGCAGCACTGGGGAGAGACCGGGGACACAGCAGTGACGGGAGCCGCAGGGAGAAACGGGGGACAGGCCAGTGACGGGAGCACCGGGGAGAGACGGGGACAGGGCAGTGATGGGAGCACAGGGGAGAGACCGCGGACACAGCAATGACATCATCACTGGGGAGATACCGTGGACACGGCAGTGCGGACACGGCAGTGATGGGATCACCGGGGAGAGACCGAGGACACAGCAGTGACAGGAGCACCGGGGAGAGACCACGGACACGAGAGTGTCAAGGATGACAGGCAAATTTTTGAAGTGTTCCCTATTAAAAAAAAAAGAATTTATTTTGTCCACTGTTAGTTACTTTTAAATTACATAGCATTTATACGCAGAATACAGTGAAACACAGTTCTGTGGTATATGTAAAGAAAAATATCCAATACCAAACTCCCAAGCGTTCACTGTACAAGGGAGTAAGGGAGTTACAAGGCAAGCAGATTACCCACAAAGAAGTAGACACACCCAAAATGAGTCTCTGTGCTAATTCAGCGGCTAAGCAAGGTAAAAGGTGGACAACCAGATACACTGTCAGTTTGATATATCAACCTTGTCCTGTCACAACTCAGGCTGAAAAGGAGAAGCTGATACACCAATAAATAAAGTTTCCTCTGATGGTTAATTCTTAACAAGATTGCTGTTTTAACCAGCATAGCTGTAACTATTTGACCTGCAATAGGTTGAAATATATATATTCTTTTGCAAAACCATCAGAGAGAGTCAAAATTCATGCAGTCTGCTAGTTCCTGTTTGCTGGGAATCATGTTGGGAAGATGAACATGTCTTCAGTAATTTTGTCAGCAACAATAATTATCCAAACTTATCAGTCAAATATTTGTGGTTATTCTAGTCATGACTTAACATGAGTAATATTGACTTTGCGAAGTACATAAACCGAAAGATTATGACACAAAAATGATATACAAAATATCTTTGGATATCTTTCAGGACTTGGAATTACACTTCCCTAAAAGCAATGGATTCTGCAAATGGCATTTTGACGAACGAATTGCAAACTATTGCTTCTTATAAATATATAAGTATTGAGTTTTACATGTCAAGTTTGCTATTGCCACTCATGAGTAAAGGAAAGGTTATTTAATCACATTTTTGCTTTCTGCCATTTAAAAAAAAATTACAAAACTGATTAAAGTGCACTGAAAAAAAGCTTAGAAAATTTAAGAAAAAATTCAAGTACTGAAATAATCAATGATTCTCCATAAGAGAAGTTTGTTAGATTTTCATATCTATGTTTGAAATTTCATAATATTCAGTCTATGTAAGGATGTATGAGATAACTGAAAATCAGAACATAACGTTTGAAACTTGCTTTTTCTTTCACCAATATATTGTCATCAATATGTTCCTTAATTATATTTATGAATTACTGTGTAGCAACTCCTTGTAGAGACAGAGTAATGTATCCAACCATCCCATCTTTTGAATATTTTAGTTGTGTCCAACATTTTGTGAACACTAATATATGCCATTCATATATCCTGTATGCAGTCACTTCTTTTGCATAATGTCTTAGGATTGGAATAAAGAAAATAAATGGATATTAAAAAATTAAATACATCTTCTCAACAATTTGTCTCAATACCTCAAAAGTCTCAGGCAGTCAGACCAAACAAAAGAAATATCAAATATGGACTGGGTTTTTATAACATTAGTTCTGTTCATGCATTTTCCACAAAGGTGCCCTTGTCCCTTCCTGTCTGCCTCATGCAAAAATCAAGTCCCATCCAAGTAATTGACACAATGAACCTGAAAGAAATAAAAAAAAACTATTGGAAAGATTATTGAACTCCTCCTCCAAAACCCATCAAATACGGAGCTTGAGTATGCCATGTGTGACTGATGAAACCACATTTAATGAATCCCCAGGGTCCCTCAGTTGCAGCCTGGCTTCTCCCTTACTTTATCCTCCTTTTACTTCCTCAGGGAACTGCCAATTTATTTTGAATCCTAAATACAATGAATGCTTTTCCTCCCATTCCTCCCACTACCTTGTTTTAGCTACACCTCAATTTGAAACAAAAGAAAAGCCTCCTTAACAATCTCCACCTCATCCTTTCGCTTGTTTCTTCCTTTCAATTTTCTTTTCGAGCAATCTCTTGGTAAGTACACACACAGATTCCAGGTGCAGAATTCAGGGATTCAGGCCACATCTCTATTTGTATTTGATGATGTGCTCGCAGGCAGACCTCAGTTCTTTCCTCTAATTAATGATATCTTCCTAGACAGGCTTTTATAAGATTGTTTATGGTATATGAATGCAGACATGTTTTAACTGGTCTGACAGTCCCTCTCCCCAGTTCTTTGCCCTCCTAGTCTGTCAATAAATCCTTAGAGGGAGAAATAGAAGAACTGATTTTTCCTGATCTACAGACACTAAACTAGGGAAAATTGGCTATGTTTGTAATTTTCTGTGGTCTTAGTAAAATGTGCAAAACATAACCTCTTTGTTTTCTAAGCCATTTTACATAGTTATTTTTGATTGATTGAAACATCTGGGTTATTTTCTTGTAAGAATTAATAAACCGTGCATAATATTTGCTTTTATTTTAAATTGGTTTGCCATTCATATAATCAATGCATTCTTAACATGATTTTTATGTTCTCTTGGTTTGTTTTTTTTTTTCTGGATAGAGAATTTGAGAAAGCTAAACCTCCCGTGACTCTAAGCATTATTTTTGGTGGGAAGAGGGAGTGCTGTCTGTTTTTCATGCTCATGATGAAAGAGTATCAACAATAACGAAAAGCAAAAGAGCTTTAGCATTAAGTGAGAGTCTTCCAGACAATCATACGAACAAAATCATGTGAACAAAATTTAAAGATAGTATCTATTTCTATTCATCCCAGTCACTCTTCCCTCAGCTTAACATTTTTAATCCAAAGCATTTCGACAATGAGCTGTTGAGCTTAATATAAAAAAGAATCTATTTCAAGACTTTTCTCCTCTAACGCTTAATATAAAAAAGGAACCTATTTCAAGAACATAAAAAAGAATATATTTCAAGACTTTTCTCCTCTAATGCTTAATGTACTTTAGCTGAAAATATTTATGTCTCATTCTTATACTATTCAAAATTCAAGGCTTGGTGGAAAGTATTTTGACTAGATCTGTTTTATTGACAGGTTTGTAGTGTGGGACTTGAAACTGTGGTTTTGTGTTTGTTTTGTTTTTTCTTCACATACCTATTATCTTTGATAACCTTGATTTCATTAAAGTATTTTAGAAGTATTCTGACTGAAGATTATCTAAACTTCTTAGGCTAATGCCTCCTTTTTTTTTTTAACCTATGCATTATGGTGAAAATACAGCAATACAGGACCCAGACAATAGTTTATGAGACTACAAAAGCACCAGTTAATGAATGCCTGCTAATTTACTCAATTCCGTTTCAGAATAAATCTATTTTTGACTGGGATCACTTCCTCACAGCCTAAGTGAGAGAGGAGGCAAAAGGAAACCTTGAGAGAATGCACCTCCACATAGATCAACTTGGAAATAATCTCTCTTAGCTCCATTGTTAAAAAAATAAACAGAAGAAAAACTATGTATGAGAAAGTATGATAAAAAATGTTTTTCATTTATTTAAATATACAAAGTAATCAGATCACAACTGCAATGCTGAAAACAAAAGTATCGAAATAGATATCTGATTTCATTGGGGTAACAGATGCTTGACTAATTCAAGATATCAACAAGGATGTGAAAACAGTAGGCTATAAAGTCACCCCATGATGTGTCAGAGCTTGGAATTTGTAAAAGATGCAGCTCACTGAATTGCTAGCTTAATTGTCTGAACTGCTGTTGCTATTAAAACTTGATTTTTAAAACTTTATTTGGTTTCTCTATTGCATCACCACCCACAGCTTAAAGTATACTAATTATAGTTATAATTTAAAAACACTATGTATAGAACAGTTAACAAGTCTAATACTAAAACATGAAAATGAAAGCATCTCTGTAAATTATAGAAGAAATAATTATGACATTTGCTGAAAACCACTCCTTTTTCTGAGGGGGTAGTTCTTGTGTTTTGTTTGTTTGTTTGTTTGTTTGTTTTGGGGAGTATGTTTTTCCTGAATCCATTCTCACTGCATTCATGTTTCAGGCAGTGCCAAGGCTGGTTTCATAAATATGTTAATCTAGGTAATTGTCTCAGACTAATCTGATCTCAATTAAGTTACTTAGCAGGAACACACCACATGGAGTGTCCTGTCAGTAGGCTTAAGACCATCGATTATCAACACAAATAACTTTCTGTAATAGAGGTCAACGGGGTTGGAACGAGAACTGCGGGGAAGGAGACTCTGCAATATCCAGTATTCTTCATCCACAAAGTACACACTGGAGACAAACAGATAAACTAAGTACCTGCCCAAGTGCTCATATAATGATTTATTCAGCAAAAGCAAGAATTAGCCCTCCCCAGGAAAAAGATTTTCACGTTCAAATCTTTTTCTTGATGCCAACGAAATCTCTTTGCCTGTGTCCCCTCCTTTCTCTCCCAGCTTCCTATCACACTGGGTTAATTGCATTCCTGGGGCTGACACTTTCCAGATCCCCTGGGTGGCCAGGTGTGCCCTTTCTGTTAAGAGATAACACAAACCAGATATGTCCCCATGCTTCTAGCAGGCTCCACTCACAGTAAATGCAGGGGATGTTAAAAATTCATCCCAACTTCCAGAAAGACCACAAAGTCCAGAGCAGCTCTGACAAGCATCATGGGCAAATTTAGATTGCAGTTTTACCTGTTCCTAATGGTTATCGCTTTGAGGAAAGACATATGGAAATGGCAAGCTGGCTTTCTGGTCATTCATGTTTTAGTTTCTCGGCCTTTTCTCTATTCTGGTAACCCTGTTTTGGTGCTGTTTGATCTTATTGATCCAGTTTCCCTTCTATTTTTTTTAACTCCCTACTGAGTGCAACATGAGGACCTATTGAGTCTTCTATTATAGGAGGTGCTCACTTTGTCAAACCAAAAGTATAAGAATAAGATGAAAGGAGGGAGAGATGAGATGGGCTGGGAGATAAGATGGGCTGGTTTACCCAACTAGGCTAAAGGAGTTTGGCTGGTCCAAACTCAACTCATCAAAATGGGAAATCTGGACCTAAAGCACAATCAATGGTACAGTATCAATTTCACGTATATGGCAAATGTGTTCTCTGGACAGATTACCCTCCGAATCCTATGATAGATAACAAGAAGTTCTCATCTTGACTTAATATGCATCCAATTCATGATTTCTCTCTCTCTGCCTCTCTCCCCTCACTCACACCCACTCCCAAGATATTTTGAATAGTTGACATTAGAGACAAATCTTTAACATTAGAAACAAATTTTTAATTCATAAATGGAATTACATTGGCATGTTTTATGAGTAATTTGGACAGTTCAAAAAAATCCCAGTTCTTTTTATACGTTCAGCTACCATGCTGATGACTGCTTAATTTGCCACACTCTTATTTTCTCACTGTCCACTAGGATTGTTGGCAATGGTCTAGGTCATGGCACCTGTGAGAAGATGATGAGCACACAGAAAAGAGCCTCCAGCCAACCCCCCACGCACACTATGAATAATACCTAAGCTTTGTTATTTCGAGTGACTGAAATGTTGGCTTTGTTACCACAGCAAAATCTGACCTATTAAGACAATAAAATGAAGAAAATACTAAGAAAGTATGTTTGGGTTTAAACAGTAATGCTAACAGCTGAAAATAAGGACAACCTACATTTATGTGCTTAAATGAAAATTAGTAAAGGATGTATTAGGAGAGATAAAATGTTTTGAGGTATATTAGTGAATTTGATTACTGCTATCAGTGTAAGTGTTAACCTCATATACTACATCTATAGTTGGTCAAAAGTATATGAACTGGAGGAATGACTAGTATTTTTCATGTAACAGATAAAAATACAATGTTTCATAACATTCACAAATTGAATCACACAAGAAACATGATAAGCAGAAACACCAGGTTCTTACACAAAGGGAGATAACAGCAAAGCACATGAGGGAAACCAAAATAACCTACAAACAGCCACTGTAGGGTACGTGGACGCAGCGAATTTTAAGTTGTTTGTGAAAACACCTTCTTTAGATTTCTCTCAAAATAAGTTCCCTTGAGTGTTACGTGTGAATGTGCTTTTAACAAATTCTTTTCCCCCTTTGAAATGTGAATGCTACTCCTCATCTCCACCTGCCTGGCTAAACATTTCCTATGGCAACAACTCCTGAGATAATTTCATTTCATCAATTCTATACTGCAAATGTTGTGCAATAAGACTTTGAAGACATGAGTACGTTTTATTAACATTGACTGAGGCACTATATTTTTCCTCCCAAATATTATTCCTGGAAACCCATTATGACTGGGAACCCAGTTAACATCACCAGCAACATTGATGTTATGTGCGCTGTGCACAAAGCTGGTGATGTTAAGGACATGCCGCCCCAAAAGATAGCTCCTGGGCGTTTGAGAAAATAGCAGAAGCAGATCATAAAATCTAGGAAGACTTCCTATCACCCCTTTTTCTCTGTAGTAGGCCATACAACTTAACTAACATTCCCCTAAAAATAGGTCATATGACTCTTGTTCCAGAGGATCCCTGCCCTGTATCTAAAGAAAAACCAGGTAACGCAGAAACACCAGGAAGAACGGGAACAGGCCTCGTCACGCCTCCCCCACGCCAGTTTATTGCCACTTTATCCCCTTTGTCCAGGTCACGTATCTCCAGACTCTACATTTTTATATCTGACTTAACATAAATTATACATAGTTTTCCCCATTTCCTTGGGTCTTCATTTCTGAATGCTTCCATATTAAGTAAAGCTTGTATTAAATAAATTAGTAAGCTTTTCTCTCGTTAATCTTTTCTCTCCTAAAGCAACATATTATATAACTTGTTAATGCAGAAATTGGAATTGTTCCTTGTAAACTCTTGAGTCTAAATAAAATAAGCATACTTCATCAAATGATGGTATTTTTCCTTTGTTTAAAAATACAAAAGATATTTTAGGACATTTAAAATACATAATTTGTCCACTGGAAATTTCTGGATAAGAGTTTTTCTAAAAGCAGGAATATATATTTGGCATCCAGGAAAAAAAAAAAAAAAACCACTCACATTTTAAAAAGGAAATTTTGAATTGTCTTTTTTTTTTTTTTGAGACAGAGTCTCACTCGGTAGAGTGCCATGGCATCATAGCTCACAACAACCTCAAACTCTTGGGCTTAAGCAATTCTCTTGCCTCAGCCTCCCAGTAGCTGTTTCTACAGGCACCCGGCTATTTTTCTGTTAAAGTTTTCATCGTCGTTTAGCAGGCATGGGCTCAGTTTGAACCCACTGGCCCCAGTGTATGTGGCCGGTGCCCTACTCACTGAGCTATGGGCACCAAGTCAGAATTTCTATTTGTCTTTTTTTCTTTCCTTCAGGGCTTATCCATTCACACCATATAGTTTTTTCTTTTCTTTTCTTTCTTTCTTTTTTTTTTTTTTTTTTGCTTTCTTTCCATAGTTAGGGTAAAGAACATAAAAGAAAAGTCAAATTATTGTACAGTTTATTGTTCTAGCAAATGGAAAGGAAATTAAGAAAAACTTATTTTGAAGAAACTATGACAAAATTCCTTGGGAATTTTTCCTATGAAAAAAGTAGTGTCACAGAATTGCCAAGTGACTACCAGCCACTCTCTGCTAATGACATCTGCTTCCCTTTATGTTCTATTACACTGTAGAGTTTTAATGTTTCTTATAGTCAAATACTCAGTGGACAGGAATAGTATAGTTTAGTGGGAATAATGTTAGAATTAGGATCAGAAATGTTCTAGTTCATAGCTTAACTAGTGAAAATCAGCCAGATGGAAAGAAAAATGACCTCTCTGCACTCCTAAAACAAGAATAATAATACACCTTCTTCTCTATTCCCACTAAAACAAGAAGAAAGATTTAACAAGTTGATAAGACTTTCACAGGTGTACGTAAGGGAGGATGGAGGGAGGAGCTGGTTGGCCTCCTTTGTTTTCTGCACTGTTATCTTTCCCTTAATTGAGGGTAGCTTGGTCTGGATTTCCACATCTGATCAAAACAGCAGAATGAAACTGTGTCTGTAGAGGCCAACCTCAGGCTTCCCCAGTAAGAACCTTATGCTAAAATCCAAGCACAGTGTATCCCCAGAGTTCGTTATGCCTTTCTTGCCTCTGAGGCAATATTTTCTTTCAGGGTTTTCCTTTGGAGTGGTGGCAGCTAAGCCTGGCCGGGGGGATATTGCTGTGGCAGTTCTACTTCAAGGATGCAAGAGCCATTTACTTTTGGCTAAGGGGTTCTTGTAATAACCACATGAACCCTTGTAGTCCAACAGTCCTGATTAAATGGATCCCCCCTTCATTTTAACCTCACTCCTGTGAGAGTTCCCTTTGCGTGCTACCTGTGTAGTATATGCCTTTGTTAAGGTAGTTAGAATATTAAGTTCTTCCTATGTCTGTTGTTTAAAATGTTTCTTGTCCTTTGCCCCATAACATGCTCCATGTGTATAGTGCTAGCATGCACACGCATTGAAGCATTCCACACTCACAGCTCAAATTTATCTTCCATCTGTGTCAGTCCTAGGATGCAGAAATCATGTCTTTTGTACTAAAACATAGAAAAGTGTTCACACACTCAGACACACACACATAAGAATAGATAGAGCTTGTGACATGACCATCATTCTACCTGCATTGTTTTCACCTCAGCGTAGAAAAAGCTTTTGTCCCAAACTGTTGCTACAGCTTAAAAACAAATGCGTCAGTACCATGGACAGTGTAGGACAATCCTCTGACCCCGGAGCGTGCTCTCCAGGAAACAAACCTTCCTGTGAGCTGTGCAAGCACAGGCAACCAAAACAACCTTCCCAGTCACTTATCATGGGTCATAGATCCATCACTTCAAGAATAAAGAAACAATAAACAATAGAGAAGTGAACAATGTATAGTGCATTTGTCTTCCATTTATTCAACCTCCCTACATTTTTCTCAGCAAGAGAAACTTCTATATATAGATTCATCCTGCTTAATACTGAGAATGGGTGGCACACAAACAAATAACATATACAATCAACAAATGGGGCCCCAAACATAAATTTATATTCCTATCAATATGATAATTGGAAAAATTTAAATTTTTAAAATATGTATAAAATGTGAGATTTAAATAATTTGAATGACTGCTTTGCATTTTCCCAGATGCATATGACTATAAAGAATGATAGAAAATTCCTATGATAATTTGTAAATGTATCAGAAATAATAAAAATGACATCATAACTATAAAAATTTATTTAATAAACGTACACAAATATGGCAATCTAAGGAGGTCTGTATCTAGCATCTTTTGATATTTCTTTTAAAAATCAATTCTTCATTATTTTTTACATTCTGGCATTTCTTAAATACACTCTCTAGAATATAGTGGTGATTATCCACATAGGATGCTTAAACTCAAGATACTGTATTAACATAGCATACTTTTCCTCTTTCCCTGCTTTAAATGCATTTTAATACATCCATTCTATACATTTAGTCTGGTAATCATATCCTATTACCCTCATATCTCTATCTACCCAAATTAATACCTATGTCATGTCAATCATTATTCAACCTCCTCGCTACATAAGAGCAATGGCATGCAAATTTTTGTGATTTACAGCCCTTATCTTATTCCATTAATTTTTGCATCTTCAATTTCAGTTCCTGGCTGCCTCCCAACTCTCTCTAACTAAATTGTTTTAAGATGACTATCAGATATCTAGGTGCTCATTATTTCTGGAAGCTGTCTCCTACCTTTCAACCTTTACATGATATATACAGCTGTCAAAAACCTGGACATAATCCCAGGCATTGAGCTTCTACTAAGAAACATATTACAGCTTTCACTGGGATAGTTTTGGAAAAAGAACTAAGATTCCAAATAACGGTCATAATCTTAATCAAACTCTCAGTTTGATACACTTATAAATAACAGGGAAGAATGTCATAACTAGGCTCTGATGTCAGTGGGAATGGGTTGCTCTTCAGGGCTTATTAACAGATGCAGTGCAGAAATTACCACTCATTCATCTACAGTAAAATTTTGATATTCCCAAAGAGTATGAAGAACCAAAATTATGAAGGGATTTTTAATACTCCTAAAATATTTATATTGAACATGTTGAAATATGTGCTAAGTTAATTTATGTCCTTGGAGGTTCTTTTGTTTTTGTTTTTTAACTTGATAAAGGAAATGACAACCCAATAAGTGCAAGCTGGCCTGGTTTTAGTTTCTCCATTGTTGTTGGAAAATTCAAAATCGATCCTGTGTTTAACTGTAATGGCTCTCATTTCAGTTATCTAACAACACCTAATCCACTCTTAGCATAATTTTGTTAATTTTTTTAATTGCTTCACTGATCTTTAATTTTTTTTTTTTTGAGACAGAGTCTCACTTTATTGCCCTCGGTAGAGTGCCGTAGAGTCACAGCTCACAGCAAACTCCAGTTCTTGGGCTTAGGGGATTATTTTCCCTCAGCCTCCCCATAGCTGGGACTACAGGCACTCGACACGACACTCAGCTATTTTTTTGTTGCAGTTTTGTCTGGACTGGGTTTGAACTTGCCACACTCAGCATATGGGGCCAGCACCCTACTCACTGAGCCAGAGGCACCACTCCTGATTTTTAATTTTTAACTTGTTTGATATCCCATAGGGATTAAATTCAACTACCTTCAGACCATTCATTCATATTCTTATCCCTTTTATCCATTGAAGAGATTTTCTTTGATTATCAAAAATATGCCTTATTTATGGAAATACAGAAAACCTAATATACATTTTAAATGTGTTTTAAAGTTAAGTTCTAATGTTATTTTGAGTAGGTTTGAAAATTTTTCTCACATAATTGAAATGTTATACCAAATATTAAAAACATTAAGCCATCAGCCTTTAAAAATGAAGCCACATTGACATATGGTGTAGTTTTCCAACCGAACCGAAACAATTGTGCAAAACTTTATTCACTCCTCTTATCATTTTCTCGAATGCTTCTGGGTTTATATGAAAGTATCCTCCATATAAATGTTACATCTATTTCAAGGGAAATCACAGGACTTCGAAACTAAAGGGATCTAACAGACCTACCAGCCTGTTCCTCCAGTCATAAAGGAGGAAACTGACTCCTGAAAATGTGATTTCTTAATTTTCTCGAATGCTTCTGGGTTTATACGAAAGTATCCTCCATATAAATGTTACATCTATTTCAAGGGAAATCACAGGACTTCGAAACTAAAGGGATCTGACAGACCTACCAGCCTGTTCCTCCAGTCATAAAGGAGGAAACTGACTCCTGAAAATGTGATTTCTTAATATCCTTGTGACAATTAAAATCAAAACCAAAACTAGGACCCAAGTATGTTTGTCTTTCATCTCAGAAAACACAACTACTAACAGCTAGAATAAATTTACATACTTGAAAACTTATCTGTAACAAAAGTCGTATCTGAAGTCTGCATAATCATTCACCTTTGTCATTCTTATAGAGGCATATAATTTTAAAATGTGTACTTATAAATATCTTACATATAATTTTTTTATTTAGTGAAACTATTAACTATAACACATATTTGAATCAAGTTATTATTGCAATACAAAATAAGAGTTATCATAAGCTATATTTTGTGTCCTACAAGTAATAATTGATTGGTTCAAAAAAATGCCTTTGATATTGGTGATCTTCCTCATTAATTCAGAGAAGCAATTCTGGAATTGATTCTCTTCAATAATAAATAAATATCAAGCAGTGAATAATTGGATAATATATTACAATATAAAGGGCTCATCCAGTCATTTACCCATTCTTTCAATTAACAGAATCTTTTAGGTTCCCAATTGCCTGTCACTATTGCTAGATCTTGTAACAACAATAAAAAGCAACCCTGATAAAGAGTTACAGTGGGAGAGTTAAATATTAATCACTCCACCAGTGAAATACTTATTTTTAAACTATGACACGTTCAATGAAGTTAAGTACAATGTGCTAAAAGACATTATATACAGAGACATCTGACCTGGGCCTGGGGCTTAGAACCAAGTTTATCCTGGGAGAGTATTGCCTAAGTTACATCTGAAGGATGGGGGTAAAAGGCACATTTGCAACAGGACTTGGAGAGGGGTGGGTAGAGAGGTGAGATACTGAGTTTTAAACAGATAAACGGGATTAAAAATGGCACTGGGCCAAGATGGGCAGAAGCACGGTGCAATTTGACCTAAGCACGGTAAACCCAGCCTCACCATGAGGAGCCAAGACCGGCACATGGACCCTGCAGCCAACAGGCACAGTAAGGGGTCTCTGTCCTCCTTTATCCTAAAGGGGTTTTTTTTTTTTCAATTGAAAATGAAGTGACACCATTTGTCTTGTTACAGGTCACTTCAGAATGGAGGGAGGGACAAGCAGATGTAAAGACTTTAATTGTGGAGTTATCCTGACAGTGTACAGGAGAAAGTGTACAGGCAGTTTCCAGGGACTGTCTGAAAAGATGATGTGAAGGAGACTGAATCAGTAGATATTTAGAAAGGAAATGCCATGAACTTAATGAAAAGAATTTTGTGATGGATAAGTCACTGAAAGTGAATCAAAACAGAGGATTTAGGGATTACACCTAAATTCTGATCTACTAAATGTAATGAATTATGGTCCCTTTCATTGAGATAAGAAAAACCAGAGAACAGCCCTATTCACAGGGAAAAGTAGATACCGTGAGTGTGACTTGAGAAGTAAAAAGTTGAGGAAAAAGAGTACTTCCTTTCTCTCCCTACTGCCTAAAAGGTACCCTTTATTATTTGTATTTTACTTTTGAAGGTACAAAGGTTTAAGAATCATAAGCTATTGTTTAAAATTCTTTCTGTACTAGGAAATAGTAAGGAATTCAGTATATCACTTAGTTCCTTTGACTTTTATTTGTCTAACCAATAAAATGGGGGAAATAATCATATTACCTACATATCAATGTTTTTATTTATTTCGATTGATTGATTTACTTTTTGAGACAGAATCTCTACTCTGTACCCCCTTGGTAGAGTGCTGTGACATCATAGCTCACAGCAACCTTTTAAACTCTTGGGATCAAGTGATCCTTTTGCCTCAGCCTCCCAAGTAGCTGGGACTACAGATGCCCACCACAGCACCCAGATATTTTTAGAAATCAGGTCTCGCTCTAGCTCAGGCTGGTCTTGAAATCCTGAGCTTTAGGCAATCCACCTGCCTTGGCCTCCCAGAGTACTGGGATTACAGACATAAGCCACCATGCCTAGCCCATATCAATGTTTTTAAAAGGTCAAGGAGATGTGGATGATGTGCAAGTCTCTTGTAAAATCATTATCTTAGACATGGCTGTTTCAGGCACATGTATCCCTAGCTACTCAGAAGGCTGAGGCTGGAGGATCACTTGAATCCAGGAGTTTGAGGCCAGCCTACTTAGTATGGTGAGACTCCACCTCTAATTTAAAAAAAAATACAATTAATCTTATAA
This sequence comes from Otolemur garnettii, assembly GCF_000181295.1. NCBI lineage: Eukaryota > Metazoa > Chordata > Mammalia > Primates > Galagidae > Otolemur > Otolemur garnettii. Next base: position 2,455,954 of record NW_003852396.1, on the reverse strand, counting down.
TGATATTTATCACAATACTCTTGTATTGTATCTCTAAGTAGTAAGGTAAAATAAGTGTGGAAAGCAAGCCAAGCACACCCTTCCCTTAGATGTCAATTGCTTAATGTAAATTTCCACAAAGCCCATATTATGATCTTCCTAACATGAAAAAATACATGTTATTAAGAAAAATCTCTAGATTTCTCCTCAGATTCTTAAAGATCCAAGAAAGCAAATACCTGCCAGACACCTTTTGTGTGCTCTAACTGAAAGTTTGTTTTCCAGATTTCCCACCTGAAAGGTTATTTTCTACATTTCCTACATATTGTTTTTTGCTAATATTTATTTGGGTGTTTTAAGAGTAACAGGAAATATTTTATGTAAGTTTACTGATACTGATCCACTTAATCCTCAAAATAAGCCAGTGGGAGACTAGCCATTTTTACTTCCAATTTACTAGGACACATACATTTTAAATAAGACGCTTAAGGGTGAAGAGCCAGTAAGTGACAAAGTCAGAACTTGAACTCAGTTAGTGGACCCCACAGGTGACATTCAGATCTTTATGCTAATTTCTTGCCTGTGTTCTGGTGAATCACTCCAGGGTATTAAGTGCTGTAGTATATTATACACCTAAAACAAACCCCACATGAATCCGGTATTAACTGTGAGAGAGCAGATCAAGATTTTCAACTTCTTTGAGTAGATACGACCATTAGCAAATGAGGCCTCCACTTGTAAAAAGCTGTAATCAAGTGGGGATTGAATATGGTATATATGGAACTGTGATTAAAATTATACCGTTTTATTTTGACCCATGTTAATATCGAAAATGGTTTCATTTAGTAGGTTTCATTATTAGTATTTATAATACTACTGTATTAGCTACATTAGTATCAGTATTATTTTTGGCAGATTTGACTACTAAAACAAATCTATTGCTAATGTTTGAAATAATTGAGTTATTTAATAAATGAGAAGCCTATTCTTTTAATTATCTCACAACAATAGCAACATTGCCCTGTGAATTATGCTTAGATATAAAGAAGAAAAAAGAAGGGGTCATCTATCACTCAGGGAAATCTTTAAACATGACACAAAAAAGCCTAAGAAAGTATCAAACTGATGTGCAATTATACACAATTTATGAACTTATCATCATGATCGATTATTATTTACTCTTCATAAATTCATTTCCATCGCTTCTCGGCCTTTTGGCTAAGATCAAGTGTAGTATAAATTCATTTCCACTGACAAATATTAGATGAGATGACTGAACTTCTCAAAACCAAAAGCTGTTTTTATCAATTTAATGCTTTGGCAGAACCAAAGTTGACACTCTTACACTTGGTTTAAATAACAAAATGAGATGCTGGAAAGAAATTCAGCCAATTTCAGAATCACTACATTTGCTTGCTTTCCATTTTCATCGATTAGGTGAAAGGTTTAAGAAAGGAAAATGAGGGAGGGTACTGGCAGCAAAGTGCATTAGAAGCCCTGAAGAAAGAATCACCAACACCTTTTTACAGGTCAGATGAGCTATTATATTTGGACTTAGTTTTGATTGAGAAGTAGATTAAAAAGTGAATAAAATAGTCAAAGACCAGAGTTAAAATAAGGAAACAGCTACTAGTTGTGGCAAAGAGGAAGAGTAAGTGAGAAAAAATAAAAATGAAGAAAAAAATATGACTAATATGTATCAACTATGCATACTTTGGTCATCCATGATCTGTGCTGATGGAACAATTTTTTTTTTTGGAACAATTTTAAATACTACAAAATAATAGAATGTTTAACTGCATATTGATAAGATTTACAAATTCAAAATTATATTAAACAAGTCATCCATAATTCCGGTCTTATGCTACATTATAAAAATATCCACTAAAGCCTCTCAGTGCATCCAGAGCTGTCACGAGGTTTATGGGTCACTCTTTGGGTATATGTTGCCATGTTGGGTTGATGTTTCCTTCCCAGGTAATTCTTTTAAGTAATCTCAGGGTAAATTTCCCACATCTCTCAGCTAACATCTAACATTGTTTGGGGGCAAGTTTACCTTGAGGCCCCACCTCTCTCCTTCTAGAGCAACAAGCACTCCCTACCACATACACCACTGTGCTTCACCTTCCAGTGGCAAACATCATCGCACTGTATGACTTTTCAGTTACAAGAACAAAAATAAATGCTGCATGTTGTTAAAATTTAGTAATGGATTCTTGAAATGTTTGCACAGTGTGGCAACTCATCAATAATTACTGTTATAGATGCTTAAAACAAAACATGTCTACATCGATTCACCAACAGCCACTGAGGAATTTTCATCTCTACATTTGCACATGGAGGTAATGAGTTTTTAGAAGGCTAAAATAAAAATCAAAATCATCGGAGGTAGTGTGGATTATATGGAAAAAAGAGGAAGATGGCTTATTTTTAGTGTGTGTATTTTTTTCATAGAAAAATTAATTTCAACCTGAAATGTATTTTTCTTCAATATACTAAGAGGCAGTTTAATAATTTTCAAGCAAAATATGGAAGCCTTCATATGTGTTGAAATATGAACACATAACTACTGTCCCCTTGCATTACTAATAAAGTAGTTGGTCTCATATGGCTATCCCAGGGAGCGTAAAATGAAATACATATTCATATATCCTCTATTTACTAATTTATAAGGCAGAATTGAATATTTAATGTCTCTATGAATTAATAGAAAAGCTATAATGCCAACAAAATGGATAGGCTATGCTTGAACTCCTCTTCCTTGGCCTATCTCTCTCACAGCTCTCTATGTGTAAGGGATGTAAGGTCTAGATTTTAAAAGGACTGACATTTTCTTCAGTTCAGCAGCCTTTAATAAAATCCATTTTTCCTATATCCCAGGTTCCCATGACATAGATAATATATTATCTAATATATTGCATTACTTGATACAGAATTGAAGCCAGGAAGTGAAATAGTATCTTAAAATCAAATATCATCTAATCTAAAACTAAAACAAACAAACAAAAACTTCTTATATGAAGTTCAAATACTTCCCACAAATATAACTAGAGCATCTCTTCTCATTAAGTCTCTAATTCAGGCTTCTGAACTGATGAATGATGGGGGCACATTCGTGACCAGTCTGGCAGGCAGGGAGTAGGAAACAACCTTGGGGGCAGTGGCACAGGCCAGTAAGTGGAGAACAGAGACCAAATGCTCGATGTACACTTTCTGCAAATACCCAGAGATTTAAACCATAATGGGAAGACTGTCACAGAGTATTTCACTTTGTGGCTGTGAGTGTGGCATCCATGTGCCCAAGGCTTTCCACTCCAGGTCAGGGATTTATTTGCTGGCTTTGAATCTCTCAAGACTCTTCTCTGTGATTCATTTCTCTCTCAACTGCTCTGCAGAAAACTAAATTCTCTGGCACCTGCTACAGAAAGTTTTTTATCAATAATAACACCACTGTACAGAGATTATTGCTTTCAGCTGCATGGGCAGATGTAGGTACACTCATGTCTAACTTGCTAATTGAATAGATCTATAAATTATCTGTGAGTCACAAATAGACATCCTGCTAAAGAATAAACGGCACTTTGAATCAGCTCTCTGTTCTCCTCAATCTCTTACATTTTTAAACTTTTCTTCATGTCCTAGCAGCACTTCATGTTGCTGTTACTCTGGGGATTTTTTTACATTTCATCTTTAGTTTTTAAATTTCATTTTCTTTGGTTTCATAATTTTATTTTTAAAGTAGAAACCTCTGGTTTTCTACGTGCTTTAACATCACCATTATGGACAATATTTTCAGAACATGTGCATGACAGCAAATTGAGAACACTGATTGCTGCAATGTGCAACTTTTCAATCCTGTTTATTCATCCTACTATTGACTGTAGCTTTCTTAGAATGTTCTACAAGATCCCTTACCATCATGGAGATTCAGCTTTCAAGTTTAGTACATGGTTAATTCTCCTTTGATATTTAAGAGATTTTCTGAAATACAAGTTTGTCTGAAATTCAAGAATGCAAACTCAGAGTCTTTCTGTGAGATTGGTTTAGACTACAATCTGAAATCATTACATGGTTAAATAGACATTCATATACTAAACATATCAATTTCCATTAATAACCCCATTTTGTACTTACTGTCTCTAGGGAATATTTTGAGGGGAAGTTAAAATGAAAAAAGAAATGCAGTATTGTGGAGAGATTGAATATTTCACTGTCTATTATCAAACTTCAATCTTGACTCTTTGTTTCGTAGAATTTCACTTACATTTTACTTTTTTCTTTTTTTAATACTTTTAAGTTTTCATTTTTAGTTTTTGAGTATTTTTTAATTTTTTCAAATTAATATAAGGTTACAATTTTTAGGCTACATTGTTCTCACTTCCAGGGTAAAGTTCCATTTGTAGAAGAGCCTGTCACCAAGGGGGCATGTTATTCAGCTTCACAATGTGTACACTAGGTGAGATCCCACCTTATGCTCTCCTTCCTTCCTCTAAAGGTCCTCCCGCTTCCCTCTACCCCTGAAGTGGACTTTAATAGTGTTTTGTTATTCTTATGAGCATGTAATTTTTTATATATTGATTTCATATTAGTAGGGAGTATATTGGATATTTATATTTTCAATCTTGTAATACTTTACTAAGAAGAACATATTTCAACTCCATCAGCTAAATATAAAAGATGTAAAGTCTCCATCTTTTCAATGGCTAAATAGTATTCCATGGTATACATATGACATAATTTGTTGATCCATTCATGAGTTGATGGGCAATTAGGTTGCTTCCATGATTTGGCAACTGTGAATTGAGTGGCAATAAACATTCTAGTGCAAATGTCTTTGTTGTAAAATGATTTTTGTTCTTCTGGGTAGATACCTAGTAATGGGTTTGCAGGATCAAATAGAGGGTCTGCTTTTAGATCTTTGAGGATTCTCCATTCTTGTCTCCAAAAAGTCTGTATTAGTTTACAATCCCACTAGCAGAAGTGGGAGTGTAGAAGTGTTCCCATCCCTCCACATCCATGCCAGCACCTGGTGTTCACCTGAATTTTTCCTGAAATCAGATGCGCTTAAACTGCTTCTACAGGCAGTGCCTGTGGCTCAAAGGAGTAGGGTGCCAACTCCATATACTAGAGGTGGTGGGTTCAAACCCAGCCCTAGCCAAAAACTGCAAAAAAAAAAAAAAGTGCTTCTAATGTGCCTTACTTAGGAACAACAATGGTTTATACACAAAAGTAAAATCATTGGTCATAAAGACAGAAAAATGAGCAGAGATATAGATTAGGGATAAGGTTATAAAATATACAGCTTTTACATAGAAAATTATAATTGTATTCTAGAAAGCAATTCAAAAATTAAAACCACTGAAGCAATGTAAGTGTTAAGGATAAAAGTGAGGTGAGGTCTCAAATGGGTAGGTAAACGATGAGATGAAGGGTAATGTAGGAAAGTGGTATTGTCTCAGCAAAAAAATAAATTCAAGAATGAGTGTATGAGTGAGTGCCTATGGCAGTGTTCTCAACTTTCCTAATGCGGTGATATATCTTCATTGTTACAAAGGGGTCATGACCCACAGGTTGAGAACCACGGGCCTAAGGTATGACTAGTGTGATAGCCTTTGTAAACCTTACAGAAAAATTTCAGAACCTTATACCAAGTATGAAATCCCTCATGAGCCCTTAACTACAGCTTTCCAGGGATGGGTAACAAGATACTTAGAAAATTTTATGTGGTATCTCCTTCCCAGACTGATGGTTGATGGTGAGAACTCCATCCTAATCACCACGTAACAGATTACATACTGGAGTGAGGAGGTCCAAGATCTTCTACGTACTGTATTCTGAAGGTGGGTCCATTGACTACTGTCATCCATTACTCTAAAGATGATGGAAAAGTCCAGACCCTGGTAAAGCAAGTAGAAAATTATATTCAGTTATGTCCTCCAGAAATCTGGCACCAGCATAGAATTAAAAACACAAGGTTATTAAAAGATAAAGGAGAAGGGGGAAAGGAGTAGGTGGGAAAAGCCTGCAGACCGAAATGTGGTCTGACACAGGTGAAGAGAAAAGGCATGGAAGGAGGCTTGAATAGGAAATGCCTCATTCTGTGGTGCAGCTCTGAGAAGATGGCTCCAGAGCACAGGTGGCCTAGAGAGGGGTTACTCACTGGGCAGAAAGGACCAGGCCCTCGCACTCCACCAACTTCAGTGATGAGCTAGGGCAGCTGGTCTCCCACACTGCATGGCCTCACAGCTGTGCAGATGGAGCCTGTCTGTCAGATGCATCCTTTCAGCTGACTGGCAGTTTCTCTCTTTAAGGAGACCCAAGTGCCAGACTTCCACAGCTGCCCCACATGCCCATAATGCTCTGTGGAGTTGATCAAGTTCTGAACACTATAGTTCATAGAAGGTAGAAGCAAATGAGAGTGGCTACATAGGGCAGGAATCAAAGTGGGAAACAGAATGAACACATAGAGTGCATTTAACCAGAATAAGCAAATAAGAAATGTCCCAGTGTCCTGCCATACAGAAAGGACAATGGAAGTGGGACATGTCGCAACCTGTCGGGCTCCTGTGGCCCTGGTCTTGGTTAGCACAGGAAGGAACCAGGCGAGAAGTGGATTAGAAGTACAAGCTTGTGGAAGGTGGGCTAGCCCTTACTTTCCGGGTAGCCCCGAGCAACCTCCTCACCAGCCTTTTATTGAAAGGGAATGATACAGGTGAGGGGAGTAATTAACAATGACTACTGCTGAGGGCACGGGCTCCTCCCACAGGGAACTCCCGTGGAGGAATGGCCTGAGGTCCATGCCTCAGCTGCACATCATCTTGGTTGGATGTTGGTGTCTCCTACAGGGACATATTTATTATAGGTTGTAAGCAAGATTCCAGTTGCATCAAGAAAAAGTAAACGCCATAATTATTGTTTGCCAGTGATGGTAGTTCTAGAAGGCAGTGAAGTCTTCATTCTTAGAAAGACTCAAGCAGATGTCAAGTTACCTCCTGCCAGAGATGATGTGTGAGAGACAGCTGCTTCACAGGAGTCTGGTCTAGGGCTCTTCCACTATCAACATCCGATCTTGTTATGTGAGTTTTCTAGACTTACCTATTGAAAAATTTAGAAGAATTCCCTTTATCTTCCCCACACTATTATTCTCTTTCTGAGAACTGAACAACTAGAAAGCAGAGAAAGATTTCTGTAAGTCGTGACTGAACACCTGAAACCGCAGTCTAACGTCGTATGATAAAGGCACGGATTACATCTCATGAGACTGATAGGAGGAAATAATAGATGTTATTCTTTTGCATCAAGTGCTTTTATGCCTGTGATCTCATTAGTCCTCAGGGTATTCCTGGAAGGTAAGTTGGAGGTCAGATGTTCTTTCTTACCCTCATTATGAAGATAGCAAAAATGAGCAGGGAGAGGGAGTGACTGGCTCAGAGGTAGTCTGTAATTCAGGGATATGGCTGGAAATATAAATCAGGATTTCTGTCCCAAGACATGAGGAGTAGACAGTTCTAAAATTTTTCCTCAACATCTGCAACTTAAAACATTAACAAATAAACACAACTCAAGAATGATGTCAGAAGGAAACCAACCTCACAGTAGCCCCCCCCCCCGCCTGCTCTCAGGATGAACTTCCGTTAGCCTGCAATGTGATGTGACTCCAGGGTTTTAACTGGAGCACTGTGTATCAAAATGTAAATCAATGAAATCAGTCTCATCCAATTCAGGATGGTAGAATTAATGGTAAACCAGAGAAATAATAGGTTGCCTTATAATTCCACCCAACAAATCACAGTTTTCATTATTATTAATTAATATATGATCGCCTACCATGTATTTGGCTTTGTTTTGTTCAACCAAATAGAAAAGAATATAACTGGGCTGATTGAAGACAACAGGTATTAGTAGGTGGAAAAAAGAAGAAAGAAAATCAAAATGGGGGGGGGAATAGGGCAGCGCTTGTAGCTTAAGGAGTAGGGCGCTAGCCCCATATACCAGAGGTGGTGGGTTCAAAACCCAGCCAAAAACTGCAAAAAAATAAACAAAGAAACAAAAAAAATAAAACGGGGGAAAAACAAAGCACTTAAGTTGTACGTGGGAAAATCTGAAATTTCTTTGTGGCTTTGCTGCTAATGACCTTAAGCAATGTATTTAATAACTCTGCATCTCATTTTTCTAACTTGTATAATAAACCACAAGTTCATAAATGATTCGGAGGCTCATATAATTCAAAGATTCCATTAATGACACTTCAGACCCTTCTATGTTACCACAAAAAGTCTCACATCCTGAACTTCCCTGCCTCTGCTGACACACTGCTGAGGAAGACATCTACACTATGACTTGGCTTAAGCTCCTTTTGTAGTGCAGAAATCCTGAATTTCAGTAAAGACAGAGTACCATGTAAGATTAAAGTGAGGAGTTTATTTGCTGCTCAGGTGCACTCTGGTATAACCTGTTCTTCATTTACAGATGTTGTTTTAAGTGACGCACTGTACAGAGAGACTAATGAAGCACTAATCGTGGAGCAGAGTGGAGCCAGGCAAATATTTTGAAGTGGGAAGAAGGGATCCTTTCTCTTTCAGAGGAATGTCTTAGAAATTGAAATAATCAAAGCCAAATTTTGGTGAGATATAAAATACATTTTAAAAACTTTGATATTTATGGCACCAACAAAACAACACAAAATGAAATAATTGTTTTGCATTATCAGTAAGTCCGAAGACATGGGTGCAGTCACATCCCTGTTCTGAGACATTGGGCTATATTTTATTTATTCCTTCATTCATGCATTCTACAAAAGTACTGAGTAGAAATTTTTGCATGATGCTGTATGACTAAAAAGTGATAATTAAAAAATAAAAATTTCTACTAAATATTTAGCAGATAAGTTTATTTGCCTTTTAAAAGTGCAAACAACTTCTATTGTTTATTCCTTCATTCATGCATTCTACAAAAGTACTGAGTAGAAATTTTTGCATGATGGGATATGACTAAAAGTGATAATTAAAAAAAAATCTGCTTAATATTTAGCAGATAAGTTTATTTGCCTTTTAAAATACAAACGACTTCTGTTTTCCTCTTGGGCATATAAAGAACTTAGAAGTAGTCACTCCAATCTAAACAAAAAAAAAAATTGAACTGAAAAAACAACTCTTCTTATATCCATAAGAGAATTGAAGTCACAGTGCAACCATAGCCCCTGAAATAGGAAACAGAGTTGGAAGCAGAGAATCACAACTTTCTTGGAGCCAGAAGCAGAAATCTAATGCTGGACACAGGTCTTCGGTGGGAAAAAAGGAGAAAAGAAATTAGAATACTTAAACTGCAGTTGACAAATTGCTGGAGGCTTAGTGTAGACTCACTTGAGAGTTAAGAAACCTTACTAGAATGATGAATATATTATTGTTAAAGGAGAAGAGGTGACTTTTGCAAGGTTACATGCTAAGTGTCAAAGCTGTGCTTCTCTTTCAGGTACATCTGGCAGCTTTATACCACAAATGCTTTCTGCATATGAATATTAACAAAAGAGAGGTCAGATTGAGAATGGTGACAAGGACACTCAGGTGGTTTGAAAAAATCCTTTGAAGAAAAGTTCAAATTTCCTTCCTGCCAAAAAGGAAGGGTTTGCTCTGTGATCACTGCAAATTCACTGTGAGATACCTGTCGCCGAAACAAGCAGGTGCTGACCAACCCTGCTTCCTTTCTTGCTGGGCACATGACCACACTGTCTCTTGTCCCCAAGAGGTAGGTGCATCTGTTGACTGAGATCCACCAAGCAGCACACTAGGGAGTAAGACAACGACAGTTAGACCTGGCACACAAGACCTCCAGGAACCACCTTCCAATGCTGCTTCTCTTCTGTCAGGTAAACAGGGAACACCATAAAGACTTAGAAAATGGGGTGTCATGAGAGACAGTGATCCTGAGCTCCCGCTGACTTGAAACCCATGATTAGCCTCTACTGAGTGAGAAAGAAGCTTCCATTTGTCAAGACCCTGAGATTTGACATGCCTCTGTTATAGATTCATGTTCTGGTTTTGGGGGCAAGGGGATTGAAACTTAAACATTTTTTATTTTAACTTGTGTTTTGTTTGTTACAAGAACTTTGCCAAATGTTTTGACCAATGAAAGCTACTGGCAGGAGAATAGAGGGTAAAGGAAGGAAAAAGCCCAAATCCCTCCCTCCTTCCTCAATCCCTACCTTTGACCACAACCTGGCAGTGGCGTCTTGTCTTCTGTAGCTGAGCTTCTGCAGACAGGACCTACCACGGTTGCCTATCTGCTGTGTTGCTGCTGACCTTGGCTGCGTCACAGACTCCTCCCTCATCACTGCAGCCCTGGGATTGAGAGCAGCTTCTTTACTTCGCTAATCTCAGAGTAACCACGTATTTACTGATTGCTCTTACAGCTCTTCTAACAGTTTCACAGTCAAGCATCTGCACTAAATACTTTCTCTTCAGTTAACTGGTGAGGGTTCTATTGTTGTGTTCTCCTGGCTAGATAGTGCAATGCTATGTTTCAGTTGCCAGTATGTGTGAAATAAAATATAGGATAAAGTTCTAGATTAGATTACATCCAAGGCTGTTATGATTTTATTAAATGTTTTAATATAAAAAGCTCAAGAAATAACTACATTTCAAATAGTGAGTAGACAAGTTAAAGGAAGTGTATTATTCAGGATACTTTAGGTTATAACTGAAAACTGAACTTCAAATGGCTTAATCAATAGATTTTGTAACTGAAATACAGAGTTGGTGGGATAATGGGGGTGAAAGATTCAGTTATATTTGAACAACAGCTCCATTTCTCTGCTTTTCAACTCTTTCCTACCCCAAAGTCTTCATATAAAGATTGCATCTGAAACCTGAATTTGTTTTTTTTTTAATTTTTTCAAATTTACTTTTTATTTCAAATTAATATAAAAGTACAAAATTTTAAGTTACATTGTTCTCACTTCCAAGGTAAACTTGCATTTGTAAAAGAGCCCCTCACCCAAGAGACATGTTATGCACCCTCACAATGTGCACAGTAGGCGAGATCCCACCACATGTCCTCCCTCCTTCTGCCAGTCGTCCTCTCCCACCCCTTTACCCTCTTCCACTTCCCTTGATCCCTGTACTAAACTATATTACTGTTTTATTGTTCTTATGGACATGCAATTGTTTGTATACTGACTTCATATTAGGATGGAGTGCATTGATATTTATTTTGCCATTATTGAGATACTTTACTGAAGAGAATGTATTTCAGCTCCATCCAGGTAAATGTAAAAGATGTAAAGTCTTCATCTTTGTAATGGCTGAATAGTCTTCCATATACCACAGTTTGCTGATCTGTTCATGGGTTGATGGGCACTTAGTTTGCTTCCACAACTTGGCTATTATGAATTGGGCTGCAATAAACATTCTGGTGCACATGTCTTTGTAGTAAAATGATTTTTGTTTTTCTGGGTAGATACCCGTAGATTCTAGTAATGGGATTATAGGATCAAGTAGAAGGTCTACTACCGTGTTTCCCTGAAAATAAGACCTACCCCAAAAATAAGCTCTAGTAGAATTTCTATGCATTTGTTAAATATAAGCCCTACCCCTGATAATAAGACCTAGTGATGGGCTCAGATATGTTGCATAGCCATGCCATGCATTTCAGCATGGAGCGGTAAAGTAGACTGGAATACCTTTTACCTGCCACAGCTTGTTTCTCTGAGCCATTCACACTTGCGCAGGTGCACATGTGGTAATAGGATGCATAATAGGCATCCTATTGCGCATGTGCGAACGGCTACTGGAAAGGAGTTCACACATCACTAGTGCCAGCCCCACCAACAAGGTCTGTTCCCCATGTTAGGTTCCAGAAGAAGATGACTTAACTGTATTTGAATAAATGTAGATTGTTGTATTATACTTAATAAAAATAAGACATCCCCTGAAAATAAGCCCTAGTGTGTCTTCTTGAGAAAAAATAAATATAAGACAGTGTCTTATTTTTAGGGAAACACAGTATTAGATCTTTGAGGATTCTCCATATTGTCTCCAAAAGGGCTGTATTAGTTTGCAATCCCACCAGTAGTGCAGAAGTGTTCCCATTCTCTCCATATCCATGCCAGAATCTGGTAATTTGTGATTTTCTGAAGTGGACTAATCTTGCTGGGTTAGGTGATATTTTAGAGTGGTTTTGATTTGCACTTCTCTGATGATTAAAGATGATGAGCATTTTTCCTGTTTTTTTTTTTGTTTGTTTGTTTGTTTTGCCATTTATCTGTCATCCTCAGAGAAGATTCTGTTCAAATCTTTTGCCTACTTCTAGAGGTGGTTGTTTGTACTTTTCTTATTATTTAATTTGCATTCTCTGTAGATTCTTTTTTTTATTTTATTAAATCATAGCTGTGTATGTTAATGCAGTCATGGGGTACAGTGTGCTGGTTTTATATACAATTTGAAATATTTTCACCAAACTAGTTAACATAGTAGTCATGGCATTTTCTTAGTTATTGTTTTAAGACATTTATATTCTGCATTTAGAAAGATTCACATGTACTCTTGTAAGATGGACCATAGGTGTGGTCCCACCAATCACCCTCCCATCACCCATCCTCCCCCCTCCCTCCCCTCCCTCTCCCCCATCCCCATATTCTTGGGCTATAATTTCATAGTAGGGCTGAGTACATTGGATATTTTTTCTTCCATTCTTGAGATACTTTGCTAAGAAGAATATGTTCCAACTCCATTTATGTAAACATGAAGGAGGTAAAGTCTCCAGGAGTTTACCTCACAAAGGATGTGAAAGATCTCTATAAAGAGCACTATGAAACTCTAAGAAAAGAAATAGCTGAAAATGTTAACAAATGGAAAAACATACCATGCTTGTGGCTGGGAAGAATCAACATTGTAGATTCTAATTATCAGGCCTTCACCAGATTCATGACATGCAAAACTCTTCTGGGGGTTGTCTGTTTGCTTTTTTTGTGGCACTCTTAGCTGTGCAAAAGCTTTTTAGTTTGATCAAATCGCGATTATTTATTTTTGGTGTTGCTGCAATTGCTAAGTGAGATCTTCCTCATAAAGTTTTTTCCCAGGCCAATATCTTCAAGTGTTTTCTTTCTACTCTCTTCTAGAATTTTTATTGTTTCATGTCTTAAATTTAAATCTTTTATCCAATGAGAATCAGTTTTTATCAGTGGCGAGAGGTGTGGGTCCAGTTTCAGTCTTCTACATGTGGATAAACAGTTCTCTCAGCACTATTTGTTAAATAAGGATTCTTTTCCCCAGTACATGTTTTTGTTAAGCTAATCAAAGATTAAATAATGATATGTAGCTGGGTTCATCTCTATATTCTCTCTGCTAGTCTATAGATCTACATCTCTATTTTTGTGCCAAGTACCATGCTATTTGATCACTATAGCCTTGTAGTAAGTATAACCTAAAATCTGGCAATGTAATTCCTTCAGATTTGTTTTTATTTTTAAGAATTGTATTTATTATTCAGGGTTTTTTCTAGTTCCATTTATTCTAGGGTTTTCTAGTTTTCTAGTTCCACAAATTGAAACACTATTTTTTCAAGTTCTTTAAAGTATGACCCTTAGTGCTTTAATGGGGATTGCATTAAATCTTTAGAACACTTTGGGTAGTATAGACATTTTAACAATATTGATTCTTCCCAGCCATGTGCATAGTATGTTCTTCCATTTGTTAACATCTTCTGCTATTTCCTTTCTCAAGGTTTCATAATTCTTTTATAGAGATTTTTACATCTTTTGTTAGATACATTCTCAGGCATTTCATCTTCTTTGGTGCTATTGTAAAAGGAATAGAGTGTCTGATTTTATTCTCAACTTGACAATTGTTGACGTACTTTAGTCATTACTGCAGCCTGGTGGTCAGTGTCAGCTAGGTATAATGTTTGTATTTATTTATTTAGTTAGTTAGTTTAGACAGAGTCTCACTTCGTCACTCTTCGTAGAGTGTTGTGGCATCATAGCTCACAGCAACCTCAAACACCTGGGCTTAAGCCCAGGCCTTACCTCAGCCTCTTGAGTAACTGAGACTAAGGTCCCTGCCACTATACCCAGGTATTTTTAGAGACAGGGTCTCACTCTTGTTCAGGCTGGTCTCAAATCCATGAACTCAGGCAATCCACCTGCCTCAGCCTTGTAGAGTGCTAAGATTATAGGCATGAGCCACCATGCCCAGCCTCTACGTTTCTTTGTTTTTAAACCTGAACACCTTTTCACCATCACCCAGTTAAGAGTCCTTAGGTTTGCACTGTTTGACTAACAATGAACAAATAACTATATAGGTGGTACTTTAGTTACAAACATCAGACGGACATAAGATTAGCACTCATGAATGGAACTCATTGCAAGTCACATAGGTAAATGTACCTCTTGGATTTACAAACAAATTTAACTTAAGAACAAACTTACAGAATCTATCCCCTTCACTCCCTGGTGACTGCCTGTACTGGATGTAATTCCATGCTCTGATTGGCGTAGTTTCAGAGTATTGGTCCTGCTTCCTATGATGGTAGATACTTGCTTATATCTGTCAGGGATCATCCTGGAGGTAAGCGTGGGGAGGTCATACTTACACCCTGTAAGTGTAACACTTCCAGGAAATAATGGCCTCTTAAAACAAAATAGTGTTATTAGAAAGAAGGAAGAGGGAGAATGAATGCCATGTGAAATTCAACATTTGTCTATTATAGTGAGTGTCTGCAATTTGGTGTTTTCTTTTTAAGTGGAACCTTTTTAACCTTTATGTTATTCTGTATATAGCTATGATGTTAAGTTAGCTAGAATGGAGTAAATGTGATTATCATCAGCTATGTCTTAAGAGTTCCAATTAAATTTTTATTAACATAATTTTTACAAAGACAATGGGAAAAATGGGTTAAATGCGATGAAAAGCTGGATTAATGTCCTGATTTTAAATCACTTTATAAAAGTAATTACTAGAACTCACTATGAATTGAAATGTAGATAAATTTCCTAAATTATTTAAAAATGTTTACAATCAGCTAGGGAACTCATTTACAGTTTCCTCCAAGAGCCTGAACTATATATTTAGAGTGATAAATAATTTCATTTGCATGCTACATTTGATAAAAGATGATAAGCAGGAATTTCAAAAAAATCAAACAAATCAGTAGGAAAAAAAAATCAAATAACCCTACAAAAAAGTGGGGGAAAGACATGGATAGGCAATTTTCTAAAGATGATAGATTAATGACCAATAAACATAGGAAAAAATGATTTACATCTCTAATCACTAGGCAAATTCAAATCAAAACTACAATGAGATATTACCTAACTCCAGTGATAATGGTGTTTATCAAAAATGCTTCAAAACAATAGATACTGGCAGGTATGCAAAGAGAAAGGAACATTAATGCATTGCTGGTGAGATTGCAAACTTATCCACCCTCTATGGAAAACAGCATAGAGATACCCTAAAGAGCTAAACGTAGCTCTGTCATTTGGTCCAGCAGCATCACTATTGGGTATGTACCACTGGGAAACAGTCATTTTATCAAAGAGATATATGTAGTTACATGTTTACTGCAGGACAAGTCACAATTGCAAAGACATAGAATCAACCCACCATCAATACATGAGTGTCTTAATAAAATGTGTATGTATACTATGTAGTGCTATTCAGCCATTAAAAACAATTGCAGAAATTTCCCCCTTTTTAACAACCTGGATGGAACTGGAG
Organism: Otolemur garnettii; assembly: GCF_000181295.1. Lineage (NCBI taxonomy): Eukaryota > Metazoa > Chordata > Mammalia > Primates > Galagidae > Otolemur > Otolemur garnettii. The sequence goes on along the minus strand of NW_003852396.1, from coordinate 2,440,262 downwards.
ACCATTTTTATAAGTGGAATACTAGAAGAATGGAAAAATAAAGAGCAAACATACTATTAATTAGAACTAAATGAGCAACATTCATGTGCACGTATGGTAGTAAAATGCAACAGAAACCAAGGAAGTAGGAGGGGGAAGAAGGAGGCAGATAAATTCACACCTAACAGGTACAGTCCATGGTATCTTGGTGATGGGCCCATTCATATTGTTGGCTCAAACTTCACAAAAGCAATCCATGTAACCAACATGTCTGTACACCTGTAATATTTTGAAATTAAAAAATAAAAATAAAATTGGGGTGTCACATGGATAATCAGTGAAAATTAAAAAATAAATAAATAAAAGTTCTCAATGAACAAAAGCAGAAAAGAATAAGTCCACAAAAAATACTTAAGAGAAAGCTATAAGCTTCTCATGCTCCAACAAAAATTTTTCCTTCCCTAACTTTACAGTGACTCTGGCAAAATTTAAGATAGAACTCAAGAACCACTACAGGAAGAAGGGGAGCAGGGCGTGGCAAACACTTAGGAACCAGGGAAATGTATAGTCTTTTCCCATTTTTCACAGTGCCTATAGTAATGAAGTTTCAGAAGTCTACATTTTCAAAGAGATCCATCCGCCCTTCTTTCTTCCCCACACACTTGATTTCCTTTTTATGCTTCTCTTCATCTTGCACTACAAAAGGTAATATTTCCTACATCAGCCATTGCTCTTTCCCCCAATATAACCCACATGCATGTCTTATATGGGTGCATTCCAGTTTATGCCCCATCTCCCAAGTCTTCCCTTCTGGAAACTTTACACCATGCCTATGTAACTCACAGACACTGATCAGCATAACCACATATAGTTTCAACACCTCCGCAAAATGTCTACTTTTTTTCTCTGACAATCTAGATCTTCTGAAGATACTAGTTTTTAGTCTGCTCAGATAGTAAGCAGTCTCCCTATCAAACACCCTAGGGTACCCTGCCAGGTGTTGGTTCTTCCAATCACTTTCTTTTTCTGATTAATTATAGGAAAGGGGGCCCGTTCCTTGGGGACTTGGAAGCATGGCACACAAAAGGGCTTCACGGTGGAGAACCCACTCTCCAAGGGTGGCTCTGTTGTCACGTGTCTACAGAACTCACTCTCTTCCCTCCAGTAGGTCTTTGTCCAAACACCCGATTTTGTGGTGAGGGCCTTCCTTTCCTCTAGTGTAAGTCACAGCGTTCCCAGTCTGTCACTTCTTTCTGCTTTTTCCATTTTATTTTCCTTGGTCGGTCTTGTCGCCATCTCACACACTCAGTGGTTTGTTTATCTGTGTCTTTGTGTGCTGCTCTCCACCAGGACAGATGCTCTGTTAGACTGTAGGTCCACCTGGTTCATTTACTTCCCATTTCTCAGTCTAAAAAACAGTGTCTGGTGCATAGTAGGGCTTGATAAGTAATAGTACTCATATTTCAGTAAATATATTTCCTCCACATAGCCTTTAAATGTAATAAGAGTGAGGTCAGGTCTTCACCATGATCAAATCACTCTGAATGATGACAGCACTCAGTTTGGATTTTGAAAGGTTATTCCAGGCAAGGAGTGAAGAAAATTACAGCATGATAACATAGGGAAGACTGTGGTAAGAACCACAATAGCAACGAAAGTGAGGAAACTTTGTATATTCAGAATATTGTTGAAAATAATTTTAAACATAAAACTTATTTTTAAAAAATTAACATTGGGCATTTATTTTCTCTGAGTCCGTTGAATTAGTCTCTAAATTGAGGGGAATATTTACCCTCTACTTCTTTCCAATGACGATCTCTTGGATAATATATTAATTGCTATCAGCTCCAGAAGAATTAGGTTGCTCATGACCTTAACGCACATAAGGCATGACAATTCATTTATATTTAGCCGTGATGTAGATTAATCTTACTCCTTTTAGAAAAGCAAGATGTGTCAAACACTATACAACACAATTATATTGCTATGTGGGTCTAGGAGCAATTTTTTTTCTCCCAATAGATTAAATCACTATCATATAATATTTTTTGATTTTTCCCTAAGATGGATAGAGGCTCCTAGCATCATGGATTAATCTTAGATTCATCAAAGCCAAAAATAATACTGCTTACTTAGACAATCCCCCTTGTAAATATTCATCATCATGCCACAAGTTAAATCCAGGGACAGAGAGTGGATGGAGCAGGACCAATCCATCACTTTTACTCAAAGGAGCATATATCCTGTGCACTGCAAGTAGCAGCATTTTACTTAGATATGGAGGTCAGCATTAGTTTTATTGAATCTCTCAGTATTATTGGAAGCATAATTTAATGTGGTTTATGTAGATTTCCTTTGTCAGTTTTATGCCTCAAACTTCTAAATATCACACAAAAATACATGGATAATAGGAAAGCATGCATTCATTAAGTTAATAGAGAGAGTCTGTAATTGCCAGTAAAAGCAAATTGGTTAGATTAAATGGTTACAATATAGCCATATAGAAAATTAATTCCAACAGTGATAATCATTATTATCTGAAATTCATCATCATATTAGAATATGAACCAAAAAAACTCTGCACATGCTCAGACTCGCCCTCTTTCCTGTTTCCACCTCCATTACCCTCGTCCACTCTTAATGTGCTTCATCTCCCAGAGTGAAAGAAGGAATTTTCATAGTTCCCATTATTAGGTACATTCACAAAGTAGAAAAATATTGTTTTGTCTTAGGCTGCATAACAGAAAGTGCTGGGCTAGGAATATGATTCAGGTGTCCATCACATTCTTGTCATTTACGAGCTGTGCCATCTCAGGCAATCATTAAACTTGATAGAGTTTTTATCTCCCTAAATAGAAAACATGGTTAAATATACTATCTGGCCCACCTTAAAAGACTGTAAAAATTCAATGGGATTGAATATGTAAAATTTGTGTTTTTACAACTATAAAACTATTGAAACGTAAAGCACTTACATTTAATGGCATTATTCTCAACTTCACTATTACTTGCTAATACTTATCAGATTAATGCGACATAGTTTAAACACTGCTGCCAGAAGCTGGGCCCCTTGGCTCAGGCCTGTAATCCTAGCACTCTGGGAGACTGAGGCTGGAGGATCATTCGTGCTCAGGAGTTAGAGAGTAGTCTGAGCAAGAGCAAAACCGATCTCTACTTTAAAAAATTAAACAACTAGCCCAGCGATATGGTAGGCACCTGTAGTTCTAGCTACTCTGGAAGCTGAGACAAGAGCTTTGCTTGAGCCTAGGAGACTGAGGCTGCTGTAAGCTATGATGTCACAGCACTCTACCCATGGTGACAGAACATCTCTCTCCAAAAATAAAAAAAAAAAATTATTCAATAAATAAACAAACACTGCAGCCAAAACCAACTTAGCTGATCTCTCTGACTCAGAACCATATCTGAACACTCCCAATGGATCAAAGGCTTATAGCCTAATAGTCACCATGGTTACTTCTTCCTTCCTCACCTTGACCCCTAAAATGACACTTTAATTTTGATTTTTAAGACTAGAATTTCTGTTTTCCCCTCTGTAATTCTTTTCCTATGGATTTTATCTATCCTCACATCTTCCATTATCAAGTTTTCTTTTTTTGTTGTTTTTTTGTAAGACAGAGTCTCACTCTGTCACCCCGGGGAAAAGTGACAAGGCATCATGGCTCACGGCAACCTCAAACTCTTAGGCTCAGGAGATCCTCAGCCTCAGCCTCCTGAGTAGCTGGGACGATGGGCACTGGTCACAACGCCTGGCTGTTTTATTTTCTTTTTCTATTTTCGGTATAGACAGAGTCTCACTCTTGCCCAGGCTGGTCTGGACTCCCGAGCTCAGGCTATTCCTCTGCCTCTGTCTCCCAGAGTGCTGGGATTACAAGAGTGAACCGCCTGACCAGCTGCCATTTCCTACTCTCATGGCAGCATTCTTGAACATTCATGAAATGTTCAAACAACAAATTCATTATGTCCCTTACCTCACACTTGCTTTTGGAATCATACTGTCATCCCTTTCTCCTGTACCTCTTCTACTGAATCAATCTCATACCCTTATTTCCGGGTCCTGCTCCCACAGTGGCACACAGTGGTAGGTACTCTGGGATTCCCTCCTTCAGTGGAGTACACTACCCAGTTACATGCACAGGGCGTTATGTCCCCGTCTATTAGACTGTTTTAACCACACACACCTTGTCTCTTGACTCTAGCACAAGACTTGGTGCAAAGTATCTGCTTCATTAGGAGCATGTCGAATTAATGAACAAATCACTTCTTTCCAGATTTTTGTCTTATTACTCTTGTATTTATTCTTCTTTCGTTTTTTGTTTTGTTTTGTTTTGATTAAGACTTTCTGTCCTTGCAGCCAAACTTTAATTTCTAGTGCAGCTGCCAAGTTCATTATTTTCCCCAACTTTGTAATTCTTTTTTCTTTTTAAGTCTGAACATGATGGAATATTTTCTGACATCTCTTTTGTCCTGAGCTAGATAGAGTGTGCTTTGTTTTGGGGGAGAGCAGAAAGCGCCTATGTTAGGTGACTTAGTGAAGTGAACTGTGAATCAAATCCAGGTCGTCTGAAACCGAAGTTCCCTTCACATGTCTACACTACCCAGTCTCTGCTTCATGAATTGCATTAATTCAACATGTATTCAAAAATGCATGTTGAATTAATGCACAAATGACTTGTTTCTTTCCAGATTTTTGTTTTACTATCTTTGCATTCATCCTTCTTTCTTATTTTTTGTTTTGTTTCGATTAAGCCTTTCTGTTTTTATAGTCAAACTTTAATTTTAATCTAGTGCAACTGCCAAATTCTTCATTTTATTTTTATGTTCAAGTACATTTTATTAGGGTATCATTTACATAAAATGAAATGCACACAACCTAAGTGAACAGCTGATGAGCTTTGACCACTTTATACCCCCATGTTACCATGCTGCATTCAAGGTAGAGAACATTTTTATCACCCCTCAGTTCCACCTCACCACCTTTCAGTCAGTCCTGCCTCCGGTTTGGCCTCAAGCAACAGTGATCTGTGGGCGTTCACTTCCTACTCAGGTCCAAGTGGGAAGTTGCAGGACGCCTCGGTTCTGCAGTATCCTCCACTACTTTCTATTGAGAAAACATAATAGTGTATTCATTTTATTTGTTTTTCACCCCTAACAAAAACTCGTTTATTCTGAATAAGTTAATTCACAATTTGTCTTAGCGTGGCCTGAGCTGAACTAAAACTTACTGTAGTATATGAAGACAAGATTTATTCAGCATGTTATTAGGACAAATAATATCACAGGTATACAACTTGCTTAAAAGTATTTCAAGCATGACCCACCGGCTCACGGTTATAATTCTAGCACTCTGGGAGGTGAAGGGTGGGTGGGTCCCTTGAACCCAGGAGTTGGAAACCAGTCTGAGCAAGATAAAGACCCCATCGCTACCAAGAAATAGACAGCAGTTATGGTGGGCACCCATAGTCTCAGTTACTTGGGAGAGTTTGAGGTAGCTGTGAGCTATGACATTACAGCACTCTATGCAAGGTGACAGAGTGAGATTCTGTCTCAAAAAAAGTATTCTTTGAGTGACATTTACACATGAATGTGTTACATTGATCCTGTTTGTTACAAATGAGGCATTTAATTTGTTATATGAATGCATTTTTCACATTGTGAAATTTATAATAAATTCTCCAAAAAGTATATCCCTGTAAGTATGTAATAGTATCCTTTAGTTTGTGAGAAAGCGTAAGTTGAAGGGTGCCTTCAGAACTGAGGGACAATCCATTAATAAATGGCGTACACGTTGTGCCTTTCCAAGACCCACCAAACTGTTTGGAAAGTAGCTGTACCATTTACTCTCTTATCAGCAACATCTGGGAGATCAAGTTGTGGTACCTATCAACACTAAGTATTAATAGTTTATCATTCTAGCCATTCTCATGGGTCTGTAGTAGTATCTTCTTGTAGTTGTTTAATATTTTTTAAACATTGGATTAATATGAAGGTACAAACCATTCATTTATATAATTTACACAAGCAATTTTAAATTCTAGCCATTTCCTGATGGCTAACTATGCCATCTTTTCATGTTTTTATTGGCCATTTGTATCTATTTTGTGAGATTTCTGTTCAGATATTTTGCCCATTTTAATTAGTCATCTTATTACTGAGTTGGGAGGATTATGTAGATATTCTGGACACAGATCTTTGGCTGAATAGTATTGCTTCACTTGTACTTTCACTCATTTAACATTAACTTTCAAATAAAACTTTCTTTTTTTAATTTTAAGGAAGTAGTGTTTATCAATTTTTCCTTTTATGGTTAGCATGTTTTCTGTTCTCTTTAAGAAATACCTGTGCACCCAAGTACATAAAAATGTTCAGCTATTTTATGCTTAGAAGAAGTTTACAGTTTTAGTTTTTGTATTTAGAGCTATGTTTCAAATTAATTATAGTTCATGGTATAAGGTGAGGGTGATTTTAACCAGTTCTGGATTTTTAAAGTTTTCAATATTTTTCATTCATTATTCCTCATTGAATTAATTCAGCTCCTTTTAAAAATCAATTGCACATGTTTGAGTTTAGTTTTGAGCACTCTATTTTGTTCCATTGATCAATGTCTATTTTATGTCAATACTATAGTATTTTAATTAGTTTCCCTTTACAGGAAATAGGCAAATTCTTTCACTTTGTAGGAAACAGGCAAATTCTTTCACTTTACAAGAACACACAAATTCATTTTATAGAAAATAGGCAAATTCTCTTTTCTCCTTCAAAAGTGTTTTGGGTCTTCAAGACCATTTTCATTTTTCTATGAATTTTTACATTTATCATTTAAGAAAAAAAAAAAGGAAATATCTGCTGACATTGAGCCTCTAGATCAATTTGAGGGAATTGCATGTGAACTGTGTAGAATATGAGATGTGGGACTAAGTACTGATTATGACATTTAATGCAGTAATGTTCCTTATAAAATTATAAGAATTTTGAATTCCATACTATCATTGGCCTTGTAATTTTTTATATAAATTAAATATATATTGTAGGAGATGCCAAGAGCCAGATGTCAACCGAGCAAGATGATCTGCAGCTGAGGCGTGGACCTCAGGGCATTCCTCCACCAGAGTTCCTTGTGGGAGGAGCCTGTGCCCTCAGCAAGTAGTCATTGTTAATTACTCCCCTCATCTGTGTTGTTCTGGCTCAATAAAAGGCTGGTGCGGAGGTTGCTCGGGGCTACCCGGAAAGTAAGGGCTAGCCCGCCTTCCACAAGCTTGTACTTCTAATCTCCCTCTCACCTGGTTCCTTCCTGCGCTAACCTAGACCAGGGCCATAGGAGCCCGATGGGTCGTGACAATATATGATATAATGTATCATATATTATTTGTCTGCATTCATGAATGTTCTTAATTTTGTCTGAAAGGGAAATAAATCACTGCTTGTAATGGACACCATAGAAATTGATCTTTCTCCTTCCCCCCCCTTCCTTCTTCCCTTTCACACTTCGTCTCCTCCTTTTTTTACTTTCTTGCTTTTGGAGAAATAAATCACACCATCTCATTACACACAAAAAGCTGACTAGTAAATTTTAAAACTGTATAATCTTTTAGGATTATTTTGAAACACAGTCAGTTGAGACACATTTTTTTCCTATTCTATTTGGCATAAGAATTTTATTTGAGCACTTTTATTTTTAAACAAATTATGTAACAAAGAGCCCATGAGGATTTACATCATTTTTTTCAGATTCTACCTCCAAGAAAATATTTCCCACTTTCTTGGAGATTTAGTTCATACACATCCAATTTTAGACACTAAGCATCAGCTAGTTTAATATAAGAGGAGACTGAGATATTTACATGCAATAAAAATATTTTGCCAGATGTGCCCTGATTGACCAAAAAAGTAACATTCCATTTGAAACAAAATGTGGTAGACTGTGCTCAAACTGTTGGAATCCTCACCCATGCTTCTTTTGGAAAAAATGTGTTGCTATTTATTATTTCACAGAAAAGCATAAAATTATGAAATTATTGCTCACACTTTACAAAGTGAAAGAATAGTGACCGAGCATGAGGAGTATAATACATGTGTTAAAACCAGAGCCCCTGTCCAGTGAGTGGAGTTTTCTGATGATCATAACAGAACTCATTCTTAGCGCCAGGCTGCATTGATATAAAAGTTTATTTAATAAGAAAACAAATAAAGATGAGAAATTGAAATGAGAAGGCTTTTATAGCAAGAAAAACATGATACCCCATCTCTATCTTTTTCTGTCTACAATTTAGTTTATTCTACTTAAACCTTAAAATGAAAGGATAAATAATTAAGTACAATACTAATAATTAGTACTACGAGCACATTGACTGTGAAGACAAAATTGGAGAAAACATATGGATCAAGTGACAAATTGCACACTAAGTGCAATTTCCTTATGTTTTACTTAATAAGTTGGTAAAGTAACTATAAGAAAGAAAAGAACCATTCCGTGGAGTGACATGTGGCTGCTAGGCAGCAGCTAACCTCTGTTCGGTTAGTTTATTTATAATTGGTCACAAACCTCCACAATACAACCATTCCAAATATCAAATGTGAGTTTCCTGTCTCTGTTTCTGACACTGAGAAGAACTGATACAAGATATTTTCTTTTCTTTAGAAGATAAATACTACAGACCATGATAAAAAAAAAAAATATTAGTAGATAATTCTTACAAAATGCTTCCCAGGTACAAGAAAATATCCCATATGCTTTAATATATGCTCACTCGCGTAAGCCTCAGAACAAACAGGAGGTATCTCCACTTTACAAATGAGGTAGTTAAGTCATGGAGACTTTAAATATCTGGCCCAAAGTCACATAGAAACGTGGAGATCTACTGTGTGAACCACAGAAGGAAGACTTGAGAGTCTGTACTCTTAAATTATGCAAGACAACTGCAATTGGCTGTAGTATTTCCTAAAGACAATACTTCAAGCCTCTATCGTTACTTTACACGCCCAGAGGTCACAGCAAATACCTGTGGTCTATTTTTCAGAGGCCCAGTTATCATGTTATAAGGAGAGAAGGCAAAGGCATCTAACTTCCCTGCAGCTTGTTAATAGAGCTACATTCACATTTGGCTCTACTTTATTAAATGGAGTGAAATTATGACCCCCCCCCCACATACCCAAATACACAAGCACGCATAATCTGTTAAATTCAGTGCTATCAAAATTGTATTCTGGGTATTAATATCACCTGCTTTGTATACAGTATTTCTAAACCTGGCCTGAGAATTGTTCATTCATTCTTATTCAAACACTCCAGAAGGGAGAAAGAAAGCAACATCTAATTGTTTGAAATTATATGTTTTATGTTCTGAAACCAAATAGATACATTGTAAGTAAGGAATATTGCAGTCAATCTCACTGGTAAATATGGATTTTAAAAAATCCAAATGGTTATTAGCAAAGTGTACATGGTAAAAGATAATTTATCATGCTCAAGTTGAGTTTATCCTAGAAAAACAAATATAATTTATTCTTAGAAGAGTATATGTATGTATGCAAATATCTGAGTTGTGTTATTAATAAAGAGAAAGATACTTAATGGAGAAAATTATTTTTTAATTTATCACCCATTCATTACAAAAACTCTTAACACACTAAGAATAGGCCCTACATTCTTAAACCTTATAAAGGACATATAATTAGAACTTGCAGCGAACATTATTTTAAATAAGAAACAAGAATTAAATTTATTTCCTGTGATTGCTATGGGAAATTCCTATCAACTAGGTGGCTTAAACATTTAATCTCTCACAATTCTGGTGGCCAGAAGTCTGAAATCACGAGCCCGGACTCAAACCCCAGTGTCAACATGGCTATGCTTCCCACCAGATGCTCTAAGGAACAATTTATTCTTATCTCTCCCAATTTCTCATGGCTGCTGGTGTTTTTTGACTTATGGGGTATCACGCCAATCTTTGCCTCCTTAGTCACCCTGTCTTCCCTTCTACTTGGGTCAAAGCTCACTCTGCTTCTCTCTTACAAGGACATTTGTGACTGTGCTTAGGGCCCACATCCATAACACAGGATAATTACCCCATCCGAAGTCTTTAACTTAATTCATCACATTTGCAAAGAACACTTTGCCATGTAACATTCACAGGTTCCAGATATCGAAACAGGGATATGATTTGTGGAAGCATTTCTTTAACCTGTCGCAAGAAATATCGATTTTAAACATGAAAAAGTATTTCTAAGTATCTTATTTTGTTGTAATTGAGAAGATTATGGCTTTAATTGATTTCAAGTACTGCCCTTCTATTTTATTTTGTTTTAGATACTCTAGTAAGTAATGACAGATCAGGAAAATAAACATATCTATAAGGATTTTATTTTTTATATTTCAAAATGGCATATGACTTTTTTTTTTCTTTGGAAGAAAAAAACTATCTTTCTCAATTGACATAACTGTTTACCTTAAAAACATTTAAGAATCTAGAAACATGGCTTGGCGCCTGTAGCTCAAGTGTCTAAAGCACCAGCCACATACACCAGAGCTGGCGGGTTCAAATCCTGGGCCTACCAAACAATAATGACAACTACAACCAAAACATAGCTGGGGGTTGTGGCGGGCAACTGTAGTCCCAGCTACTTGGGAGCCTGAAGCAAGAGAATCACTTAAGCCCAGGAGTTGTAGGTTGCTGTGAGCTGTGACTCCACGGTATTCTACCAGGGTGACAGCTCCAGGCTGTCTCAAAAAAAAACACAAAAAACTAGAAATGTAATTTTAGAATTAAAACGTGAGTTTTATTCAATATCACGATTAAGATATGCAATTTCATCTTTCTAGGCCAGGATCAAACTTTAAAAAATATAAAATAATAACAACAAAATCTTCAATTATAAAAAAGGCACTTTAGAATAAATATAATTACAGATAAGCAAGATCTTTTATGAAGGAAATTGTTAATCTTTTTGTAAAAATAACTTAAAGTCCTGAAATAAATTAGGGAACTTTACTGTAATAATGGATAGAAAACTCAACATTTGAAAGATGTAAATTATTCCAAAATTCATTAAAATGCCTGGATTCAATACATTTCCAATTAGAATACCAGTAGGATTATGAAAAGAATTTCAACTAGCTTATTCTAAATTTATGTGGAAAATCCCATAGACCAAAGACCCTCCTGAAAAGAAGAATGAAGTACGGATGTGTCCCTACCAAAGCACTTACTACAGTTATATCCATCCAATCCAGGTATGGATTTGTCCCTACCAAATATCAGCACTTACTACAGTTATATCAATCCAATCCAGGTATGGATGTGTCCCTACCAAATATCAGCACTTACTACAGTTATA
>NW_003852396.1:2382448-2428908 GCF_000181295.1 Otolemur garnettii | reverse complement strand
AAATATCAGCACTTACTACAGTTATATCAATCCAATCCAGGTATGGATGTGTCCCTACCAAATATCAGTACTTACTACATTTATATCAATCCAATCCAGGTATGGATGTGTCCCTACCAAGTATTAGCACTTACTGCAGTTATGTCAATCCAATCCATGTGATATTTGTAAAGGAATGAACTAACTGGGGGGGGGGGAGGAGGACAGAAGTAGAACCGTGACATAAAGAAATCTGATATTTGACAGAAGCAACAAAAGTCAGCATGAAATAACAGACCATTTGATAATGGAGCGCTTGTACAACTGGTTATCCAAGTGGGAAAAAATAAACTTAGATCACCATCTCAGAATTATTTCTATGCATGTGAATTATTTAAATGTTAAAGAAAAATGTTAAAACTTTTAGAAGACATGAAAAAGACTATATCTGATATCAGGATAGAGGAGCATTTTTTAAACAAAATACTAAGCACAAATGAGATCTTGATAATGTCAGATAAATCTGATGAACTTCTGTTCATTAGAAGTTACCATGAAAAAGTGAAAAGCCAATGCAGGATCTGAGAGTGAGCTGTATACTGTTAAAAAAGCGGATGAGGGAGAGAAGGAATGGGCAATAAACATATGAATTTATGTGTGACCTCTTTATAATAATGAACTTCACCAGTTTCATAGGGAAAATAAAAGTAAAATGACCAGTGATACTAAATGTCAAGAATGGGACACTAAGAATTTTTAAGGAATTTGGAGGGAACATGATGCTGTTCTGGAAAGTTGAATTTGTACACACTCAATGGCCCAGCAAGTACACTCCAGGAAAGAGATTATTTGAACTTTTGAACAATACACAGAGGCTTCTCTTTAAAATCCACCTAACTACAATTTCTGAACCTGAATCTTTTTCCTCTCAATTTCAGATCTCAGAGTTATTCTGAATTTTTAGTTTTATTCATTTGTGTTAATACTCACATGACCCTTAAAATACACACATATATTTATCCTTTTTTTTCTTTTTTCTTGTTTACCACATGCCTATAGCGCACCATGTCCATCATGATGTGGATTCTGCCGTAAATTCCTTGTTATGTAACCCATGGAGCCCGTGTTGAGCTTAATAGATAGATTAGGTGAATGATGGTGTTAGTTCAGAATCTCAAACAAAATTGCAATCATTGCTTTTGATAATTCATGCTGCAGTAATGTGGACCATATGTGTGTGTGTGTGTGTGTGTGTATGTGTGTTTATTTTATTCCTTCAACAAATATTTGTTAATTCAGTTACTTTCTTCAGCATTGGAGTATAGGATTGAACCAAACATAAAAACTCTAACCTTGAACTTGTATTTATTTTTTACTCATTTCTTTTGTTCTATTTTAAAACATCGTTTCTTGAGATGATTAATTTAACAGCAAGAGAGTACTTATTATAATAATATTATAGACATGCATTTCATTGTACTTTCTTGAGACTGCAATTTCTTCAGAAGACTGCACAGGAAAAGTTAGACACAGCACTCTGAAAGCAGCCTAACTGTAAGATATAATCAGGTATAAAAAAGCTCTCAGGGGAACTCAGGGGGCTCCTTTGCGATGCCTCCTTTAAAGTGTTTTAGGAAAACAGCTTAATAATGCCCTGTATGGAGCAATTTTGTTTGGTGGGCTAATGACCCAATAATCTACAGGTTTCACTATTGCCCTAGTCTTATTTCCCTACTTCTTAGTAGTTAACATCATGCCTCGATAGATACTAGATACTAAGTATGTGCTAACCAAATTAGATTGACTATTATGTTGTTGGGAGACTACCCTGTGTCTGGTACCATAGTAGAAACTGGCTACGTGCTTAACAAACTAAAGTTGTAAAACCATAATCTATGAACTTGGACCATGTACAAATTGCTATGACTTACCTATACAGTGAAGAGGTCAACACAAAGTCAGTTGTAGGACACGGTGATGGGAAAAAACTCACAACACCAAGATAAGTGCTGCTGTCCAGAACATTCTGCTCCCTCCTCCCTCAGGAATGTTGACCAGATTGTATAGTAGGTTTATAAAGTGGAATTAAGGTAGATACAGTCCATAAGTGAGCTAAGAAGTTCTGAGTCAACAAAAATCCAAGAGATAATCATATAAAATTAATCACAGTAGACATGAATGCAATTATGGAAAAAAATACAGGTAGCTCATTGAGTGTGGAAAATAGGGAGCTGCCAGCAGATGGGAAGAGGGAGTTTCCCTGAGGTAGAATACTGACTCTGCAGCCTTAACATTGAGTAGAATTTTCACTAAGTGAAGATAGAAAAGAAGTATTTTCCAGAGATAATGGGGAACATGTAATATAATGATCCTAAGTAGAAAAGAGTTTGGAGATAAAAATACATTGGTCATTCTGAAACAATCAAAGGTCTTGGCTTTTAGTGGATACTAGGACAGAGTATATTCCCACACATGAGAATCCCAATGGAAGGGTCTGTCCCCCTGCACCATGACAGAAAAACACAGGCCTCTTGCTTTGCAAATTGAATTGAAGGAAGTCCCTTCAAACAGTATCTAGTCCATATCTTGCCTTTCCCTGAGAACATTTTAGGTGTTGACACCGTAGAAAGACAAGCTCTCCAAGCCACCCTGAAGGATTTTGTCAGTGGGTTCAGGTAATCACATCTGTCTTACATAGATAGCCTTGTAGACTGAAACCCAGTCACCCTTCATCTGCCCTGGAGGATTGTGACCACCAAGTAATAGAGATTGCCAGGAATTCACAAAACAAAGAATAAACATAGAAGAGAACATTCTGGAGTTCTGGAGTTAGGGGTGTGGATAGTGTGACCAGTGCAAAGTGCCTTTATTAGTCCTGCATGGCCTGTAAGAAAACCAAACTGGTCATGAAAGCTGACAATATATTACAAACTATTCACAAGCTGGTACCCTCCCTACATACTGCTGGTCCAGACATTACTTCTTTGCTATAACAGTGCTTACCCTAAGAATTTACCACATGATATCAAATTTATCTAATTTATTTATTTTAGAATGGTATTTGCCTAACTGTGGCCTCAAAGGATCCATTTGCCCTCTCATGGGAAGGACAGCAATGGACCTTGCAGGTGGGCCTGCAAAGAAGCACACAGAGCCCAGCTCGCTGCCGGGGACTGAGGGCCCCAACTTCACTCTGTTTTCTTCCCTCTCCTTGGCATTGTACAGTCATATTACATTTATAACATGCTAACCTCTCATATGGTTTGGCTGTTTGGGCCCTTCCAATCTCATGTTGAAATTTAATCTCCAGTGTTGAAGGTGAGGCCTGGTAGGAGGTGTTTGGGTTGTGAGGGTGGAGTCCTTGTAAATGGCTTGGTGCCGTCTCTGTGATAATGAGTGAGCTCTCACTTTATTGGTCCACATGAGAGCAGATTATTACAAGAGCCTGGCACTCACTACTTCCCCTCCCCCCGCACTTCTTCTCCCACCATGTGATGTTCCTCCTCTTCCCCTGAATGGAAGCTCCCCAAAGCCATCGTCAAGAGCAGATGTTAGCACCATGCTTGAGAAGCTTCCAGAAATGTAAGCCAAATAAACCTGTTTAATTAATAAAATTACCCAGTCTCAGGTATTTCTTTATAGCATCTCAAAATAGACTAACACGACCTCTGAGGATTTTTCCCCCTTATAGACCACCCTGACCCTGGTTGAATAGCTTCTGTCACAAAGATGAGCAGTGAACTTCCACAGAGTTCAGGGACCAGGCAACAGACACCAGGAACCACCACAAGGTTCCTAAAGGTCTTTCTGTCAGGTAAGAGCCATACCCACAAAAGTGAAGAAATACAAGCTTTCATTCAGTACATCAAGCCTCTGTGTGAACTAAATAAAAAGGGAGCAATCCAAGATTCGACACTAGAACAACGGGCAAAATTTTTGGTACAACAAGTTAGGGACTGTAGAGGTAGCCAGGGTGGAGCTGCCCTGTAAAATGAATGTGTCTGTTGCCAAAGATGGAATGAGATGGGCACCACGGACGCATGTTCCACTGGGATTTGGGTCTCAGTTGTGGGGAGGAGCAAACCTCAACCCTCTAGGCTAGAACGGCTGCTGTTTGTCATGTAGACCAATGTTATCCAAACTGAATCCCTGATCAAAGGCCATCCAGTCACTGTTTGGTCCACTTACTCCACCCAGGGTGAAAGACCTCCCACTGCCACTGCTCACACCACCACTCTTCTGAAGTGGCATGTGTGCCTCCAGCAGCACAGCTCACTATCTACACTCCTGAGGGAATGCAAAAGTGTGTGGGACTGTGATTGTATCAGGACTGGGAACTTACGGTGACTTAGACTCCTGAGGCAGTAAGGGGGATGGGGCCCATCTGGGTAGGGGCATGGTGTGCAGATAGGTTCAACAGAGGCAATCCTCCCTCACTTCATCCTGAGATAGATACGATTTGGAGCAGCTGGGGGCAGACCTGTGGCTGCGTGGAGGGGACTCACACATGCACTTTGACCTCACACTAATCACACACTGACAGCAGAGCCAGTGGGGAAGGTGCAATTACTTGGATTGGAGCAAAGGAGGAATGCAAGCTCATGGGAAAGCCCACTGGGGACAACAAATGAGGTGAGACTCACTGACAGACCAGTCTGCAAGTGTGCCGTGTGGCAGCCCACACCCTGTGTTACCACCAGCCAAAAAGGAAGCAGGCACCCTCATCAAACTGTCTGCTGTGGCTGTCCAGGAAGAGGATACAGCACTGTGGATTCACAAGTGAAACAGGCACAAAGATAAGACAAAAGGTGCTCAGGACTCTGGTGTGCCTGTGAAACTCAGTAATATGGAACAGATAATAAAACAGTACCCAGCCTATTCCTTGCACTGCCCCAGGACCTTACCTAAGCCATCTGGGCAGATGCATAGGGAGCTGGCCCTGTCAGAGAGTGCACAACATATTATACGGGTCCACTACTGTTAATTGGGGGCACAAAGTGTGTGCCAGTTGTGTGGACACAGCCACAGGCCTAATACAGGCCTTCTTGCCACAGGACAAACAGACAAGATGCAATTTAAGATTTAAAAACATGTTCCATATGGCAAGCTCCAGTGGGTAAACAGTGACCAAAGGATCTACTCCAGAAGACACGGTATCCAGAATGGGCACGACTCAAGCAGTCCTACAGAGACGCCATCCACCTACATCCACAAGCAGTGGGGCTGGACTCAACACTCAAAAGCACTTTCAGAGTTCCCCAACCTGGACAAAAGAGGTACTAAAAGGTATTTGACTTATAAATTAAAACCCAGTGGCCCCCACTGCCCCCATGGCAGGCTAGGAAAGCTAGACAAGCCCCACTGAGTGGAAGAGTCTGACAAACAGCACTCTGGGAGGCCAAGGTGGGTGGATTGCCTGAGCTCACAGGTTCGAGACCAGCCTGAGCAAGAGCGAGACACCACCTCTAAAAATAGATGGATGTTATGGTGGGCACCTGTAGTCCCAGCTACTTGGGAGGCTGAGGCAAGAGGATGTCTTGAGCCCAAGAGTTTGAAGTTGCTGTGAGCTCTGACACCATGGCACTCTATCAAGGGCAATGCAATAAGGCTCTGTCTCAAAATTTTAAAAAAAGGTTTATGACAAACAGCGCAAGGCACTCCTGCCTCAGCTGGTCTCTACCAAACTATTTTTATGCCAATGCATACCTGTCGAGACATATGGCAACTTCCCACAGTGGAAACTGGCATAAGATACCCCACTAGTCAGGGTGGTGTTGTCCTGCAAGGAGCAGAGAACCTGGCCATACTGACCTGGACTCTAGTCATACTGCTGGACACGGGACTTGAGGTAGTGACATACCAGTGTGTGTGTGGAGGGCACTTGCACTTGGCATAAGAGAGAAGTCCTGCGCCACCCTGTCCCAGAGAGTGCACATGCAGGAGGCACTCTGACCTCCCCAGCCCAGCACAGACAGCTTTTCCCTCCTGGGAAGTCACTTCAGCAGTTGCTGTTTTGACCACACAAGAATAACCCACCAGTGTAACCCTAGTTGAAGATGCTCTGCCTCTACAAGTGCCTACTAGATTTTCAAAATGTCAACATGTCAAGACACAGGCTAGATAAGAGGGCTCTTGCATTGGTCCGTATGTTGCACCAGATGAGAAACACTTTTGGGTATCACTTTTACTGAAAACTGACTTGGCTGCATGTGATCATGTCCTTTTGGAGAGAAAAAAGTCATATGAGGACTCTAAATACCACAGATTTACAAGGTAAGATCCACCCCATGGCCCTTCAGCCACACTTCACCAAACAATGGACACTCCTGGCTATTCTCATGGAATGGCAAAAACAAAATTTCTTAAAGAAGTTTATGATAAATCAAAAACTAGTAAGAGAGTAACCAAAACATTAGAAATGCATGCAGGTCTGAAATAAGTTTATGTGAATAACTCCAGGGTATAAAAACTTTAGTCTAGCTGCCCCTTTCTGCTGGAAGCAAAAAAATCATAGCAAAGAAAAAGCAAAGTCCAAATCCCACTCCGTCCACGAAGGAAGTGCCTTATGTTGCTGTAGTAGCACAGTCACCTTGTGAAGCTTGGGTTTGTAAACTCCTACCAAGGGAAGACCAGGCATTTTGGGGTGCCCTCCACTGACACACAATGCTGTGTGTCATAAACCTGCATGGCCCTAGCTGCCCCTAGATGGATAAGCAAGTGGGTGCCCTTGAATGACGGGACGGGTATGGAATAAACTGGACACTGCTGCCGTCACCCATACCTTAGGGCCAGACGGGCAGCTCTGTGGGCCTGTGGTCTGAGATCTGGCTGCCCTCCTTAACTCTCAAATAAGTCTAAAAAATATAACAGCCCATAAAGACAGTAACCATTTTCACAGGACATTTTAGAGTTGAACACAAACAATTATCATTTAAAAAGGACTGTTTTACAAAATAAATGGCCCTAGACATCCTAATAAAGGCGTAAGGTGGAGCCGGTGCCACTGTAAGAATAGAGTGCAGTGTACAGCTGTTCCAGAGAGGAGTGGTGATGTCACCACGGTCCTGCGTCACAGATGCTCGAAGTTATCCTGTCCCATCATTAAGACAGTTATTGTCAGATTGATTTAAATTTTATGATTGATAAAAATGTTTGTTAGTCATTTTCTTACTTCCTTGGCTTTGCCTTCTTTCTTTGTGTGTCTCCACTGCTTCTGTGAACTCACCTTGGATGTGGCCCCAGGTTTGTGAGGAACACCACCTCCCTCACCTAGATGTCCTAGTGGCAGCCAGGAATCTTGCGCAGTAAGGTGTGTTGATGTAAGGCAGGTCACAAAGAATAAAATGTTCTGTTCTGAAAACGTGTCTGAGTATGTGGCCATGAAGTGAGTTTTAGGGCACAGTGGCTGGAAGAAACACAATTGCTGCTGCCAGGAGCATTCCCCCCCCTCCGCCCTTAGGAATGTTGCCCAGATTATGGGAAAGAAGCTAGACAGGCCCGCATTACAGAGAAGCCCTTTATCTTGCGGCCATGAGTGTCTCATATGGAAGTTCTCCCTGAATAAGCTTTCACCACCAGGCTGGAGTGGGCTGCTGCTTCCTTCAGACCGAGCCTACAGTGGCCAGTTCTCTGATTCAACAGGGAGTTTTAGCAAACACAGAATTTAGAGCCTCTAAGGAGCCAAAATAGCAAACCAGTCTTTCAGCCATAATACACAGTGATGTCTAATTATTTTTATTATTTTTCATTAAAAAATTGTTTACCATATTCCTTTCCAGTTGGAATCTAGTCTGGCTGTTTACGGCCTATCCTGTCAGTTCTACATTCCAAGTTTTATTCAAGCCCTTCAATCTAGTAACACTTAATAGGAATTCTCTCTCCAGCTAGATTGGTTCCAAGTTAATTTCCATCAGAGCCAGGGAATAAAAATCAGGTCTTAAGCCTATAAGTCCCGAAACAGGATTTGCTTGCGAAATCTAGGGCATTGAGTTTTTAGATGATACGAACCATACGAGCCAGGCGGTAGTTTCTCAGCTCAGCACCCTCTGAGCCAGGAAACAGTTGGCTCCATTTAAATAAGTTAAAAATAGACTAACCAGCAGTTAAAATTTTCAGCACAGCAAAAAGCAGTGAGTACAGGGTTTATTCTTTGATCTCCAAAGGTTTGCTCCATTGAGCCTGATAATGGCGCATGACGTGAAGGATGTTAGCTATACTGGGGTCTCACATTACCTGATTTTCACTTAGTCATCAGTATAATTTATCTAAGGGCAACTTGCTGCTAAAAAAAGAGCTCAGCTTGAAGCCTTCCAGCTTACACAGCAGGAGTTTCTAGAAATTTTACCTGTAGTAAGGAAACTCTTATTTATGGAATCAAAGACCCTTGTTAACATTCTGGCTGCTTGGCTTGCAGGCAGAAAGCTTTTATTTTTTTCCAGTTGCTAGATTGGTACTATTTGAAGGAGGCTAGAATGTATGTAAGAATTAAACATTGGCCATAAGTCTAGGAAGTAAAATGAACATTAAAAATATATTAAAATATAATTTTTTCTGTATTGACTTAAGAGTGGTGTGTACTTTTTAACAGAGATTTGTAGGTAGTAGGTATAAATAAACCCTATTAAATATGGTATTCTTCAGTATGCCCAGGCTAGAATATGGGATATTTTGGTGATAAAATTAAGGTAAGTTTCACTCAGTCTAGATAAAATATTCGGCTAAGTTGACAAAAGAGAGTGAGCAAATTGCGGATAAGAAAATTTTATTTTTAAGTAGATAGAAATGGGGGGAAGCTAATTTTAATAGCTTTTCAATTAGTGGTATATCTGTATAAATATTTCATGACTAACATGATGTGGTTTATTCATAGATATTTGCTATAAGAGTTTCTAGATTTACTTCTCCATCCTGTCTGATAAGAATGGAGAAGAAATGGATTGGGCTACCCCTGCCCCAGGGTGAATGCACAGTGAAGTTGCCTCAATCAGTGAAGAATGAATCCAAGGACAAAGATGGACTAGTAACAGTTACATGCGAGATGTAGGAATGATAGAACATACCCAGTCATTGTACTAATGGTTTGGTTCTAAGCCTATCATTTTTCATTTTTCTCTTCTTTCCTCCACCTGTCCATCCTTTTAAAACTCATAAATATAGTTTTAAACATGAAACATAAATTAAGCACTACCTCTAAAAAAAGGCTCAGTGTTTAGTGAGAAAATCATCAAAAAAGATAAGATATAATTGAAGAAATGCTATTTTAGTTATTAACATGAACAGAAGTAGGCTTGGCGCCCATAGCACAGTGATTACGGCACCAGCCACATACACTGAGGCTGGCAGGTTCGAACCTGCTGCAGGCCAGCTAAACCACGATCGATGACAATGGCAACAAAAAGTAGCCAGGTGTTATGGCGGGCACCAGTAGTCCTAGCTATTTGGGAGGCTGAGGCAAGAAAATCGCTTAAGCCCAAGTGTTTGAGGTTGCTGTGAGCTGTGAGGCCACAGCACTCTACTAAGGGCAACATAGTGAGACTCTGTCTCAAAAAAACAAAACAAAACAAAAACATGAACAAAAGTAGTGCTGTGGAGTTGGAGAGGGCCTCTCTGACAGGCTACTGGGAGTTGGTCTTAAATAATGAGCATGAGTTTTCTAGGACAAAAAGAAAGGGAAGATATTCTAGGGAATCGTAGTAGCTAGTGTATATCAGAAGGCTCAAAGTTGCAAATTAAAATAACACTTTTGTAGGCCATATGAAAGCAAAATACAAGAAGTTAGATGTGTAGAAGGCTTTAATGAGTGATAGTTTATGACAATTCTGTGCACTAGAAAAAGGATGTTTTTATTTTCAATTTTTTAAGATAAGCAGCATGCAATTAATGAGCATCATAAGTGAACAATAGAATATTCTTGATTTTTATTTAAAGATAATATCTTGGGGAGGAATATTTATGATAATGAAATGGAGACTTTTACAGTCAAAACCAATAGGATGAGGGCCTGATGGAGAGCAGGTATGAAGAAAAGTGGTCTGACTTGCAGGATATGCTTAAATAACTTTCTGAAGGATTCAGTGTGTCACACTTGATGACTTGAGAACTGACAGTTTGGTCACTGTAATGAAATTTGAAATTTGTACCTTCAGCATTCCAGAACAGATTATATTTTGCTTTTAAAAGAGGACTTCTGATGTATTTTCTGTTCTATTGTCATTGTTTGGTTCAGGTTCCCTTTAGTTTGTCTCCCTATATAATTTGCCTTCCTTTGTTTTTCAAAACTCTAGAACCCATTAACTGTACATATCCACACATCACTTAGGACAAAGACATTTTAGATCTTGAATGATATGCTAATCTTAATAACACCTTATACTTACTTTTCATTTTCAAAGTTCTTTTCTCAAAACTTACCTCAGATGTTTCTCCTAAATAACCAGAGAAGCATTCTGTGAAAAGTATGGCATTTGGAAAGAAATTAAGTTTGCCTGGGATGACACAGGTAGTCAGGATTCTAACACTGACCTTCTCACTGCAAATGTGGAACCTACTCTCCTACATCTTATTCCATTTTTAATAGATTCCTCCTTAAATTTGTATTTTCAGACCATACTTAATCTACTTTCTTAATTCTGGATCTATATACTTTTGCTAGGTAAAGCACAGAACAATTAAAGTTAGTAAAATCTTTATATAATTTTTATACTATATAGAAAAAAGCAGTACTGGGGAATTCATAATATTTATTTTTAATCTAGTGAGAACAGATTGTCTGAGATGCTCTGTACACATTTGAGTGTTCAATAGTTGTAAAATATAACAATTACTAACTTCTGTATAAGTGTTAAAATATAAAAGCCAGAGGACCCTTTTCTCTCCTTACAGGGTCTGTGTAAGAGGATGAGCACCAGCGAGCCCAGAAGAATCCCAGAGGAACTTAGGGAAGAGGTGTAGGGACCCCAAGACCTGGCTGAATGAAGGAACAGGACCACCATCTTCTCCTGGGAGGTGAAGAGCCTGGCTTCTTTCTACAGCTGGGCACAGAGGACGCTGACCTACAGCTGCCCGGGCACCTACTTCCCTTTGATCCTAACACAAAGGAAGGAAGGTCTGACTGCCCCATGCATGCAGGGCTAACACCCACAGGCAAATGTTTGTTGAAGATTTCACTTAAAGCAGGATAAAAGCTGTCTAGGTCATGGTACGTGGAGTTTTAACAAAACTAACTTCTAGTTTGAGGACATTTTTGAGCTGTGTGTGAGAAGTAAGACTGAGAAACAGGCAGAAAGGGCTCTCTTCATACACAGCCACTAAACAAGGGACAGTCAAACCAATTGAGACCATGCAGAAATCATGAAATGGACATGCTTAGACCAGAGGTAAAGAAACTCTAGAAGAATAGACAAGTAGGCTGTGAAAGTCATCACCTGTGGAGTGGTTGTTAGGGACAGGCCAGTGGGAATGGGCGGAAGTGAGATTTCACTCAGTGTACTTGAATATATTTTGCCTGCATTTGCAACAAACTTAAATGTATTTTCCATTTGAAAATATCTCAAAGCAAACCATCACGTGTGAAAAAAAGAGAAATGTATGAATCAAAAACAATATCACGAGCTCTCATTAATAAGGCAAACAACATCAAGATTATAACCATTATGAATTTTTACTATTAGAAATTTACATTAAGGATGTCATAGATGAACTGTCAATAAACAGGAAGCTTTGAATTCAATTCACTTTCATAAAATACCTTTCTTTAACATGTCTAAATTTTTTTATGTTTTAGGAAATAAAATTCCTTCATGGCACAGCATCTAATACTGATCTTCTTAACTTAAAAAACAAAAAAATTAGGAATAAAATTATCTTAAGTCAAATGCGGCTCTCAATGTATTAGTATACTAATACATCGTTCCTAATGGGCAAAGAATCAACACTCATTCAAATAATTCTTAGAAACTCTAAGGCACATGGCAGTGGTAGCAGAACTTGTCATTCCTGTGGCCTCTGTTCCTCTTTGATTTTATTTGTATAATCTTCTAGAGCTTTTCCTACTTTATAATAGAGAGTACACACCATACTGAGGACAAGACAATTCTCCCATTTATATTTTTATTTCTTTCCTTTTCTTTCTTTCTTTTTTTTCTTTTTCTTTTTCTTTTCTTTTTCTTTTTTTTTTTTTTTGAGACAGAATTTCACTTTATCACCCTTGGTAGACTGCTGTGGTGTCACAGCTCACATCAACCTCAAACTCGTGGGCTCAAGTGATTCTCTTGCCTCAGTCTCCCGAACAGTTGAAACTATAGGTGCCCAACGCAGTCTGGCTATTTTTTACAGATGAGGTCTCACTCTGGCTCAAGTTGGTCTTAAACCTGTGAGCTGAGGCAATCCACCCGCCTCAGCCTCCCAACTGCTGGGATTATAGGTGTGAGCCACTGCACCTGGCTTCTTCTCCCCTTTCCAAACTGTGGCCCAAGCATGCATCAAAAACATCTTAGATCTCTACTTTCAGTACAGGTGAGATGTGCCAGAATTCCAAAAGAAAATAAAAACAGAAAACACCAAAACAAAACTCCTGCAATGAAGAAAATGTAACCCTTTTAAATGTTTCCCCCACTTTAAATTTTACATAAAGTACATTCATCAATTATTGTCTCTGTCTTTTTTGACTTCCCAACAGTCTACAATCTAGTTTTATCAAATTAATCATTACACAGATCTTCTAATTTAAAAAAATTCAATAATCATCTCCAGGCTCTTTTGTATGTGAAAGCTTGATGTAACTGAGAACTATTCACTTTTTATTTCTATTTCTCTTTTTAAATGACACATATAATTGTACACCTGTACACTTGTATTTCTGAGATACAGAGTGATATTTCAATACATGTATACAACCTATAATGATCAAATCAAGGTAATTATCATATCCACCTCCTCAAACATTTATCATTTCTTTGTGTTGTGAAAATTCCAAAGCCTTCCATTTGGGTTTTAAAATAATGTACATGAAATTACTGTTAACCATATTTGCCCTATAATACTACAAATCACTAGAGCATATTCCTTTCATCTAGGTAGAAATATGTAGTCCTTAAACAACCTCTCCCTATCCTTTTCTCCCCCCTACCATTCCCAGGCTCTAATAACCAGAGTTTTACTCTCTCTTGAGCTTATTTTTTATTTTATTTTTGGTCCCTGCATATGACTAGGAGCGTGCTACATTTATCTTTCTGTCTGACTTGTTTAACTTAACGTCCTTCAGCCTCATTCATGTTGACCTCAATGACAGTATTTCATTTTTAATAGTATTTCATTATATATGTTATAAAACATTTTCTTTATCATATTTGATACACATTTAGAGTGATTACACATCTTGGCTATTGTGAATAAAGCTCCAATATAAACATGGGGTTACAATTATCTTTGATATATTGATTTAACTTCCTCTGGATAAATACCCAGTAGTGGGATTGCTAGATCATACGGTAGTTCTATTTTCAATTTCAGAAACAGTCATATAGTTTTTCAAAATAACTGCACTAATTGTTTTCCCACCAACAGTGGATAAGAGTTCTTTTTATTCCACATCCTCACTAGCATTGGTTATTTTGTTCCTTTTCTCTGTTTGCTTTGTTTGGTAATAGACACACCAACTGAACTGGGCTGAGAATATATCCCATTGTGGTTTCGACTTACATTTTCTTGATTAATGATGTTGAACATTTTTTCATATACTTGTTGAAAATTTGAGCATCTTTTTGAGAAATTCAAATCATTTGCCTATTTTTTTTATTGTTAGGAATTCATTGATGGTACAAGAAACCAGGTTACACTGATTGCATTTGTTGGGTACAATCCCTCTTACAATTGTGTCTTGCCCCCCAAATGTGTCACACACCAAGACTCCACCCCCTTCCTCCTTCCCTTGCTCTCTGCTCTTCCCTTCCCCCACCCCCCAATGTGTACTAGGTCATAAATTGTCCTCATATAAAAATTGAATACATAGGATTCATGCTTCCCCATTCTTGTGATGCTTCACTAAGAATAATGTATTCCACTTCCATCCAGGTTAATACAAAAGCTGTACAGTCTCTATCTTTTTAATGGCTGAGTAGTATTCCATGGTATACATATACCACAGCTTGTTAGTCCATTCCTGGGTTGGTGGGCTTTTAGGCTGTTTCCACAATTTGGTGATTGTAAATTGAGCTGCGATAAACAGTCTAGTGCAAGTGTTCTTATGTTGAAAGGATATTTTCCCTTCTGGGTAGATGCTGAGTAATGGGATTGAAGGATCAAGTGGGAGGTCTAGCTTAAGTTTTTTGAGGGTTCTCCACACTTCCTTTCCAAAAGGTTGTATTAGTTTGCAGTCCCACCATTGGTCTCTCTCCGCATCCACCCACATATGCAGTTTTGAGATTTTGTGATGTGGGCCACTCTTGCTAGGGTTAGATGATATCTCAGGGTGGTTTTGATCTGCATTTCTCTAATTAGGGATGATGAGCATTTTCTCATGTTTATAAGCCATCTGTCTGTCTTCTTTAGAGAAGGTTCTATTCATGTCTCTTGTCCATTGATCTATGCTATTGTTGGCTTTTTTCATGTGGATTAATTGGAGTTCTCTATAATCCTGGTTATCAAGCTTTTGTCTGATTCAAAATATGCAAATATACTTTTCTATTGTGTATGTTGTCTATTTGCTTTGGTTGTTGTCTCCTTAGCTGAACAAAAACTTTTCAGTTTAATTAAGTCCCATTTGTTTATTTTTGTTGTTGTTGCAGTTGCCACAGCAGTCTTCTTCCTGAAGTCTTACCCCAGGCTGATATCTTCCAGTGTTTTTCTTATGTTTTCTTTGAGGAGTCTTATCATTTAATGCCTTAAATTTAAGTCCTTTATCCATCTTCAATCAATTTTTGTGAGTGGAGAAAGGTGTGGGTCCACTTTCAGTCTTTTACATGTGGATATCCAGTTCTCTCAGCACCATTTATTGAATAGGGGGTCTTTCCCCCAGTGTATGTTCTTGTTTGGTTTATCAAAAATTGGCTGGTTGTAAGGTGTTAGTTTCATTTCCTGGTTTTATAATTGATTCGAGATGTCTGTGTCTCTATTTTTTTGCCAGTACCATGTTGTCTTGACTGCTATGGCCTTGTAGTACAGCCTATAATCTGATATGTTGATGCCCCTGGCTTTGTTTTTATTATTAAGGACTGCCTTAGCTATACAGGTTTTTTTCTCTTTCCATACAAAATGAAGAATCATTTTTTCCAAGACTTGAAAGTATGATGTTGGTGTTTTAATAGGGATGGCATTTAAACTGTAGATTGCTTTGGGAAGTATAGACATTTTAACAATGTTGATTCTTCCCAGCCATGAGCGTGGTATGTTCTTCCATTTGTTAATGTCCTCTGCTATTTCCTTTCTTAGTGTTTCCTAATTTTCTTTATAGAGGTCCTTCACCTCTTTTGTTAGGTATATTCCTAGGTATTTCATTTTCTTTGAAGCTATGGTGAAGGGAATTATGTCCTTAATTAGCCTCTCCTCTTGGCTGTTATTGGTGTATACAAAGGCTACTGACTTGTAAATGTTGATTTTATATCCTGAGACAACATTGTATTTTTGGATGACTTCCAGGAGTCTTGTGGTTGAGTCTTTCATTTGCCTATTTTTAATAGGAATATTTGAGTGTTTTTTTAAACTGTTGAGTTTATTAGGTTCCTGAAATATACTCGATATTAGTTGCTTGTCATATGAATAATATGAAAATATTTTTTTCTATTCTTTAGGTTTTCTGTCTACTCTGTTGATTGCTTCCTTTGCTGTGGAGAATATTTTATTTTGAGATGTTCCTATTTGTCTAATTTTGTTTTTGTTGCCTGTGCTTTTGAGGTCTTAGCCATAAATGTTTTGCCTAAATATCATGAAGCATTTCCCCATGTTTTCTTCTAGTAGTTTAATGTATTCAGCTAAATCTTTAATTCATTTAGAGTTTTTTTTTTTTTGTATTTGATGAGAGCTAGTGGTCTAGTTTCATTCTTTTGCATATAATTGTCAACTTTTACAGCACCATTTATTGAAGATGGTGTGAAAAATTAATAAATGCACAGATTTATTTCTAGATTCTCTATTGTGTTTCATTGGTCTATGTGTATGTTTTTATACTAATCCATAGTACCACACTGTTTGAGTTATAATAACTTTGTAGTGTATTTTGAAGTCAAGCAGTGTGATGCCCCAGGCTTTGTTTTCTTGGCCAGAATTGCTTTTGCTCCTTGGTGTCTTTCGTGATTCTATACAAATTTTAGATTTAGATTTTTTTTTTCGGCAAAAAATAGCACTGGTATTTTCAAAGGGATTGCATTATATTTGTAGATTGCTTTGAGTGATATCATTTTAATAATATTAATTCTTCAAATACATGATTATGGATTGTATTTCCATTTACATTCTCTTCTATTTCCCTTATCAGTGTTTTGTAAATTTTGAGCATGGTGACTGTTTGCCTCCTTGGTTAAATTTATTGCTAAGTAATTTTGCTGCCATTGTTTTTGTTTTTTGTTTTTTGTTGGTTTTTTTTTTTTTTTTGCAGTTTTTGGCTGTGGCTGGGTTTTGAACCCACTACTTCCAGTACACAGGGCTAGCGCTCTACTCTTTTGAGCCACAGGTGCCACCATTTATTGCCATTGTGACTGGGATTGCTTTCCCTACTTCTTTTTCATCTAGTTCATTATTAGCATGTAGAAATACTAAATAGTTTTGAAACTTCCAACTTTACTGAATTTATCAGTTTTAAGGGCATTTGTTGGAGCCTTTGGTTTTTCTGTATAGAAGATCATGTTGTCTACAAAGAAGGATGATCAGACTCCTCCTTTGTCAGTTTGGATACTCTTTATTTCTTTTTCATGTCTATTTCTCTGGCTAGGACCCCAGTAATACAATGAATATGAATGGTGAAAGTGAGCCTCTTCATCTTTTTCTAGTTCCTTAAGTGAAAAGGATTTCAACTTTTCCTCATTTATTATGATTTGTCTTATAAGGCCTTTATTATGTTGCAGTATCTTCCATCTATACCTAATATGTTCAGACTTGTTTATCATGTGGAATATTATCAAATGCTTTTCTATATATACTGAGAAGATCATATATTTTTTGTCTTTAATTCTATGAGGTGATGAATCAGAGTTTTTTATTTTGTATGTTGAATCATCACTACATCCCTAGAATAAATCTTACCTGATCATTGTGTATTATCTTTTTGAAGTGTTGGTGGACTCAGCTTGCTAGTTGTTTCACAGATTTTTGTATCTATGTTTATCAGGTATGCACACACATGTTGGCCTGCACTTTCTTTATTCTTTTCCAGTCCTCTTCTTTTTGTTGTTGTTGTTGTTTGTTTTATATCATGGTTATGCTGGCCTAGAAGAATGAGTTAGGAAGAATTCCCTCCTCTTCAGTATTTTGGAATAGTTTGCAAAGTATTGAAGTTAGATTTTCTTTAAAAATTTTGCAGAATTGAGCAGTAAAACCATACACTCCTTGTTTTTATATGTCAGGGTTGGGTTTTTTTTTATAACTGATACAGTCTGTTACTCATTATTTGTTCAGGTTCATTATTTCTTTCTGGTTCTAGTTGAGGTGCTATATATATATATATATATATATATAATTTTCTTTTGTTTCTAATTTTATTTATTTAGGTCATCTTTTTTTTCTTTGTCTACCTAATGTTAGGTAAGTTTTGTTTATCTTTAAAACATTATCAGGTCATTGATCTTTTCTAATTATCTCAGTCTCTATTTCATTGAATTCTGCTCTGAATTTTATTATATATTTTCTTATACTAATTTTCAGTTTGATTTATTATTATTCTTCTATCTCTTTGATGTGTACTATTAGCTTATTTGAAATCATTCTTTTTCATGTAAGAATTTATTGCTATAAATTTCATTTAGTATTGTTTGTTTTGTGTCCCACAGGTTTTGGTATGTTGTCTATTTCAGTTTATTTCAATAAATTTTTTAGTTTTTTCTTTAATAATATTTGTTCAGTGGCATATTACTTAATTTTCTTGTATTTGTACTGTTTCCATAATTCCTCTTGTTATTTACTTTTATTTTTACTCCATTGTGGTTTAAGAGGATACTCAATATACTTTTGGTTTTCTTGTAACAAATATTTGTTAATATTTGTTTTGTGGCATAGCACTTGGAGAATGTGCTGATAGAAAGAATATAAATTTGTGAGCTGTTAGATGAAATGTTCCATAAATGTCTGTTTGGTCTATTTGTTTATAGTACATTGTAAGTTTGATGTTTCTTTGTTGAGTTTCTGTCTAGATGATCTGTCTAATCTAGACCAAAATGGTGTGGTGAAGTCACTCACTATTATTGACTTATATAACTCACCATTTTATTATGGCTGAATAGTATCCACAGTAGGCATATACCACATTTTATCAATTCATTCATGTATTGTGTGCACTTGGGTTGTTTCCATATCTTTGTGATTGTGTTGCTATAAACATTCAAGTATAATTGAATACTTGATCAATTGTTGAATTGATCTCTTTGTCATTATATAATTACCTTATCTTTCTCTTTTTATATTTTAAACTTGTAGTTTATTTTGTATCAATAAGTATAGCTACTTCTCACACTTTTGGCTTCTGATTGTATGGAGTATCTTTTTCCATCCCTTCACTTTTAGTCTATGTGAGTCTTTACAAGTGAAGTGTCTTGTAGGCAGCATATAGTGAGGTCATGTTTTCTAGTCATTCATCCTGTCTTATGTATTTTATTCATTTATTTATTTTGAGAAAAATCTCACTCTGCCACCTGGACTGGATTACACTGGAATCATCATAGCTCACTGCAGCCTCAAACCCCCAGTCTCAAGCATTCCTCCTGCCTCAGCTTCCTGAGTGGCTGGGACTATACTTTTGTGACATTATGTCCAGATAATTTTTCTAATTTTTTATACAGAGAGTGTCTTTTTCTAGGTCAGGTTATTATTGAACTCCTGAGCTCAAGAAATCCTTCTGCCTTGGCCTCCCAGAGTCCTAGGACAACAGGTATAGTCTACAATGTACAGCCAGGTCTATGTCTTTAATTGGAAAACTCAGACATTTTACATCAAGGTTGTGATTTTTAGGTGAAGATTTAATCTGTCATTCTAATTCTTTTTTGATTAGTTTATATATCTTTTTTATTTTCTTCCTCTTTTATTGTTTACCTTTGCAGTTTGATTGCTTTCTGCAGTGATAATGTTTGATTCCTGTGTCTTTCTCATTTGTATATGTGCTGTTCCAGTGAGTTTTGCAGTTCTGTGTGTTTCGTGTTGGTAGACAGCATTCTTTTACTTCCAGATGTAAGACTCCTTTGAGCATTGCTTGTAGGATAATAAGTTCCCTCAGCTTTTTCTTTTCTTGGAAAGACTTTATTTCTCCTTCATTTCTGAGAGATGGTGATTGAAGCTATAATATTCCTGGGTAATGGTTTTCTGCTTTCCACACTTTAAATGTATCATCCTCTTCTGTTATAACCTATACTATTTCTGCAGAGAAATCTCTATTAGTCTAATTGGAATGTGTCTTAAGACTTCTATTGCTTTTAGAAATCATTCTTTGCCTTATGGTAGTTTGATTATAATGTGCCTCAGAGAGAAACTTTCTGCATTCAATTAATCTAAGGAATCTTTTGGCTCCCTGTATTTGGATGTCTATATATATTTCAAGACTGAGGAAGTTTTCAGCTATTATTTAAAAAATAGTTTTCCATGCCTTTTTTCTTTCTATCTTTCTTTTCTTTTGAAACATAGTCTCACTATGTCTTCCTCAGTAGATGGGGTGGCCTCACAGCTCACAGCAACCTCAAACTCTTGGGCTTAAGCAAATCTCTTGCCTTACCCTCCCAAGTAGCTGAGACTACAGGATCCTGCCACAATACCTCACTATTTTCTGTTGCAGTTGTCATTGTTTCTTAGCTGACCTGGGCTGGGTTTGAACCTACCAACCTCAGTGTATGTGGCTGGCACCATAACCTCAGTGCTATGGGTGCTGAGTCTCTTTGCCTTTTTTTCATCTCTTTTCTGTAATTTCCAAAGTTTGAGTATTTGCTCACTTTATGTCCCATATATTATGTAGACTTGCTTCCATGTTTCTTTTTTTTCTCTCAATTTTATTTTTTACTTCACTTACTGTATTTTTCAGTTCCAGGATTTCTGTTTGGTTCATCACTGCTGTCCTCAGTGGAAGTGGGGTAAGGGGTGTCAGCAGGTGCCAAGGGCATTATAATAATCTGGTGTTGACTCTGCCCTTAAAGTGGCACCAAGCTGCACTAGCATGGGTTTGGGGAATGGGTGTGACACAGCATGAATATCCTCTTTGACTCAATGTAGTTTCGTGGATTCCAAATAATTTCTTGTAGGAGGCTCAGGGCACTCTTAGGGGCTCTCCCTGTAGCTAGGATTATAGGCATCAGGAGTGGCAAGGTGGCCTGTTGGGGATCTCCCACTTATATTTTCCACATAGTTAGGATTTCTTTCTAATGCTAAGCCCATCCCAGATGATTGTTTCATTTTCCTCTCAATGCCCCTGTCTCAAATTTATAGGCCTCAGACGGACCCTGTCACTTTCCTGCTAATTCCAGTGTCTTTCCTTAGATGCTTGATTTGTTGTGTGATTATCTACTGGCAGTTTTAGTCCTTCTTTGTTGAGGAGGCAAATGACAGGTACCTCTAGTCAGCACCTTTGGTGACTTTTTAAAAAGTATTTTATTTCTTAGTCTTTCTTATGTTCCACAGAGATTCTCAAGCCATAATGAATTATATAATTTATTTTATAGCTTACAAAGTTCAGTTTTCAAAAATATTAACCTACTTACTTTGTTCAATACTAAAACACAAAACAATTTAAAATAAGAGTACTTTTTTTAAAGTTCAATTTTTTGATTATATGTTCTTTTTGATATAAATTTAGCTTTTTTATAAATTTTTATGACTTGATATGTTGGTATTACTGGATATTTTTGTATGTATACTCACTTTTAATTCAATTTTTTATTGTTTTGTCTGTCATTACTAAATGCTATCCTTTGACTCCCACATATTACCTGCTCAGCAGTCAATGATTGAGCCATTTTTCCTTTTCACTTGCCCTTCTTTTCTGATTTTAGTATCTTTTTAAATTTTCTAAACCATATAATATTTAGATGATAGTCCTTTATATTGCTACCCTGGATTGGGTCTCAGTTCTATGATTTAAAATAATAAATGATCAAGTAGTCCTTTTTTCAAAGTTTCCCTATGCCGTCTATCTTGGATGGTATTCACCCTCCAAAAGAACTCTCAAATAGAACAGTGATACACAATGTACTCAGGAATTTTTGAATATTACAATCTGTTTTCCCATGTTCTTAATACTTTAAGGACAACTTGGATTGATGTAAAGTCCCTGGCTTGTATGTTCTTTCTTTAAATTTCTTTTCAAAATGTTGCTTAAGTATTGCCTTGTTTTGTATCCAAATATATATATATATATTTTCCCCCAATTAGTTATTTGCTTTCATTGTATGGAAGCCATAAGGATTTTTCCTTAATATTTACATTTTAACAGTTTTATAAGACTATATCTCAGGATTGGTTGTACTTGTCATGATTATGAGGTACCAATAAACCATATCAATATGTACGTGCAGTCTCAGATCAAGAAAATTTCCTTTGATTATGCTTTAAAGAGCTTTCCCTCATTGTTCTGTTTACTTTTGTTTCTGTATTTAGGTACTCTGATAATTTATATATTGGATCTTCTTTACATGTCCTTCATTTCTACTTATTCCTTTTACTTATTTCTTGAGTTATTATTATTATTTTTACTTTTTAAAATTAATTTCCTACTTTCCTAAATGTTCCTTAATAAATTTCATACCAAGCCCATGAATGGATCGATAAATTGTGGTATATGTACACCATGGAATACTATACAGCCACAAAGAAAGATGGAGACCTTGCCTCCTTCATATTTACATGGATGGAGCTAGAAAATGTCCTCCTTAGCAAAGTGTCTCAAGAATGGAAGAAAAAGTATCCAATGTACTCAACACTATTATGAAACTAATTGTTAGATATCTTAGGAAAGCTACAATCCAAATGGAGCCCTAGACTAGGGGGAAGGGGGGGGGGGGAGGGGAGAGGGAAGGGGAGGGGGAGGATGGGTGAAGAGAATGATATTGTGGGGATCATGCCTATAGTTTATCCTATTTGGGTACAGGTGAATTTGTCTAAAGGTTGAATATAAATGTCTTAACATAACAATTATGAGAAAGACATGATGGCTATGTTAGCCACCTGGATGAGAGTTTTCCAAACTGCATATAGAAGTAACACACTGTATCCTATGAGAGAATTAATGTACACAATTATGATCTAATAAAAAAAAAAAAAAGAAAAAAAGTTCTTGCTTGGATTTCTTAGTTATTAATCTTTGTTTCTCATAAGGTATTCCCTTTTTACTACATTTCTTCCCTACGTTTAAAGGATTATCAATACATTTCTTCATTTTTTACTCATTGTGTTTGAATTTTTGAATTTCTAACTCAAGTTTTTTCTTAATATGTAAAATGGTTCTGATGGTGAGATATAATTCCATCTGAAATGTTGTATTACTTATTTTTTCTGATTAATAGTTACTTTTTGTATAAGAATTTAAAGTTTAGTATTTCTATTTATATTTTCTGTTTCCTTTTTATAAGAACTTTATAAGACATTGATTTGAGTTTTACCTTCTCCTTTTTGTCATTAAAGAAAAGCCATTTCTTTAATGGAAGTTAATGAGAATTACTTATATTTCTTTTTATTTTATCTTTTTATTATTTTAGGACTACAATTTTTTCTCATATTTTCTTCTTTCCCTACAATGCTTTCTTTCCAAAATTAATCACACTATTCTTTTTACCTAATTATACATAGAATCAATGCTTTTTCAATGATATTACTTCCATTCTCCCTCTTTAGTTTCAAATCCTTTTCTACTTAGCACAAACAGTATTCTCATTATGGTTGTATTTACTATTACATTTTGTATGTCTGACACTATATCTGTGTTTCCTCTTATTCCTCTGCATATACCACCTATTTTTTTATTGAGTCTTATATCCTTCCTTCTTATATTCTCTGGGCTAATTTTCTCAAAATGGTCATAGTACTGCCACTGTAATTGTGTATTTGTTTCTCTTTTCAGGTAATTTGAAGATGTTGGCACTCTCTGATTTCTAGGAATACTAAGAGTATTGTCAATATATTTTCATTTTCTCCTTGTTCATTTGGGTAAGTGTATGTATACATTAAAAATCAGAAAATTGATTACTTTGCCTTACATTTACTCAAATATTGTTAAGGAAATTTTTTAGGAAAAGGTAAAAGAAAAGTGATATACTAAAGTGAAGACATTGTAACATGATTGACCTGAAATATTGTAGGTGAGAATATAAAAGACTTTTGGCCTTTTACAACTACATCGGATAACATTTGATAGAAGTATAGTCTAAGACTAGAGTAAAATATTCATTTCAGTTCAGTTTAATGAAACAAGACGGGGCTCTGGGCCTAGACTATAAGCATGGGAATAAAGTACATGATATCAGTATGCAGTTCTGAATTACAATGAGAGATGGGATTAACTGAGAAGAAGGTTAGTAAGACATCTCTGAGGAGATTTGTAGCTTATGAATTCTAGAATCTATTAACAGAGATCTTTAAGTTTTTTTCTCTCTTTCCATATGAAAATTTATTTCTGTTTCTCAAAGGCCTCTGAAGTATGGAGGCCTTGGCTAAGTACGGAGAATTTGTATTATATGTATTTAGTGAATCAAGAAATACCACCAAGGGAAAGAGTTAAGATAATAGCATCAGTAGAATTCCAAGAACATAAGGTATGATTTAAAAGGTTTTGAAACCATAGTATTCCAAACTAACCACACTATGGTAACTAGGATAAATTTTAAAATATTTTGTATTTCTTTTTTTGCAGTTTTTAGCCAGGACTGGGTTTGAACCCACCACCTCTGGTATATGGGACAAGTGCCCTATTCCTTGAGCCACAGGCACTGCCTAATATTTTGTATACTTAATAATTTTTGGCATATAATAGTTCCATATATTTATAGGGCACATATAATGTTTTGGTACAGGCATGAAATGTACATTAATCAAATCAGGATAATTTATAAAATAAGTGAACATTCATCAAGAAACAAAAACATCAAATATCAATAAACATATATATATGCATTAGAAGTTAGGGGTCAGTTTACTCTTATTTGTGGATCATAAGAAAATTTGATGTTTTCAGGTTGGATAATTTCTGAGCATTTCATATGCATACTAGTTAGTTAGAGTTCTATTGTTCCAAATAATTAAGCCCAACTTAAATTAATTGAAACAAAAACTAAAGAAGATATTGGCTTCCTCTCTCACTATGTGGTATACCTGCTTCCCTTTGCTTTCTCACCTTAATTGGAAGCTCATAACACTCTCATCAGAAGTAAATGCTGGTGCAATGCTGATACAGCCTGCAGAACTGCTCTGAAGACATACAATCTAATCCTTGTTTTGAAAAATGTATCTGCCTGAAGAGCTAATCTCAGTGTTATTTTCTAAGCAACATATATAAGACATTTTTCTAGAGTTTCTTTAAGGAATTAAAATATTATCCAATATGGCTACTGGGAAATATGACTAACAGGAGATGCCAGTTGCCAGACTATCTCAAAAAAAAGGAAAAGTTGTAGATAAAAAAGGAAAAAAATCCAAAAATGCAAGCATAGATCAAGTGTAGCTGCGAAGGAAGGATACCAAAATCTACAAGAGACTCTAGGGAGTGAAGTTGTGGAGCAGAACAAGATAAAGTAAGATATTGGCAAAGAACAATAAAAGGGTTGGAATCCAGCATAAAGGGTAGGTGAAGAGGTTTGTAATCCAGCATAAAGGGTAGGTGAAGAGGCTTGTAATCCAGCATAAAGGGTAGATGAAGAGGCTTGTAATCCAGTATAAAGGGTAGGTAAAGTAGTTTGTTTTTCCTATTCTCACATCTCTGACAGTCAGCTAGCTTCTGAGCTTCTAGGAGAGACTTTCTTTATGCATAAAAGATGCTGCTGCCACTGAACTGACACCTTCTTATTGATGGAGCACCTGGCACCCTGTCTCTCTGGTGCACTTCCTATCATCATAGACTCAAGCCAAGATGGCAGGTGCTATATTGTTTGTCTACCCACAGTGTGCCTTTGTCCTTCCCAGGGAGCTTTAGCCCCTCAGTTTTCATCTTGCTCATTCCCACACAGGCATTTCCCAACACCAGTGCATACTCTGGGAGGCAGAGGGATCTAGTGGGTCTCAGGGGATCTGAATTACCACAGAGCCTGGTCATTCAGGGTGGCCTGCCTCCTGGAGAC
Organism: Otolemur garnettii; assembly: GCF_000181295.1. NCBI lineage: Eukaryota > Metazoa > Chordata > Mammalia > Primates > Galagidae > Otolemur > Otolemur garnettii. Next base: position 2,403,487 of record NW_003852396.1, on the reverse strand, counting down.
AGACAAAGAGACAACAAGAGTAATGCCTTTATTCCATCCAGACTATTTTTCTTCCTTCCCCTCCCTGACCAAAGGAAGACTACTGAGCTACCACAATGAGGTTTCCCTAGAGAGCTGGGCTCAATCTTTTCTATTAAAGTCCTACATTGGAACAAGGGGTTCATAAAGGTTGATAAGACAGTGAGCTCCCAGCTCATTGGCCCTCCCTACTGCTTCCTGTGTGGCGGCTCCATCAGAACAGCATACACACCAGAGCAGAGGTGCACCAAATCTGCTTGAATATCCAAACACAACCAGGGACCAGCACACTTCTCTCTGACAAGGTAAGGGAATGATATTTAAAAACCCAGGGGTAGACTCATAGGCCAGATACTATAACTCCAAAATTCAATCATGTTACTGGGGACATGGAGAGGAGATTTAAGAACTAAACTCAGGAAGCAAGAGCTCTAGTGTAGACAGAGTTGGGATGAGAGAGCAGTAGGGGTCCCAGCTATAGTAAGCTCATGGAGAACCCCTTCCTACAAGAAAGCGACACTTCCAGACCACGCTTGGATTCTGGGACTAGGACAAGAATGAAACCTGCTTCTGACAGCGAGATTGTGAATCCCAAATGGGCCTGCTATCACAAGCAGTCTTTCTGGTTGGGTAGGGGCCCTTTGGGTCTTCCCTGGCAGCTTTCTCTAACAGCTTGGGGGAGCCATTTGACTGCTAGGAAATTGCTACCTTGTCAGATTTTGTGAAGTCTGAGGCCAGGCTCACTCAATCCAGCACTAACTTAGCCACACTGTCCTACCCATATTTCTATGGTGGTAGACAATGAAGACTCACCTAGAAGTTCCAGGACTCCATCAACTATGTGGACATTTGAGTGCTTCCTCTGAGGACTAGAGCTGGATATGGGTACTAAAAACAATACTGCAGGTTTTTCCTTCCAGCAAGTGCCACCTACTACAGGAATGTCAATTTTAAAAAGGATACCTGGGAAAAGTGAGGTCTAAGAGAACAGAGGTCTTCTCAAGGAGACTCCAAGGACACAGCAGCAAGGTCCTCCCCACAGTGACTCAGCTCTTAGGAATTTGTAAAAACTTAACTCCCAGGAACCTGGAAGCTAACATTTGCTTCCACTTCTGTAAAATCTTGTGGTTCTGTAAAGAAGAGTCCACTTCTGGAGAAGTGGCCTCCAGATTGATTCAAGCTGACCAATGAGCAAAGTACTTGTGGGCCAGAACTTTTTGACTAGAGATAAAAGAAGATGACTGAGGCAGTTGGGAAGCACAGCCATTTTGAACTCTTCTGTGCCACTACTCTTCCAGCTGCAATAAAGCCCCTCCTTTAAATACAGTGTTTGAGTGTTCATTCTCTCCATTGGGCCTCCTCTTCCTGCAACATTTCTGGTTCCCTGACCAGGAAGCAAGACCACCCAAGGATAGAACAGTCTGACACAACTTGTGGCTGCTGGTAACCCTCTGGACACTCATGGTGGTTTCTAGTCAGCCTGGGCAACATGAACCAATAAGCACTCCAGGTATGGCAGTTTTACTTCCCTGTGTGGAAGCCTTGACTAGGTGAAGAAAGGACCCACTTGCAGGTCTTTGAGGAGCAAAATACCAGGAGGAACTGGCACCTGCCTTGGGAGACATCCAAGATAAGGTAGGACTGGTTGTGGCTCACTATATTTGAGTGGAAGAGGAGTATGATCAACCCCTGGGTGTTATGGGAGGTAGAGAGAGTGTGGGTGTGGTGTGACTGAGACAGACACCAATGGTGGGTTTCCCATATCCTCTCATAGGGCCAAGGGGAGTGCTGGTTCTAAATCGCAGTACCTGAAGATGCCTTGTACAGCTAAATGGCAGTTCCAGTGGGAAACAGAGGCTGCCATGTTAGGACATAGATTGGAAAAAGGTTGAAATTGTATGTATGTGAGTGCTTGGAGACTGACTGAGACTGGTCAGGGCTCTGGCCTCACTTCACAGGGTGAAATAATTGTATGACTGCTCCCTTTTACCCCATTTGTGAGGCTCAGATGTCACAGAAGCTCAGAGGCTCTGTTTTTACCCCATCTGTGATCTATTTGTGGTTTGTCTGAGGGAAGGAAATGGGAAACAGACAAGGAAGCCCACCCCCTTGGGAACTACACTGAAGCATTTTAAGAAACAGTTCACAAGAGACTACTTGGTAACTATGTCTCAGGAGAGATTGAGCACTTTGTGTGAGCAGGAATGACTCAAATGCCTTGTTCAGCTGATTGTGGTATCCTTTGAGATAAAATTAGTATTAAACCTGTTATTAAAGTTCAAATGTTCAAATATTATAAAACTGCCACCTCTGTAATATTACCAAATTTGCGAGATTTGACTGTGAGCTTTTTTTCTTGACTCTGAGCTTCTGAATTATGAGATTGAGAGAAGTAGCTATGGTCCAGTCCTAGGGACATGTTCCTTATTCTTAGGGCAGCAGCTAGAGGGTACAGTCTAGGTTACCTGGTCCCTTCTTTCCTACTCCAACTTTGCTCCCTGGCTATTCTGATAGAAACTAGATGTTCTGGTTTTCTGCTTTCTGTCTTAAACTCTGTATCTGATAAGTATATTAAGGACATAGATCATGACCTTTGTGGACATCTTTGATACCACGTGGCAATATGAGACTTAGGGGAACAATGAAAAGACATCAGAAATGATGCCTATGTTGTGGTTTCAGAACGTTCCTTGGTAACTTAAAATCTTAAAGTCATGTTATACTCCATAAAAGGTCTCTCATTTGTAAAATGTAATAATATGGTTGTTTAAAATGTTTGGGAAATGCAGTCTTTGTCAAAGAATAATATTTTTGCTTTTTAAGCCTTCAAATTATCAGTTTAGCCAAGTGAAGAATTAACTTCATAGTAAAAAGTGATTCTGTTTTGTGAAAAGTGGTTTTTTGAGAGTAAGAAAAATTAGACAGAAAGCAAAATGGCACTGTGTAAGAAAAGATTTTGTATGGTAAATATTTTCCTGAAACAGAATGGCTTTTTAAGAAAGGGAAAGGCAAGGCAAACCAGAAAATTTAGAATGTTTGTAAATTGTCTGTGCACGTTAAATAAATCTAATAAAAGGAAAATTTGTGAAGGAATTTGCATGTGATCCAGTTGACTATGTATTTCATTAAGAATCTTTTGGTTTATAATCCTGTTCAAACAAACATTTTAAGCCTTTGATATTTGACAGACTTTCCAAAATCAAAATTTGGTCTTTTTGAAATATTAAGACCACTGAAAGTCTGAAAAAAACAAATTAGGCTTATTTTGTATGTTAAAACTGTATAGGAAAATTGTCAAATACGAAATGATGGTTAATTTTCTGTGGGTTATGTTTATATATGTATTCTTATGCTTATGTATATGTATTCTGATATTATAAAACATTGATCTGTCTTAGGGTATGTTGTAAATAATTTAATTCATCTCAGAAAGTGTTTTTATAACTGGCTAAGTCCAAAGTTTGTCCTTTAAGGAAAGTGGTAGAAAAGGCTAGCAAATTCTCTCAAATTTAAATTTCTGATGACTTTGGAGATTAAAATACCATGAAGCTAAAAGGAAAGCTTCAGGACATTAATTAGAAAGAGAATGTGTCCATGAGTTTGTTAACCTAACTCCAAACAGAACAGAAATCAGTTACATGGAACTGAGCTGATTTGTCATAGTTTTTTGTTTGAAACACTGCTGATTCTTTATATGTTCTGTTTTCCAAAAGTCAAGAAAATCATTTTGTCTTTTGAGCTGTTTGTACCTTTTAGTAATGTATGTTCTTATGAGCAAAATTTGAAACATTTATTTTTTCTCTCTCTTTGATTTCTCCAGAATTTGAAAACCATTTGCATGTATTCTCAATACAACACAATTATATACAATTATTTACATACATTCAATAAGAATCTATTTTGTTCCATAGGACACAATGAGGCGCTGGTTATTTTACCAAAACTTTGACAGGAATTGCATTTTCAGAGGTGTTCAGATTATGTTAGGGAATTAAGGTTTAATTTATAAACTTTATAAGGCAAATAAAAAAGCCTATTGGAAAGACTGGCCAAATAACTCATCAATAACATTTCCTTATCTGCACTGAGTAAAGAATATCACTTTCTGACAGGTCTGGGAATCACAATTTGCTTTGGGACCTCAAAAGAAGAAGAATTTACCCAATATATACAGGCTTTTAATGGAACAGATGAAATAAGAGCTCATGAGAGGCTTTCAAGTTTAACCCAAGATTCCTTATAAAAGATTCTAAGGGCAGCACCTGTGTCTGAAAGGACTAGGACACTCGCCCTATATGCCAGAGGTAGCAGGTTCAAACCCAGCCCCAGCCAAAAAAAAAAGTGTATAAAAGGTTCTAGCAAAGCCAATTTTAAACGGAAGAAAAGCCTAGATGGCTAATAATTATTCTTACTGTACTTTATGCAAATAATCAGACCCAGTATACTAAAATTATAGTTTATTTTGGGAATTAAATTAATTCTGCTATAATTTGTTTTTATTAAAGTGAGAAACTAGCGAGGGAGAAATGGTTCAAAAAAAAAAACAAAACTGTGGCCCATGTATTTCAGCTTTGGCTTCAATGCCAACTCATAAAATGGGACTAAACTAATGTTAAATGGGACTAAGCGACTGGCCAACAAATATAGAATTATATACAGTAGCTATATGTGTCCTGAAGCCTTAATACTCAACAAAGATAACCTGTTGGCTACACTGGAAAAATTTGTGCAGTATTAAATGCTATTTGTTGTGTCTATAGAGATACCATAGGAAAAATTGGAACCTGAATAAAAATTTCACAGTAAGTGGTGTGGCTGCAACATGGCCTCATAAACAGCTCCACACCCAACTCATGTGCAAGAATATTTACTCAAAATGCCTAGATTTTTGAATCAGTTCTATAGGGATCCTTACAACTAAGTATTATCTTAAGAAATGTGCTACGTCTGTAAATAAGAATACTAACATGTTCTCATTGAACAAACCTAAACCTTGAAATCCAGAATTTGTAGGTATTTGTAGGTGACTGCTAAACAGTTTCATTCTCTTACTCAAATGATTTCATTCTCTTACCCTAGACTGAACCTTGACTTGGTCCCTGTCAGTGTAGAGAAGCTAGAAAGCCACAAACTATACAAGGGGGCCGAGGTCATGTAGAAGCCAGACAAAAGTGCTGGGGATTTCTATGAAAGATTATGTGAAACATGCAGACTGGCCAAACCATTGTATGCAGCCACAGAGGGAGGAGTAAAAGGATTAATAGAGTAGAAATTTGACCAACCAAAAGCTTTCAATAGGCTAAAGGAAAAACTGCAGGCAGCTCTGGTGCTAGGTAGGCCTCCCTGACCTGGCCAAATGATTGAGTAATTAACCAACTTCTACTTAGTCTTTCGTGTCTGTATAATTTGTCTCCCAGGGTACCAAGTCTAGGTCCAGGATCAGAACCTTGTCCCCCTCAATGCAAAGTAAAAAGGACTCTACACCATCATTGTGACCACAATCACAGCAATGAAGGTAGAAGGGATTCTCTCAAGGATCCATCACAGCAGGCTGAAAATAGCTTCATTGCCCCATGGGAAGCAAAAACAGATTCGGCCAACCCTTGCCAGGTAACTCTTAAAGCAGTTGACATGCTCTGCTTCAGCCTTACGCTGGGAGCTGGCTGGTCAATGCAGGGCTGAAACCTGAGGAAATTCCTCACGGGACTTGTCTTAATTGGATTTTGGGAAAGGAGGTGGAGGAATGTGATCTGTGCACTTGCACCACTAAGATAGGACAAAAGGTGACTCTTTTATAGCTTTTATGAGTGCAAAGGCACCCAGAGGGAGCTTACACTCATAATCAGATGCAATACTCAATTTGTGACACAAGGAAAGGTGAAAACCCATATGTACATTATAACCCCAGAGAGTTCCCCACCATGGTACAATTAGATTAGAGGATCTGAGAGAAGTCACAGCCCCTGAATCTAAATGTTGGTCCAGACCAGGGAAATAAGAAAGCCCAGCCAGGTGACTCTGAAGTTTAATGTCTACAGTGCCATGCGAAGGTGCTACAGCCAAAGTAGCTGGGAAAGAAGCTGTAGAACAGATCAGAAATACCTCTGTGCCTTGAATTTCATAGAAAAGTTATGTGAGGTCAAATGTGAAAGGTGAAAATGTATGACAGAAGGCACCTGAGACAGTGAGGACTGCAGCAAAAAAAAAAAAAATACCATGCTCAAAAAGAGTAGTGGAGACAGATTGCTTCATGAGTCAGTGTAAACTCTGGAACTAGTCTTGCAATTTAATCACTAAGTAAAAGTCATATAAGGTATAGTAAAGGAAAACCCAGACATTGACTCATGTCCCAGTACAAACGTAGAACCGAGAAAGCCTTTAAAACCTGTCTAGAGACTACTAGAGAATTTAAAACCTTACTGGGAAGAATACTAGCCATCACTAGAGTTTGCTTAATTATTCCATGTCTCCTCCCATGAGTAGTCAGGGCTATATGCTTGATAACTGGAACAAATGTCAATCAAAAAAGAAGAAGAAGAAGAGGAGGAGGAAGAGAAGGAGGATCACACGTGTTCTATATGAAACACTCTATATGAAACACTACTGATTCCTACAGGAGCAAGCTGAGAGTAAGACCCCAAATTAAAATATATATGGAGCCTCAAAGGTGGAAATAAAAAAGGATACTCAGGAAAGTGAGGTCTAAGAGAATGGAGGTCTTCTCAAGGAGACTCCAAGGACACAGCTGCAACATCCTCCTTGTGGTAACTCAGCTTTTAGGCATTGTAGAAACTTAACTTCCTTGGACCTGGAAATGAATGCTTACTTTTGCTTCTGTAAAAGCCCCTGGTTCTGTAAAAGCTGGAGCCTGCTTCTCCAGCTTGATTCAAACTGACCACAAGACAGATACTTATGGGCTAGAACTTTTTTACTAGAGACAAAACGGAGAAGATTGAACCAGTAGGGGAGTGTGGCCATTTTGAACTCTTCTGTGCCATAGCTCTGCCACCCACCTGATATAAAGCTCTTCCTCTTTTAAACACAGTATGTGGGTGTTCATTCTCTCCATTGAGCCTCATCTTCCTGCAACAAATTTGCACAGATCCTTCAGCCTTTACTGAATCATTCTAGGTGAGGTAGTTTCTTACCCAAAGCACCACCTAATCTCTCCAAAATTAAATTGAGAATTTCAATACAATTCAGATTGTTAAAAAGATCATAAGGCTGGGGAAAGAGAAAGTATTCCAAATACTTCCATCTTCCCTCATCCAAGAGAGGTAAGGAATGTTCCCATACATCTAGATCACAATTGCTATAGCCTACAAAAAATGGTGACTGAGAAATCAACCACACTACAATATCTATAACCAAGACATATATATCTAGAAGCTCACTCCCACTAAAGTACAAAGCCAAAATTTCTTACCCAACATATGCTATGAAAACACCCATAGGAGTATCAGGGAAGTCCCAGCTAAACAAAAGAAAATTTAAATTTAAGAAGCAACAGCTATTCCAGATGAGAAGTAATTAGTGAATGAACTACATAATTATGAAAACTCAAAGCAAAAGGACAACATGAAAAGAGAATATCAGCTTTTTACAAAGGATAATAACAAATAAATGATTATATAGAAATGATAAATATAGAATTCCAATTATGGATTATAAAGAAGTTCAAAAATATTCAGAAGAAAACAGAAATCCAACTCAAAGAAACCAAAAAACAATTCAGGAAAAGAATAAAAAATTCAATAAAAAAAACCCCAGACATATTAAAAAAGTAGAACTTCTGGAAATGAAAAATTTATTTACGGAAATAAAAACACAGTGGAAGGTTTCAATAGACAAGACCAGGCAGAAGAAAGAATCTCACAGCTTGAAGACAAATCTTTTGAATTAATTCAGTCAGTCAAAATTAAAAACAAAGACTTAAGCAGAATGGATAAAGCCTATGAGAAATATGGGAATATGTGAAATTGCCAAATACAAGAATTACAGGCATGCCTGAGAGTGAAGTAAAAAATGCACAAAGGCTGGAGAACCTATTTGAGGGAGTAACTGAGGAAAATTTTTCTGGTCTTGAATGAGATTTAGACATCCAGATATAAGAAACTCAACACACACCTGGGAGAGAGTCATTGCAAACATCTATTTACCAAGACACATTCTCATCAGATTAGCCAACATCAACCTAAAGAGGAACTCCTGAGAATGATCAGGTAGAAACATCAAATAAATTACAAAGGAAAAACCATGAAGGTTACTATAGATTTCTCAATGGAGACCTTACAAGTTAGAAGGGACTGGGCCCCATCTTCAGTCTTCTTAAACATAACAACTGTCACCCAAGAATTTTGTATCATGGAAAACTAAGTTTCAGACAAGCAAATACTGGTGGAATTTTTCAAGACCAGACCTTCCCTGCAAGAAATACTCAGAACTTCATTTATACATGGATGAGCACAATAGCCACCAAGAAGTGTAAAGCCACTCAAAAGCTAAAGCTCATAACTCATGTAAAGTAATAGTACAAGAGATAAAGCAATAAGCCACTACCCAACTGGATGAACAGAACAGCATCCCATATATCAATTCTGTCAAACATGAATGGTTTGAATTCTCCACTCAAGAAACATAGGCTGGATGAATGGATAAAAACTTACAATCCAAGAATCTCCAGGAAACACATCTAACCCACAAGACCTTACACAGACTGAGGTAAGAGGATGGAAAAACTATTCATTGCAAAGGGAAATCTAAATAAAGTACATGAGCTATTCTCATATCAGATAAAATTGATTTCAATCAATAATAGTAATGAAAGAAAAGTATGGTCATTATATAATGGTAAAAGAATCAATTCAACAAAAAGACATAACAAACCTAACACAAAGTACTCAGATTCATAATGAAAATTTACTAAGCCTAAGCAAAGAGCATCATAATTTCTGGAGACTTCAACACCCCACTGACAGAAATAGACAGATATGCCAGTCAGAAAATAAATAAGCAGGGCTCTAAAAAAAATAAAAATAAACCTTGACCTAACAAACATTTACAGAACATTTATCCTAAAGCTGCTGAGTATTCATTCTTCTCATCACCACATGGGGACATTCTCCAAGACTGATCATATTTTAGGCCAGAAAATATGACTCAACAAATTAAAAAATATATACATATCATACAATGTATCTTCTCAGACCACAGTGCAATAAAAGTAGACAAGAAAAACACTCAATTCCACAGAAAGTTATAGAAATTAAACAATCTGTTGCTGAATCATCCGTTCAATAATGAAATTAAAATGGAAATCAGAAGCTTTCTCAAACAGAATGAGAAAGAGGATGCAATCTACCAAAATCTGTGTGATTCACCAAAAGCATTACTCAAGGTATATTTCATAATATTAAATGCCTACATCAGAAAGACAGAAAGATTGCAAATTAACAGTCTAATGGCATGTCTCTAAGACCTAGGAAAAATGTAGCAAACCAAACCTAGAGCCAGCAGAAGAAAAGAAATAGCTAAGTTCAGTGCAGAACTAAACACAATTGAAAACAAAGAAATAATATAGAAGGTCAACAAACAACAAAAGTTCATTTTTTGAAAAGGTAAACAAAATTGATAGACATTTGTCTAGATTAGCCAGGAATAGTAAAGCAATATTCCAAATAATCTCATCAGAAATGATAAAGGACAGGCTCTGAGCCCGTAGCTCAGAGGTTAGAATGCTGGCCTCATGCACTGAGGGTGGTGGGTTTAAACTCAGTCTGGGCCAGCTAAACAATGACAACTGGCAAAAAAATAGCCAGGTATTGTGGTGGGTGCCTATAGTCCCAGCTACTTGGGAGGCTGAGGCAAGAGTTTGAGGTTAAGTCCAAGAGTTTGAGATTGCTGTGAGCTATGACACTACAGCACTCTACTGAAGGCATCATAGTGAGACTGCCTCAAAAAAAAAAAAGAACAACAACAACAAAAAAAGAAATGATAAAGGACATATTATAATCAATACCACAGAAATGCAAAATAAAATCTATGGGGCAGTGCCATAGGGTGCTGGCTCCATATGCCATAGGTGGCAGGTTTAAACCCAGCCCTGGCAAAAAAAATTATCTATGAATATCATCTGGGAAAACCTCTATGCACATGAAGTTGAAAATGTAGAGGAAGGGGAAAAATTCCTAGAAACACGCCATCTCCTAATACTTAATAAAGAAGAAAAAGAACTCCTAAACAAAACAATAACAAGCCATGAGTTTTAGGAAGTAATAAAAAACCTTCCAACAAAAACAAAAAAGCCTCAGATCAGAAAGATTCACAGCCAAATGTTTAATCAGACCCATAGACAATTGGTACGCATACTGCAGAATTTATTCCATAACAATAAAAAAGGAGGGAATCCTTCCCAATTCATACTATGAGCCTAGTATCACCTTGATACCAAGACCAGGAAAGGACACACACAGAAAATAAGACTACACATCATATATGCTAAGAACATAAGTGCAAAAATCCTCAATAAAAGTCCAGCAAACTGATTTTAACAGTACATCAAAAAATAATTCACCACATCTAAGTGAACTTCATCTCAGGGATGCAGAATAGTTCATTATACATAAATCAATAAATATGATTTACCACATAAGCAGAAGCAAAATAAGGGTTATATGATCCTCTCACGGAGAAAAAAATCACATGATAAAATTCAGTACCCTTTTAAGATAAAACTCTCAAAAAAGTAGGCACAGAAGGAACATATTTTAAAATTATAAAATCCATGTATCAAAAATCCACAGCCAACATTCTGAATAGGGTAAAACTAAAGGCATTCCCCCTTAGAATTGGAACAAGACAAGGATATCCACTGTCACCACTTCTGTTCAAGAGTGCTAAAATTCTTAGCCAGAGCAATCAGGCAAGAGAAATAAATAAGGGTATCCACATAGAGGAAGAAGTGATCAAACCCTCACTCTTTGCCAAAAATATAATCTTATATCTAGAAAACCCCAAAGATTCCCACTAGAATCTTACAAATAAATTCAACAAAGTCTCACATTACAAAATCAATGTACACAGATCAGTAGTATTCCTACATATCAACAATATACAAGCTGAGAGTCAAAGACTCAATATATTCAAAATGGTTAAATTAAAACTAAATACCCTGCTGGTGGGAATGCAATTTAATATGTCCCTTTTGGAAAACCATATGGAGAACACTCAGAGATCTAAATATAGATCTACCATTTGATCCTGTAATTCCTCTGTTAGGTATATACCAAGACGACCATAAATCACGCTATAATACAGATATCTGTACCAGAATGTTCATTGCAGCCCAATTCACAATCGCTAGGTCATGGAAGAAGCCCAAGTGCCCATCAACCCATGAATGGATCGATAAATTGTGGTATATGTACACCATGGAATACTACACAGCCACAAAGAAAGAGGGAGACTTTGCCTCATTCATGTTTACATGGATGGAGCTGGAAAATATCCTCCTTAGCAAAGTATCTCAAGAATGGAAGAAAAAGTATCCAATGTACTCAACACTATTATGAAACTAATTGTTAGATATCTTAGGAAAGCTACAATCCAAATGGAGCCCTAGACTACGGGGAAAGGGGAGAGGGAGGGGAGGAGGGAGGAGGGGTGAAGAGCATGATATTGTGGGGATCACACCTATGATCTATCCTATTAGGGTACATGTGAATTTGTCTGAAGGTTGAATATAAATGTCTTAACACAACAATTATGAGAAAGACATGATGGCTATGTTAGCCAGTTGGATGAGAGTTTTCCAAACTGCATATGGAAGCAACACACTGTATCCTATGATAGAATTAATGTACACAATTATGATCTAATAAAAAAAATAAAGGTAGAATCCAGCTTCATTGAAGACAGAAAAATAAATAAATGAACTTATAAATGAACAACAGATAAAGACTTTACAAATAAAATAAATGTGTTAATTCAAACAGAAAAAAAAGTGTTAAATACATACAAGTGAAAAGAAGAAATAAAAATCTGTCCTGTCACTGAAAAAAAAAAAAAAACCTAAATACCTAAGATTATACTTAATTAAAGAGGCAAAAAATCTCTACAAACATAATTACAAGACACTAAGAAAAGAAATCACAGGTAAAAACAAATGGAAAAACATAACATGCTCATGGATTGGCAAAAAAAAAAAACATTGTTAAAACTCCATATGACCCAAAGTTATTTATAGATTCAATGCAATCCCCACCAAAATATAAATGTCTTATTTCACAGATCTAGAAAAAAACAGTTGTACACTTTGGTCAGAACCAGAAAAAGTCCTGAACAGCCAAAACAATTTTTTTTTTTTTTTTTTTTTTTTTTTTTACCAGGACTGCATTTAAACCCACCACCTCCAGCATACGGGCCTGGCACCCTACTCCTTTGAGCCACAGGCACCACCCAAGCCAAAGCAATCTTAATCAAAAGGAACAAATCTGGAAGCATCACATTATCTGACCTCAAACTATACAAGGCTACAATAGCTAAAATAGCATGGTATTGGCATAAAACTAAGTACACATACCAATGGAATGGAACAAATAATCCAGATACAAAACCATCCACATACAGCCAACTGATCTTTGACAAGCTGACAACAGTATACCCTGGGCAAAAAAGTCTTATTCAATAAATGTTCCTAGGAAAATTGAATTGCCACATACAGAAGAATGAAACAGGTCTCTCACCACTCAAAAAAGTTAATTTTAGATGGATAAAAGACTTAAGTGTAAGTGAATATAATCATAAGATTTCTAAGAGAATATGTCAGAAAAATTCTTCTAGATATTGGCCTAAGCAAAGATTTATGAAGATGACCTCAATGGCAACCATAGCACAATAAAAATAAATAAATTGACTAGATTAATTTAAAAAGCTTGTGCACAAAGAAACAATCAACAGAAAATACACAACCAACAGAATAGGAGACAATATTCACAAACTATGCATCCAATAAAAGGCTAACAACAAGAATCTACAAAGAACTCAAGCAAATCAGCAAGAACAAAATAAACACACACACACACACACACATTAAAATGTGATCAAAAGACATGAACAGAAGCTGTTTAGAGATTACTCAAAGAAAAAAAGCAGACCTACCATTTGATCCAGCAGTCCACTACTGTACTATATATCTACTCAAAGGGAAAGAAACCATTTTATCCAAAAGATATCTGCATTTGAGTGTTTACTGCAGCACAGTTCATACTTGCAAAAATGTGGAATCACCCCCACACCCATCAATTCATGAGTGAATTAACAAAGTGTGGTATAAGTAAACTATGGCGTACTACTCATCCATGATGAAGGATGAATTAATACTTTTTCTAATAATGTAGGTGGAACTGAAGACCATTATCCTAAGTGAAGTAACTAAAAAATGGAACACCACACATACTTGCTATTACATTGAAACTAGCCGATTAGCAGACAAGCACACTGAAGTTAGTAAATCTCAATGGAAAGCAAGCAGGGGGCAGTGGGAGGAAGATATGTGTGAAAGCCTACCTAATGGGTACAAGTACAGTATCTAGGTGATGGGAACACTTGTAACCCTGAGTTAAACATTACAAAAACAATCCATATGGACAAAAATAGATGTGCCTTTGTAGTATTGAGATAAATAAAATATAAGAAAATAAAAAAGGTATTGCCTTTCAGAACCAACTCATATATAAAGTAAATACAGATTTAACCTAAAGTGCTTAGATGAATGGATATAACTCTGTGTGTATATGTTTCTATATACTGTATAAGGATAGATTATATATGTATGTATATGTCTAATATAGTGAACAGGCATAGTTTTCATTTTACATTATATTCTACAATTATCTTCCTCACTTGAAAAATAACAAGAAAGAGTTACTTCTCATTTTTCTTGATACCAAGTAGTAGAAATATCATAAATTTTCTGCGGAATATACCAATAAACAAACCACTTGAATTAACTCAAATAAGCAAGTAAGCTATTACCAGTAATGGTATATTATCTTCCATAAATATTAGCCTAGTCAAATAATTCACTACAAGTTTATAGATATCATGCAAATATCAAACAAAAATACAAAGAAATGGCATTATAAGGTGCTGTTTCCCAGTGAAACAACTTCTAAAGATGTTTCTTTTAATGCAAATATCAAACAGAAATATAAAGGAATGGCATTATAAAGTGCTATTTCCCAGTGAAACAACTACTAAAAATATTTCTTTTAATGACTCTATAATTGTTCTAAGGGCATACAGCAAATAAACATTTATTCAAGAAATTCTAAAACTCAGTAAAAACAGTGAGACTCTTACATTTGCATCTTGACTTACAACCTCCCTCCTCATTCTCAGGTTAATGTTAGGCAAACTTCCCTCCAATCAAGTGCATCCCAGAACCACAACTCTCTTCCCCTCTTCCAATGCCGGGCTCCCAGTGGAGGAGTACACTGTCTTCCTAGGAGTAGAAGGCCACCAGAATGTATCTCCCTTCTTTTGGCTACTTTGCAGAGGCTAAATTCTAAGAAAATACAACCGAGAAGTCAGTGGTTCCCTCCATCCACTGAGCCCCACTCATGGGTGCAGGCCCAACCTCAGGCACAGCATGTTGAGATCATTGAGGTTCACAGTAGCTTTCACACCTGCTCATTTGCAGCATAGATATCCCATACTGCATTTGTAGGAAAAAGGCATACCTAGAAAACCAAATACATATACCTCTACCCAGTCAGATCACTAAGAGAAATAGGGTCCACTCTCATGACTCCAACTCTGGGAAAATGTGGGGGGGTTGTTTTATTTTTGTTGTTGTTGTTTGTTTGTTTGTTTTGTGGAGCAGAGACAAGTCTTAAGAACAGAGAGCTCTGAGGCTTTCCTGAAAGGAACTGACTTTTACTTCAACCAGAGTGTGGAGGAAGTTCAAGCCTCACAGTGCTTCTGGAAACAAGGAAGATGTTGATGAAATGACTGAATGGAGGCAACTTCCTAAGAGTACCACATTGAATCATATGCCAGCCACTTTATCAGAAACAAGAGAGAAACAAGACAACAAGAGTACTCCAGAAGTTATGGAAACTTTGTATGCTGGTTTCAAACACTATCTGAGCAAAGGGTCCTCAATTTAATTAGACCAACATATGTCACAGGGTATTTGAAAACAATAAAGCAAGTATCCTCCAACGAGGTGTGACCAGGGGCACAGATAGTCAAAGATAGTTTTGCTAAAACTACTGTCATCCCAGGGTGACTGTGAGCTTGTTCAGTGCTATAACTTCTGAGGAGCAACCTGAAATTTCATACTGCTGGGAAAATAGTTAACTAAAAGATTCAAGCCAGTCACCAAACCAAAAATACTGCTACTGGGAAGAACCAATAAAGAAATAGAAAATATGGACCAACCAGATCTAACACACATCTAGAGAGGACCCTATCAGCATCAGCACAATGCACATTCTTTTCAAGAACACGTGAGATATTCTCTAGGCTAAACCATATGTTAGGCCATAAAACAAGTCTCAATAAAGTATGGTAATTAAAGTAATATAAAACATATTCTCTATACAGGCTGCATCAAATTAGAAGTCAACAACACAAATAACTTTGGAAAATTCCTCAATACATGAAAATTTGGACTAGTGCAGTGGCTCGTGTGTTGCCGTAAGGGTCCCATGGAAAAGCAATGTCGCGAAGAATAAGCACGTTTATTGAAATTGTGTTTTAAATAAAGGTGACCATCTGCTTGCTCAGGCAAAATGGTGAGCTTCTTTATTTGCAGTTGGCTTATATAGGGAATTTTGTACATGAGCACAATGCAGCAATGACCTCATTGATCCATTTAAACAGCTTACGACCACCCGCCCTGTAAGTAGCTCCTCCCTGGTAATCTAATAATCCACCCAACATACACCTTTAAGCATAATCCTTTCAATATAAACCTGTTTAACATAACTTAATGAAGAACATGTTGTCTGTTATTACTTTCTTTGATCTTATCTGATGAAGCCTGAGGCTACGGGGGAAAGAGACGATTTGAATGTCTGTTCTGCTGACCATGCCATTTGGAGGCAGTTACTTTGAATCTTTAAGCAAAGCATAGAGAAACTTCTTGGGCATATAGGAGTTTGTGTGCAAACCTCTGCTCCCATGTAGGCCTTAAGTCAGGGGGGTTTTGCTGAAGCTTTTTATAAGGAATTCTCAGGCTGGACTTCTCAAAAGCCTTTCATGAGCCCAAGTTTCATCTGTGCCATTAGATACTTGTATGACATTACCCTTCCCAGACCTGTCAGCAAGCAACCTTCATCACTTACCACAGATCAGGACCCAGACTCGTCAGCAAGCGACCTTTGTCACTTACCGCAGATCAGGAAAGGTTACTGATGGGTATCTGGCCAGTGTTCCAAAGGGCTTTTTCATAGGCCTTATAAAGTCAACCTTAATTCCTTAACGCAGTCTGGAAATGCTATTCCTGCCAAAACCTTGTTCATGTTAGGCCTGCAACTAACCTGGCTACATGAGATTTTGCCTCAGTTTCTTAAGTATGCCTGCACAAAGTCTTTTCACTGCTCTCTCAAGTGGCTTTTTTGGCCAGAGGCATATAGGTGTTACACCTATATTCATGCTTATAATCCTAATAATCAGGAGGTAGATGTGGATGGATTGCTTGAGCTCAAGAGTTTGAGACCAGTCTGAGCAAAAACTAAAAATAGAAAAATTAGCCAGGTGTGGTGGTGGGTCCCTATGGTCCCAGTTACTTGGAAGGCTGAGGCAAGAGAATCACTTGAGCCCAAGAGTTTGAGGTTGCTGGGAGCTATGACACCATGGCAATCTACCCAGGAGGACAGAATGAGGGTCTGTCTAAAATAAACAAAACAAAAAAAACTCTTAAACAATCAATAAATCAAAAAAGAAATCTTAAGCAAAATTAGAAAATGATATAAGTTAAAGAAATACTAAAATTTATTGGATGTAGCAAAAGCAAGTATTTAGACAGAATTTGTAGCCATAAGCACTAGCATTTTAAAAGGGTAAATATCTCAAATCAATAATCTAACATTTCACCTTAAGATACTAGGATAAAATGAGCAAATTTAACCCAAAGCAAGTAGAAGTAAATAATGATGATTAGAATGGAAATTAATAAAATACAGAATAGAAAAAAGTAGAGCTTATTGATGAATATGAAACTTGCTTTATTGAATAGATTAAAATTACTTATAAATCATTAATTAGACTGACCAAGAAAAAAGAATAATCAAATTACTAAAATTAAACATGAAAGAGAGGGCATTACTACTGGCCATGCATAAACAAAAGGTATTGTCAGTGAATACTAAGAACAATTTTATGCCAATATAAATAATAAAATAGACATGTTAATATAAATATAGATAATTTAAATGAAAGTGACAACATCCTAGAAAAACATAAACTACCAATACTGCCTCATGAAGAAATAGAAGCTTAAATAGACTTATGTGAAATAATTGAATTAGTAATTAGAAAAAATAAATTATTCATAAAAGAAATACACAAGCTCAAGCTCAGATAACTTCAATAGTGAACTCTAATGTTTAAAGATGATCATTTCTTCATATATTCTTTTAAAAAAATGGAGGAAGAATAAAAAAACAAAAACATCACAGGAAATCTTCAGAATTACATATCTTATGAGTCTAAAATTTACTAGCTAAAAACTAGCTCATCTAGCCAAACATGAAAGCATCAGACACCCTAACCACATATAATTTATCTCAAGAATGTAAGGTTGGTGTAACATGTAAGAATCAATCTATATAACATAACATGTCAGTGAATAAAGGACAAAAAGGAATATTATGATGGACCTAGAAATAGCATTTAACAAAATACAACAGACCTACATTATGAAAATTCTCAACAAACCATGAATATAGGGAGATTTCCTCAACCTGATTAAGGGCATTCACCAAAAACCAACAGATAGCATCATACTTAATAGTGAAAGACAACAGGTTTCTCCTTGTGTCAGGAAAAGATAATGCTGCTCTCATTTGCCACTTATATTCAACATTATACTGAAGGTCCTAGCAAGGGCAGTACGGCGTGAAAGAGAAATATATCCATGTTGAAAAGCAGTAAAACTATATATCTTTGCAAAAGATATGATCTTGTTTGTAAAAATCTTCAAAGAAATATAACAAAAAATTTTTAGAACTAGTCAAAAAAATTAGCAAGGTTATAGCATAAAGGTTCATATAAAGATTTTTTTTGAATTGGTTTCTATATATTTGCAAAAAATAGTCCAAGTATGAAAGTAAGAAAATAATTATAGGTATAATAGTAGCAAAAAGAATAAAATGCTTAGGGATACATTAAATAAAAAATTTCAAAACTAATACTCTGAAAATTGCAATACACTGTTAAAATAATTAATGAAAATCTAAATCAATGAGAAGACATTCCCAAAATTCATATGACATGCAAACAACTCAGGCTGTCAAAATATTCTTGAAAAAGAACAAAACTGTCGTCGTCAGTTCTCCCAGCTTCAAAACTTGCCACAAAGACAGAGACATTAAGATGGCCTGGTACTGGCTAAAGGACATGTATGTGTCTATGTTCTTGGTATTTGTCTCCTCCAAACGTCATGTTGATATTTGATCCCCAATATTGAAGGTGTGTCCTAATGTGAGATATTTGCATCATGGAGGCAGATTAATAGATCATTAGCTATTAGGGAAAGGCCAATAAATGCCACTCAGAAGAACAATTACATATTCACTAAGATAACTATAATTAAACAGATAGTGGATGACAGATGTGGGCAAGGATACAGAGAAACTGGAATCCTGGCACACTGTGAATGGAAATGTAAAAAGATGCATTCACTTTGGTAGACAGTCTGACAGCCTAAAAGTTTCATCGTAGAGTTACCATCCCACTCTCAAGAGAAATAAAAACACAAATCTAACGGGGAAAGGGGAAAGGAAGAGGAAGGCAGGGGGGAGGATGGGTGAAAGGAGGGGTAATGTTGGGATCACGCCTATGATCTATCCTATAAGGGTACATGTGAATCTCTCTAAATGTGGAATATAAATGTCTTAACACAATGACTATGAGAATGACACGAAGGCTATATTGGCCAATTGGATGAGAATGTTTCAAATTGTATATGGAAACAACACACTCTGTACCCCATGATAGTATTAATGTGCACAACTATGATTTAATAAAAAAAATAAAAAATAAAACACAAATCTATACAAAAAATTGTACATGACTATTCACAGCAACATCATTCTTAAGCAGTAAAAAGCAGAAACAACCCAGAAGTCTATCAGCTGATTAATGGGCAAACAAGACACGGTACATCTACACAATGAAAAGTATTTGCTAGTAAAAGAATTAAGTACTGATATAAGCCACAACATAAATAACTCTTCAAGACATTAAACTAAGTAAAAGAAGGCAGCAAAAGTATTGTCAAATTATCATATATTTTATGCCTAAATTCATATGAAACACCCAAGACAGGCAAATCAATACCAATATACAAAGAAAGTACTTCAGTGGTGGGAATGGAGAAGATAGTAGGTGACTAGTTCAGAGAGCAGTGGGCAGGCTGGGTTGGGGATTTTGAAAATGCTTTAAAATTGATTGTGGTGGTGTTTGCACAAATTTGAATACATTGAAAACCATTGAACTGTATATTTGCAATGTGAGCTTAATGGTATATAAATTATATTTTAGTAAAACCATTATTAAAGAAGGTAAATTGTTTTGTTTAGATATCACGCTCCTTTGATTCTTTTGGAACCAGGGAACAAAATCCCTCAGTATACTCCAAATTATGGATAACTCTCTATAAGTAGGAATTTTGATTATTTTTCCTGTGCTTACACAAATTAGAGAAACCAATCAATCAGATCTCATCAGGAACCCAGAAATGGAATTAAATTGACCTTCCTGGACTTTAAAAGCTTTCCAGAGATTTAGAAATGCTGCCAGCCTCTTCAAAGTTTGTTCAGAATACTAAGAGGCTTGAGAATCCAGGTGACCCTGTGATGCTTTTAGTGATAGAGTTTACTTCCGGACTCAGCATTCTTGTCTGTTTTCCGCTTGTACCTTTTTGCTTCTTATTCTTCATTCTCTGCATCTCTTTTTCAAATTTCAGACCGAAAAAATTTGATTGAATTTCAATGTAGACATCAGCGTTCTGACTGCTACAATGCTTGATATGTAATTTTCATGAGTAGGCATCAAGCTCTATAGTTCTTGTCCAAAAGAAATGTATTTACAGCATAATCATGTAACATCCTGTATGTCAATTGAATAAAAACTGCTTCAGGAAACACAAGTTAAAAAAATTCATTACTATAGTTTGGATGTATCCGCTTCACCATTCTGGTACTACCAATTGTGAGAGTGTGAAGCGGTGGGGCCTTGGTGAGGGCTCTGCCCCTCCGGGACAGGAATTAAGCCTTTAAAACAGTCTCTGAGCAGCATGTGGACAGCCTGCTCATCCAGCTTCACCACGTGAGAAGACGGGTTTCTCTCATCTTGATTGTGCAGAGTCCTTATCAGACAAACGGACACACCAGCACCTTGCTCTTGGACTTCCTAGCCTTCGTAACGATGAAAAATAAACTTTTAAATTACCTAGTCTCAGGTTATTTTTCATCACATCAAAAAGAGACTAAAGCACTCGTTACTATAGGACATCAACGGAACCAATGGGATTTTATCAACCAGTATTTTAACATCCAAAGAAACATGTCTGTTCAGTTAAATGGATACACAGGGCAATGTTATTCAGGAACATAAAGATTCTACAGACAAAGTCTGAGTAGAATAGTCTCTGTTGTTCAGGGTTTAAGACTAGAGAAGCTTGGTTAGGCTGGCCAAAAGTTTATCTATTTTATTGACCTTTTCAAAAAACCAACTTTTGGATTTATTGATCTGTTCTATAATCCTTTTATTTTCAATTTCATTTAATTC
>NW_003852396.1:2376443-2379659 GCF_000181295.1 Otolemur garnettii | reverse complement strand
AAAAAAAAAAAAAGACTAGAGAAGCATTCATTATAAATGTGTTTGAGAATTCCCCCAGCTGATATGCAGAGTCATGTGGAAACATGAAATTTGCCCTTCCACAGACCTTTTTATATCACCAGCCTTTTAAATTAGTCATTTAAATTAAGGTTGATGCCATCATTCCTTCTTGTAAAACTGTATTTTGCTTTCTTCACAAATATTCCCAGGGCTGCTATTCTGGAACTATAACTAGAAATTATTCAGAGTCATAAATGTTGTTATTAGTGTTCCTGGACCTTATTTGCAATGTACTGAATTCCAATTTCCATTCTGAATACAAGCTTAAAATGTCCACATTGTATCATTGAAACAGCAGATGTAGATTTGATAAAAGCACTTTGTAATCAATCCGTCAAAGAGCTATGCCTCCAGTAACCATAAAGTCAAACTTCACTGCCTTGATTGCTTGAAGATGAGACTTTCAGGGACCTTTAAAATATGAGGCAATGAAATATACCATCTCAAACTTGGTCTCTGACTTTCAGTTTTCTAATTTCTAAGTGAAGTTGCTTACCACCAGGAAGGGGTGGGAAATAAGCATTAAAATAGATATTCAAAAGAAAATCTACTTCGAAGGGAGGGAAGGCCTATGATGACAATTACAGGAAATGAAAAGATCAATGGTAACTACCAACTCCTATGATTTCAGACTCATGCTTTTTATGAACCAGAAGTTCTTGGGATTACAGCGATTACAAGGCAGAAACTGATCCTGTGGACTGTGAAAGGATAGCTTCAAATCCTCTTATGAATATTGTGAGATGCCTCAACATTCAGCACTTTGCCTGAGAACATTCAGCTACTTGCAGAAAGAAGAGCTAAATATAAATGAATAATTGTACTCTCACACTGGCTAGAACTACCTGACTTTCTATTGCCAGTATTTTAACCTTCAGTACTTAAGTTACTTTTTAAAAATAGATCAGGTTAAATAACTCATAAGATAAATATAGAAAAAAAAGGCATGGTCATGATTAGGAAAAAATAGTTCATTATTTCTTTACAAAATTCTTTACAACAATGTCATTTAATTCAACGAAATAGTTATTGAGCATTTATTATGTATTCAATGTTGCAAATAGTAATAACAATAATAATAAAAACAGCATCTGTCTAGAAGAGAACATCCCAAAAGGAGTGAAAAGTGAGATGAGATAGCCTGCCCATGACAAAGAGAACGAAAGTTACAAAAGCAAAATAAATAATCCACAGAGTTCTCAGGGACGACTTAGAACATTTGCAAATGGACAAAAACCAAAGGGCATGAATAATAATTCATTATGTCAATTTATATATTACAGTAGTTGTGTATCATTGAAATATATTGAACAGTTCAATTTAGCATTTTAAAAGAGAAAGGATTGGTGATATAGTTTGGAAATCACTTTTTTAAGAACACTTAAATTATTTTTGATTATAAGATGACTTTAATATTCATTTTAAATTTTAAAACATTCTGAGGGCACACATGTTTTTGGTTACATGGATTGCTTTTGTAATGGTAGAGTCAGGGCTGTAGATGTGCCCATCACCCAGACAGCGTTCACTGGACCTGGTAAGCAGGTTTTTCACCCATCTCCTCCTACCTCAACCCTACTTGATTTCTGTAGTTTTACTTTCCTCTCTACACACGTGTGCTCACCAGTTAGTTCTGTTCTAATAACAACAGAACTTTAATGTAAGTACATATAGTATTTTTTTTTTTGGCTGGGGCTGGGTTTGAACCCACCACCTCCAGCATGTGGGGTCAGTGCCCTACCCTTTTGAGCCACAAGCACTGCCCTTGTGTTTTTTTTTTTTTTTTTAAATTAAATCATACCTGTGTACACTAATGCAGTCATAGGGTACAATGTGCTCATTTTGTGTACAATTTGGAATATTTTCATCAAACTGGTTAACATAGCCTTCATGGCATTTTCTTAGTTATTGTGTCAAGACATTTATATTCTACATTTAGTACGTTTCATATGTAACCTTGTAAGATGCACTGTAGGTGTGGTCCCACCAATTACCCTCCCTCCACCCATCCTCCCCCCTCCCTCTCCCCTCTCTCCATATTCTTGGGCTATAATTGGGTTATAGCTTTCATATGAAAGCTATAAATTAGTTTCATAATAGGGCTGAGTACATTGGATACTTTTTCTTCCATTCTTGAGATACTTTGCTAAGTAGGATATGTTAGAGCTCCCTACACCATGGCATATTATGCAGCCATATAGTATTTGTTTTCCCATTCTTTAGTTACTTCACTTGGGATAATGGTCTCCAGTTCCATTCAATTGTTGCAAAAGACATTAATTCATCACATTTTTAACACCTCAATAGTACTTGTCCATGCTATATGTGCACCACATTTTGTTAATCCACTCATAAATTGATGGGCACTTTAGTTCATTCCACATTTTTGCAATTGTGAATTATGCTACAGTAAACATTCCAGTGTAGGTATCTTCTTGATAAAATTATTTCTTTTCCTTTAGGTAAATACCTAGTAGTAGGACTGGTGAATTGAATGGTAGGTCTACTTTCAGTTCTTTGAGCAATCTGAAAGTTATGTTCATAGAAATTGTACTAATTTGCAGTTCCACCAACACTGTGTACGTGTTCCTTTCTCTCCTCATCCAAAAACGTTTTTGGACTTTTTAATAAAATCCATTTTAACTGGGGTAAAGTGGTATCATTGCAGTTTTAGTTTGCATTTCCCTGATTAGTGACATTGAGTTTTTTATATGTTTGTTGGCTATTTGTCTATCTTCTTTTGAAAAGCTTTATTTATGTTTTTTGCTCACCTTTTAAAGATATTTCTTTTTTCTTGAGGATTTGCTTTAGTTCCTTTTAGATTCTGGCCATTAGCCCTCTACAGATGTATAGATTCTGGCCAGTAGCCCTCTACAGATGTATAGATTCTGGTCATTTGCCCTCTATCATGTGTACAGAGTCTGGTCACTAGCCCTCTATCATGTGTACAGAGTCTGGTCACTAGCCCTCTATCATGTGTACAGAGTCTGGTCATTAGCCCTCTATCAGGTGTGTAGATTCTGGTCACTATCCCTCTATCAGGTGTAGAGAGTCTAGTCACTAGCCCTCTATCAGGTGTGTAGATTCTGGTCATTAGCCCTCTATCATGTGTACAGAGTCTGGTCACTAGCACTCTATCATGTGTACAGAGTCTGG
>NW_003852396.1:2349055-2376423 GCF_000181295.1 Otolemur garnettii | reverse complement strand
CCCTCTATCATGTGTACAGAGTCTGGTCACTAGCACTCTATCATGTGTACAGAGTCTGGTCATTAGCCCTCTATCAGGTGTGTAGATTCTGGTCACTAGCCCTTTATCAGGTGTGTATATTCTGGTCACTAACCCTCTATCAGGTGTGTAGATTCTGGTCATTAACCCTCTATCATGTGTACAGAGTCTGGTCATTAGCCCTCTATCATATGTACAGAGTCTGGTCATTAGCCCTCTATCAGGTGTGTAGATTCTGGTCATGGCCCCCTATCATGTGTACAGAGTCTGGTCATTAGCCCTCTATCAGATGTGTAGATTCTGGTCATTAGCCCTCTGTCATATGTGTATTATATAACTGTAGGTTGTCTGTTCATTATCCCTTAGTAGTGCAGCTTTTAATTTATCAAATCCTTTTTTGTTATTGCTGTAGTTGCCATTGGGTTTTAGTCAGAAATTCTTTGAGTAGGCCAATATCTAGAAGAGTTTCCAATATTTTCTTCTAGAAATTTTATGGTTTCATGTCTTACATTGAAATATTTTATCCATTGTGAATTAATTTTGGTAAATGGTGAGAGATGTGGATCCTGCTTCATTCATCTACATGTGGCTGTCTAATTTATTCAGTGGCTTTCTTCTCCTCAGTGGGCATATTGTTGTCATATTTGTCAAAGGTCAGTTGACTGTATGTGGGTTGTTTTACATCTGGGTTCTCCATTCTGTTCCATTGCTCCATGTCTCCATTTTTGTGCCAATATCATACTATATAGCTTTGTAGCATAGTTTGAACTCTGGTTATGTGTTGCCTTTGGATTTATTCTTTTTGTTTAAAATTTCTTTTGTAAATTTTTTTCTAGCTATATGAAATATGACATTAGCATTTTGATGGGGATTGCATTGAATCTGTAAATAATTTGGGGAAGTATGGACATTTTACAGTGTACATGGATTCTATGCATTTATGAACACAATATGGTCCTGAAATTCACATAAAAATAATGATTCTTTCTCTAATGTTAAAAAACTAATGAACTGTTACTATGACTGTATCTTTGCAAGGGTGCATACACAAATTATTTTTAAAGATTTAATTAGATACAGCCAATAAATTATTCTCTATTACCACCCAGATTTGTTCAATGAGGTCTAACATCATAACTGTACATAGGCGGACTTGTGTGCTTCTTTGAAATAAATGATAATATATGAATAACGAAAATACTTCTCACAACCGTAGCTGCACCATATCATAGCTTGCATAGAAATAAATATAAATGAAAATATCCTGTTTTACTCACCATAGCATTATTTTCACCTTAAAACAATAACCCTTTTTATAATGTCTTGTACAACATGGGTCAACATCACAATATGCAGTCAACTATAGAACAAAACTTGAAGGCAAGTGAAGAGTTTTTAAGGCCTCAAAATATCACTGTTATTGCCAATGACAATCACTAAAATTAGTTATTTTTTAGACTATTTCATTAGAGTTTAAAATAGTTCTGTCTAAGAAGACACTTCTTATTAGAAGGAAAATACTCAAGGGACAGAAGTATTTCTTAAGCTGTTATTGGTGTCCTCATTAGTGGTGTTTGATTGACAGCTAGCAGAGATGCCCAAGGGAAGACGAGGCTGGAAGACATGGTACCACAGATGAGCAAGCTTGGATTCACAGTTTGGGCTCAGTACTGGCCTTAACTTATACCATCCCTCAATAAGACTGAGCTTTTTCCACTTTGTTTTCTTTCTTTGTTCGGGATAAAGTCTCATTTTGTTGCTCACTGACTCCTGGCCTTCTGAGAGACCAATAATGATATGTTCACATGTACAAATGTAAAGATAAATTAGAAACAACTAATCTTTCTTCTAACATTTTACAGTGTATTCAGCTATAATTTATAGATCTACAGTCCTTTGGAGCTGAAAAAAACTTTAAAAATAAACTTCATTCATATTTTCATTCTAAAACTTTAATTTTTAGTAGTAATATATCTATAGAACTTAAAAAATAAAGTATAAGGCTTGTTAAGGGATAATAATCCCTTGATTTCACCTTTTCTCCTTTCTAACATTACTCCCAGAACAAAGCAGCTCAGAGTTTGAACTTTTTAACTGCTTCCTCTCATATTTTCCACCATGTTTCAGGCCATTATGGCCTTTAAACAGGCCAGCATGGATCTAGTTCTAGAAAAGTGGTCTAATGAACAAATGGCTACTACTGGATAATAAAAGTATTTATTTCTTGAGATTGGGTAAGATTAACTGTCAAAATGGTGTCAACTTGCTCATTTGGGGTGATTCATTTTATATCAGACACATAATGAGTTCAGACTTTGAGCCACCCAGAGTCCACTGTTGACCCTTGGCCTAGAGCCTAGACCTGGTGCAATGGATCATGTCAACAAATGTATACATGTCCCCTTACTCCACTGCCTCAGGTTCACAGCCCAAAAGGCAGGGTGCAGTGATGACTGGCATGCAAACTGTATGTCCCCTGCTGCCACCATCATTCACTATCTCCATGCCATTTGTCAGGTCATCCTCTAGGACTGGCCATGCCATCTCTTCCAAAGACTCTCAAAACTTTTGCTCTACAGGACCATTGGTCATTCTAAACCATTTCTGCTTGTTTCTCCAATGAATGGAGAAAAAGTTTCAGGGTTGGCTTCCATCGTGCTGAGAAAGAAACAGAAGTCCTTCCACAAATGGGACCACTGTTCTTTTGCCATCCCTCTTCCCCTCATTTATCTTCCTGCCAGCCATGGTGGTAGAATGCAAAGTTCTAGTCAGCAAAGGAGATCCTAGGAAAAACATCCTAGGAATTCAGGACTTACGGTCTAAAGAGTTCAAGAGTTTGACATGGTTAGAGAGTATTTTTCTGTGTTTACCAGAAAATTTTTAAATGGCAAATTTAACAAAAAAAGAAATTATTTATTATTCACATACTCCTGAATACTCTAGACAAAACTTACCATTTGTGATCACCATCAATTCAATAAATGAGAGTCATTCAAAACCTATATTCACAGACAGTAATGTAACCAACGTTAAATGAGTGGAATTAGAAAACTGTAGAGAAAATCTATTGTTTCAGTACAGATAGGTCCTAAAGAACAATGCGTTGAGTAGAAATAGCATCATTATCTTTTTCTTGAGTAGGTAGATATGGAAGTAACCAGGATGGCATTTTTGTCCACAAGGAACACAACACAGTTCTTAGACCTGAGTAGGACCCTGTAATGCAAATGTATGAGTGACTCTTCTCCACATCTTCTATAAATCACATGCCTATATTTGACACAGGCCCGTGAATTTTGGCACAGATTTTAAATCAGATAATTTGTGTAAACTGGATCCTTACCAATCCTAGGGTCCCACATACCATAAGGCAGGTCCTATTTTTTTTAACAAACTGATGCTGTATCTTGAGTCTACAATTTTATACCTTTTCCTTTGAGTTCCTGCTATAGAAGATCAGAAAGAATCTTACATTTCTTCCATTTTGTGCCCTTCCCTCACACAGAAACTTTCCCTACCCTACCTTTATGCTAGTAATTTCCTAATTTTTGGTTTAACATTCCAGCTTCCATTTTTATGATCATTTAGATATTATTCATAGACAAACTGTACATTGTTGTATGGTTGCATTTTATTTTATTTTTCTCTAGGATTTCTTCATTAGTTAAATGAAGACTGTAACTGACACTGCCCGACCGGCAGGCGGTTTCGGGGAGTTCATGATCGGCATATGAGAGGGAGAAGGAAAGGGAAAGGGTAGACACAATCACACAACCACTCATACAGTATATGAAGAAGGCTGAGCTGAAGCTGTTTATTTGGGATCGGTACAATCTTATATAGGGTTAGTACAGGGGGAGTGGTTATGCTGTTCTGACGGGAGGGGCCCTGCGCTGTGCTCTGCGTTTCTGTCTCAGTCTTATACAATGTAGCTTACTGGGAGTAAGACCAGTCTTACCAGCACTGGTCTCTTTATTCGGCCTTTTCACGTGGGGGTTGAATTAGGCTAGCACTTCCTCTTACGATGTAGTTTAATATTTCTGTTAACCCTTACATGTAACCTTATTCAAGTTTATAAATCTGCTGAGAGGTCTAATTGGTCAATATGAATAAAACCCTGAGGATGGTCCCCTGGCACAGGAACCCACAAATGCTCCTACGGTTATTTTGATGCCTAGCATTTATTCACTCTCCAAACTCTTGGAAAGAGCTGAAAATCTCCTCTCAATGTGGTCAGGTGATCAAGTAGTTACAGGATATTTTTTCCCCATTTTTCTCTGTAACTGTCTTAAAAATTTTGCACTGGTCTCCACTGGGAACTTTCTAGACTACACAGCCACCATCCTATTATTTTCCTTTGAACATCTTGAGTATTAAGAACCTTTAATTGTTGAATTACATAACATTATCTTTCTGTACTATCTCATTTTTGTGGAATGCATCTCAATAAACTCTTTAAAAATGAACATAAGAGCTAAAATGTCCAAATTCATACTTGAAAATATCTTCATTCTGTACCACACTGGAATAGTTTGTCTCAGTGTAAAATTCTAAATTGAGAAACAATAAACTTTATTCTCATTCCCAATCCTTTGATTTGGTATTGATTTTTCTCTTATATGCATATATGTATCATATGTTGGTGTCTCTCTATATAAGGCATAGATATTATCCCCCTTAGAATTTTTGGGCCTTCTCTTTTAGAGTTCTGAAATTACACTGAGATAGGACTTGGTGTGGGTGATTTCTTACTAAATTCTTTGGGTCCTCAGTGACTGGCTCTTTTACTTTGGAGTCTTATATCACATTTCTTCAGAGAAAGTTTAATAGTTTGATAATATATTTGATAATTACTTCTAGTCCTCAGTTTTTTCTTTTCTTATATCTTGAAATTCTCAGTTTAAATTTCTAATTTACTTGGTTTTGGTCACCTTTTCTTCTACTTTTTAAGTCAGATCCTCAACTTCATCCAACAAACCTTCAAAAAGTATTGTATTTCTGCTAACTGTACTTCAACAAATTTTTAATACCTAGTTCTTAATTCTCTGAGTATTCCATTTAAAAAGAAATCTCTGTTCAATATTTTCTCTATATTATTATATAGTTACTATTGATGATGTATCTGTTGCTTTTGAAGTTTTCTTGTCTACACTGCCATATTTCCTCAGAGTGGAAATTGTTTTGTTACACGCACACACACACTCTCTTTATCTTTGCTCTTTAAATCTAAATGATTTCCTTAAATGTCTTAACTGTCCATTCCTATGTGAAACTGACAATTAATAGAATGTCTATAGTGTGCAAAGGTCCAAAATATGAATGGGTTTTACTTATTTGAAAGACACTAAATTATTTCATTTGATTAGCCATGAATATCAAAATTAAAAGGTTTTTTTTTTTAAATTTTGGTTCTTACTTTTCCTCCTAATTGATAATATAAGCCTGTTTTTTTTTTTAAAGATTCTTGAAGCTAAGTGAGGGAAGTAGGAGAAAGTCTCAGCATGTAGTAAGAAGACATTTACTTTTCCCTGTTTTAATCCCCTCACCTACCTTCAATCTCCTTAACTTTGCTCAACATGTCCAAGGCTAGAGCTTATTAGTTTTAATTTTCCTTAGAGTAGACTTTTTACCTGCCAAACTGGCTAGAGGATGAATAGTCACCTTGCTATATGGAGTTAAAGAAGAGATGTTGGACAAAAAAATGGTCCAAGTGCCTTTTAAACAGTTCAGATTATTCTTCCTGTGTTCATTTCCCAGTAGTCTTCCTGTGTTCATTCCCAATTCCTTTATCCCACATTGGGAGTGAACTGATATCCACTTCCCAGGCCCCTCGTGGTTCTGCAGCATAAACAAGCTTGCTTATTACTGGCTTTGCTTCTGCCAACGATGGATTCCAGCTTTCTCTGTCATGCTGGTTCATCACTGTTCATCAAATCCTCAAAATCACTCAGAAAGATTTTGGGTAGAGCATATGAAAATAGATAATGTTCTGCCTACCATGTTTAATAAATGAAATTTCTTCATTTTATTGCTGAATAACTGGTCAGGCAGTTTACATGCTTGACATAGGTGGGAGCACACAGCATAAATTTCATTTTATCAGTTATAATCATCGCTGATGGTGTTCATACACTACTGTCTGTGTTCTTGCAATTATTCTTTCCATGGTCACCCTGAAAAATAAAGGCAGAGGCAGAACTCACTAGGCTTCTAGCTTTCCCCCTTCATTCATTTCAGAAACAAGGCACACTCAATATCTGTGATCCTCTCTTTAACTAAAACTGCCTCCTACAGAGCCATCTGAATGCAGGGCAGGACATACAGAAGAAACCAGGATGTAAATAAGTTTTAACCTGGAATCAAGTTTATTTTGTGCATTTCAGTGTCTTGTTGCTTTTGTCTTAAAGTACACACATACATATTTAGATTCCTGGTTCCAGTTTGAAATAGCTACCTCTGAAATATTAGAGCATTGACAAAGAGCTAAGGTATTTTCTATGTGCTAAGACTACAGATGTTACTTGTAGTCCTGCCCTGAAGAAGTTTACTTGCTAGAACTTAAACAGATGAATAATGACATAGATACCTGAGCTCATAGCCCGTGAAGAAATAATTGAGGGACTAGAGAAGATGATGAACAGTTTACTTGGAGACTCAGACTTCCCTGTACTGGTGTTTACTGAGTTTGCATAGACAGCAAGGCATAGGCATTAGACATATATTGCAGGTAAAGGAAATTGGCAGAAGTTAAGAATGTTGTACGGACATATGAAGTGCTGTTCAATGTCCATCATGGTTACAGCAGGGATTTAAATCCTTTTGTAGTCAAAATCTCATATATTCCATTCAATTCAATTCTGATCATTTGGCTTAAATTTTGCATGCTGCAAACCAGAGGCTAATTTACAAACACTGCATAAGCAATTCAGATCAGCACAAAATTTGAAACAGAAATTCATTTTCTATGTTTTTTAAAATGGTGAAACATTTAAGGTACATCAGGGCAGGTGTGAAAAGCAACAGATCTAGAAGACATGTGGAAAGGACTATTGGAAAATAATCTGGGAGAGCTAGGATGAAACTTGAACTTGATTCAGTCCATAGAACCCATAAAGTAGATATGTTTAAAACTGAGCAAATCCGTGCCAGAATTAAATGTGCTAAAAGGATATTATTTCTACTGTCATGATGCAATATAGAGTGAGGAGAATGTTGGGCATGGAAACCTGTCCCTTGACCAGCTGTGTCTGTTTTATACAATCTATACCAATTAACTCCCTGTAATGTGTATACCAGGTTCATGTATAAATTAACAAGAACTACAAACCAATTGGTCTTATCTCTAACTTCCATTCTTCACAGTTCTATAAAATTTGGCTGATACCAGGATACAGGAATGGTCTATGAGCATGGTATGACTGTCTCTCCCTCAGACTAATGCCTAATGCTCTCACATCCCAGAGACCACGAACCCCATACTTAAATAACATCATTCACTAGACCCATTTGTGAAAAAAATGTTTAGCATTGTTGGAAATCACCATTCTGAAAGTTTGACATGAAGCAATGAGCACACCCAGCAAACAGTTTTCGAACATACGCTCTGCCAGCACAATCTATTTTAAACAAACAATGGGAAGCTTAAAATAGCTGTAGTGTCATGGTAGCCATTTTCAAATGAATAAAATGTTTTAGATGACAAAGGGACATGTTTACTCTCCTTCACAAGGTCACAAGGGAGACTGAACAAGTTTCTGTGATGTGCTATTGTACAAAGGGAAAAGAATAATGTGCCCTTGACTTCACTTCATAAGTGGGAAAGTCATATTTGTACTTTCTAGAAGCTTTGGGGTATTATTTTTTAAGTAATGATAAATTTTCCTCAGCAACTTAGCAACATTTCCATACAATTATTCCTCCTTTTAAAAACGTTTCTCTTTTTATAAGGTTATAAAATACTATAAAATAGTATAAATCTAAATACTATATATGGATAAAAGAGTACCCTATTTAGTGCAGCATTATAAACGATGGCCTTTTAAAATCAATAGTGTGGGGCATAAAATTAATTAAATTGTGCCACATAAATTTCCAAAACCTCATTATATTTTATATCCACCCTGTATGAAAATTATCTCTTGCCTGTAGAAACTTAAACTATATAGAAGAGATGATAAGGACTTAGCATCAGCCACCAAACTGGCATAAATCAATGGCTCACTCAAAGGACCGACAGGAACAGAATTTAATAAAGGGGTTTTTCATAGAGTTTGGGTGAATCAAGAAATCCAAAATAAATAGTGAAGTACCCAAGGACTATCAGTAA
This sequence comes from Otolemur garnettii, assembly GCF_000181295.1. Classification (NCBI taxonomy): domain Eukaryota; kingdom Metazoa; phylum Chordata; class Mammalia; order Primates; family Galagidae; genus Otolemur; species Otolemur garnettii. The sequence continues at coordinate 2,368,079 of NW_003852396.1, read as the reverse complement.
TGGGAAGCCATTCTCACCACCTCACATTGGCCTGGTTGACTGAGGGGCTGAAGTAGAACTGTCTGAGCAGGCGAGGAAGAGCAGCCAGCCAGCTCAGCTCACGGCTGTGGCGGTGCTCGGCCTTCTCAGACTGCAGCCAGCTGTGGGGAGGCATCAAATGGCAGAGAGCATCACATCCTTCTTTCCTTTTACATATTTTTAATTACTATTAGTCCTTTTCTAAAAATCAAAGGAAAATGGGGTTCATGTATCATAGTCTATAAAGATTAACATCTCTTGGCACAGAGCCAAAAAATGAGGGTGTAAAAACTGCAGGTACACCAGGATTTTTGATTCTTAACATTCCTCACCAGACAGCATTGCTATAATTCATTTAGATAAAGAAATGCCTATTTATGAATATTGCAATGTCTCATCAACCACCATATTATAGCAGGGCATGGTATATACATAGAATAATAAGAGAGGAACAAAATTATAAAACACCAGACAGAGCTGCTGCAGCCCCCACTGCCTCGCCAGACAGAGCTGCTGAACCCCAGCTCCTTCCCCAGACAGAGCTGCTGTGGCCCCCATTCCCTTGCCATGAGAAAACCGACACATTGCTTCTTTCTAAGCCACATGTTCTTACACGTTCTATCTTCCTCTGCCCTCTGACAACACTGCCAACAGTTGTTTGTGTTTTTCTTTTCAATGCTATAATTTCTAAGTCCTTATTGATTCTGACTGCAGAATAGAAGGCTATTTCTGCCTCTTATTTTTATTATTGAATGCAAGAGTACTGAGTTATACCTAATTGGTTCTCCAGATTCTGTACATTGTCCTGCATGCTGTACTATGCAGCCATCTAAATTACACTAGGGTGTAGGGATCAAGCATCCTGCCTGGCACAATGACTCAGAAGCATGCTGATTTAGTGTCATGAGCAGTGTAAAATTCTCTGTGTGAAATCTCAACTTGTAAGTGAAAAGAGGCAAGGCTGTATTTCCTGGAGGGATTACAGTAGAACCCCCTTAGCAGACCACTTCCAAACATTGGGCAACTCTGTAAGTTGACCTAATTTTTGTACCTGGACATACACCACATGTACATATCAGTAGAGCAGGCCTAGTTCCCTATGTTGATCACCTCTGTATGTTGACTATTTTCCTTCCTTGTTGTGTGAAAGTTGTGTAGTGTGGCTCTGTAAAGATTAAGACCTGCAATGAAATTGTATGGTGAATAAGAAAGGCTGTAGTGCTCTCATGGCATGCAGCAACTTTATTTCTTCCACCAAAGCTTATATAGGCAATACTACATGTACACACAATTAATCCATAAACATATGTCTTAAACCTTAGCCCCAGGCCTCTCACTGCCTGGTGCCTATGGGTCTACAGATTAACGGATAACCACTTAACTAACATTATCTAAAGTTATTCTTATGCTAAGTACTCAAAAAACAACCATAAAACAAGGTTCTGGGGGAATAAGCTGTTTGAATGCTTGACCTTTAATACACCATCTAGAGGCAGTCATTCATCTTTAGGGAGTACTCTGGAAATTCCTGAGATATACAGGTACCTGCCTGCAGGCCGCCCCTCCCCCCCCCCAGCCAGGCTTTTAATCACTTCTGCGTGACCAGGCCTTTAGCCACATATGGAATTCTATCCAGGTTTTTTTCCTTTCTAACTCACAAAAGACTTCAAACTTGCTTTCACAAAATGGAACCACTTAAAGGCTTATTTATAGGCTTTCCGCCTATCCTTCCTTCCTTCTTCCTTCCTTCCTTCCTTTCTTCCTTCCTTCCTTCTTCCTTCCTTCCTTCCTTCTTTCGTTGGGTGGTCAACTTATAGAAGTTCTACTGTTCTTTTATCTTTTTTCCTTAAGCACTAGTATCTCCAAATCCATCAAGCCCAAGACAAGGAACAAGAAGAAAACAATCATGTTAGTACATTATTAGGTGTCATTATGAGGGAAGGCCACTATGCTTTCACCTCTTAGTTTCTAAACTTTGAAGACTGAGAAATCTGGAAAGGGCACCTTAAACTGGTCTTTGTTTTAAGATACACCAATGTAAGGAGCTGTTATTTTGCAGCTTTCCCTGTAATTGAGACTTAAACAGGTCTTTCTATGATTCTATGAATCCAGATAATTCTGAGTACTGGAACATGTGATACAACCAGTGATTGTCATCAGGGAAGGTCCCCTGAGGTCAGCTAAGGAAGGCTTACTGGTATCTAGAGAATGGGTCAGCTTCTAATCTGACTATCAGTAAGCTTCTCCATCCTAGAAACCCTCCAGGTAGAATTTATACAAATACAGATATAGTCAAAATGTGCTATTCTCTATAAACCTCTCTGGAAGACTCCCTTATCACCAGACTTTCTGTTATTTTTTCCAAGTTTCTGGAAATGTGACCAACTCATTAACCACCTTCCATGAGTCTGCAAGCACCCCTACTTGAGGTCATCTCTTGTTCTAGACAAAGCAGAAAACCAGATTTGCTGTATACATCTAGTTGTGCCAAATACCATGTGGATTCATTTATATGCCAGGACCAGATGGGGATAACTGTGCCTTCTGTTAACTGGACACAGGACTCTATACCTGAGACATATTTAGGTTCAGAGAGAGGCAACTTTTAGAGAAGGTACCATATCATAGGAATGTGAGACATATTTACATGCAACTTTCTTTTGCCTCTAAGACCTTTTAGGGTGCATTCATGATATATTATTTCCATTAGAATTCTTGCTCACATGTCCCAGTTTCTGATTGAATTAGCAACATATTTCATAAGGGACTTCTTAGATTTCATTTTCACCTAGTGTTCCACGATCAAGCATTCTGTCTCCACATTAGTCCAGTTGCAAGATAGAAGCTGCTTTACTAAACAAGTATTTTTGGCAGCAAAACACAACATTACCTTATTTCAACACTTGAGAGTCTCTGTGGTTTCACAGAAGGCTTCAGTCTGTATCTCTACTACTACAGACTGTTCAGGCATGGTTTAGTCTGTGCATCACCTAATCCAATTGGCAAATTTGCTTATACTCCAGCCCAGATGGGATATACAGCTTTTTCTTTCCCTGGCATTGCTGAAACTGGCATCATTATCAACTTGCTGGTAAATAAATTAGAGAAACATATCCTTCTTTGTCTCTAAAAACCAGGTAACTCCACCAACTATTCTTTCAATCTAATTGGGACTTCAAGCAAGAGGAACCTGTGTTTTACTTTAAAAGGGATTTCCTAATGAGCTCAGAAAACTAGACTCCTACAATTTTCAAACATGTAACATACTCTTGACCTTTCTTATAAGTTTTTGAACTCTTTGTCTAAGGCATCTACTATGTTTCCAATTTCCTTCTTACCACTTCAATTTGTATAATATTATCAGAATATTGGACAAAGTTGACATTCTGAGGAATAATAAAATGATGAATTTTCTTTGGCTGTCATAACAGACAGCATGACCATTGATATAAGCTTGAGTGAAGATAATAATATGTACTGTTTTTCCTGAAAGATGACACTGTTTCTGATGTCTTCAGTGGTTACACTGAATATCAATATTTTTTAGATCAATATCTACATACCAATATTTTGTTGATTTCAGTATGGAATAGTAGCTATGGTTACTATCATTGATTAAATAATTTACAATTACTTAGTCGTATTCCAATAGTTATTTGAGTTTCTCTCCAACCCCAAATGTGACTTATGTGAAGACATACAAAGGTTCATCATTTATTTAACATTGCTGGTGTAAGTATTCTCTGAAATTCACCCAGGCACATCATTATCACCTTTGGTTACTATTTGGCTAAAATGAAAGATGAAGTATGGCAAGTGACAATTCAGGAATCCTTCTTACCATGGTACTTCACTGATACAGTGAGAAAGCAACTGGATATGAAGCAAATTAATATCTATTTCCACTCTACATTTTGGGGCACAAGAAATAACTAAAGGACAGGCACATGACTCACTCTGAGATTGATTTTGACCATGACTCCAACTCTCACTTGGATATTGTAATCTCAGAGATTATTAGACCACTCCAATAAGTTTTATATATATAAGAATCAATGTAAGACTCACCCTAGGTTTGTGCTATATCTCCAGAAAATATTAACCTAACTCTTCTTAACTTTCTTTTTTTTTCACTTTTGATTTTGAATAAGCAAATACTTCCAAAGAAATATGTCCCTAGTTGTATGTCTACCTTCTTAACTTTACTCAAGTCTTTTCTTAAAAATATTCAATAATGACTCTTGCTTTCTGTAAAATAATGCCTCCCTCATTCATTCATTCTATATATATATATATATATATATATAAAAATCACAAACTAAGAACTAGAAAAATGAAATTACACTTGGCCTTAAGGATTAAAAAATATATAAATATTCAGCTTGCCCCAATGAAACTTACATTATGCATATTTATATATTTATTTTCAGTATGAAAATAAAGACAAAGAAATAGTAGACTAGAGATAACCCATATAAAAGAGATATTATTTAGTCTGAGGGTCAACAAAGATTTTCTGGGAAGGAGATTTTTGAGCTGAAAGCTGAGGGACATACAGGTATTAATCAAGTGTGGGAGGTGGCACAGAGGAAAGGTCTGAAAGAGGAGGAGTCAACCCTAAATTATAGGCAGATAGAGGAGTATGAGGATGTTCTTCAAGAAGGAAGGCAGGTGTGATGTACAGTCCTGCAAATTACACATCATTGATCAGACTCATTTCAGTCTATCAATAAAAGATTCTTAATTTAAGAAGTAATAGATAATAAACTATATTTTAGACTGTAGCAGGAAGTGAAAATTCAATGCCTGGAGTAGTTCCTGTATTCTATCAATAAGTGTTGGAAGACCCAGATTTCAGCAGTTAAAACAGGTTAGGCCTCTTGTAATTGAAGGAGTTGGACTTAATTTTAAGTTTTCCTATTCAGCCCTTTCTTGTATATAAAATAAAAGCTGGTAATTATCCTAAATTGTGAATCTAAATGTATAAATATATACATCAAAGAAGGGCTTATGTCTAGATTTATATACGTTTGAGGACACTTATAGATATGAAGATGTACAGCAACATACCAGAGTAGTTTTCAAGAAGAGAAAAAACAGAAGAAGGCCAGCAGAGCCCTTCAAGGAGCAATGAGGATGAGTATGTGATAAGGAGCCTGATTCATTCATGCACCAAACAAGATGAAACTAAGGACATCATACTCAATAAGATGCACCTGAATGTACATACTTGCAAAACTTATTTGTAAAATTGGATGGTTGTCTTTGAAGTATTTATGATCTGGTGACTTTTATATGTGACCATCTACTATAAAGAAAATATAATGCTAAAAAAGGCCTATGTAGCTTAAATGCAAAGGATATTGGCAAGATTAAGCTTCAGAAGGAGAAAGAAGCAAAATCATACAAGTTATTAAAATTTATATGGAAAATATTGGCCTTTATTCTAAGAACCCTGGAAAGATATTAAAAGGATTTTTTTTTTTTTTTTTTTTTTAGTTTTTGGCTGGGGCTGGGATTGAACCTGCCACCTCCAGCATAGGGGGCTGGCGCCCTACTCCTTTGAGCCACAGGCACCGCCGTAAAGGATTTTTTAAAAAAGTATTGGCATGATCATATTTACATTTTAGTGGATAAAAAGAGAAGATTTGTAAAGCAGTAGTTCAACTGAGATTTGAAAAGGATAAAGGTTGTGGGAAGAGTGAAAACTGGATGAATTCTGAAAGTATTTTTAAAGTTCCTTTCACCCTCCCCTCTGATGACCAACTTTCTGTGGAAAGAATATTTAGACATTAAGGTCAACAAAGAACATAGTGATAATGCCTTTAATAGAACACAGGTGCTCACAGCCCAGGAATCACTTCTGCTTTGTAGCCATAGTATCGAAAACATCAAGTTTTAAAAGAAACACCCAAGTCTCAATATCAGGGTATAAATTGAACACTTTGGCATTGCTATATTCCAGTGCCACCTTTTAAAAATATAGGTATGTAAAGAATGAAAGAAGTCACTTTGAATATAAATCATTATCGCTTAATTTACAAAGGAACCTGTACTAAGAAATTATTAAACATTAATAAAATAACATTATGTGGCTAAGTCACCCAACATAGAATTTGTAATACACAAAGTCATGCATTTTCCATGTAAATACTTGGTTCCCTCTAAGCTGAAAACAATGAGGAAGCAAAATTCAGAAACCTTGAATCAACTCTAAGAAAACATGGTTATTTCTTTGCTTTTCCACTCCAGTGAAGAAATTTTCTAGGATGTGAGGACAGTAGGAAGACAATATAAAGATTGCCATAAAATTTATTAAACTATTATAAATCTATTGGCATCCTAGATTCTGATAGTATCTGGTCAGCTCTTCCTTCCAAATGCGGAGAGTAATAGTCTTATTTTCCATTGTTACTAGATTACTAACTTATCTGCTAGGTGTTTTTAGACAGAAAATTTGATAGTTACTGCACTACACTTATGAAAGGGGAGGAGGAGGGAGCAGATGGAAAGTGAAGACATAGCTTTAATAAAGAATCAGAGATAACAACAGAAGAACTCACAGAAAGAATTATACCCTGTCTTCTGGTTTAGGTATGGTTAATCTAGAATGTGCAGTTCCCTGTATGGCAGACACCCTGCTTAATTATTAATTTGCCTTCTCCTGTGAATAAATCCATCTCTCCCCTACTATGCAATAATTTGTATAACACAATAATAGAGCCTCAGGTACAGTGAAAGACAGGAATTCCCTCTCAGCATCCCTGCCCAGCTTCAGGATTTTGTCAGAGGTTCTGTATCTTTGAATGAACAGCATATGGAATAGCCACCCTGGGCTGAGGCTCTCCTCCACAGTCTTATCTCAGTACAACAAGGCAATGAGAATAATCATCCAAGAGTCTTGCAAAGTAGCTGATGGCAAGTCCCAAGCTAAGTGGCCATGTAATTTATGTTAAAAAAAAATAGTTCTGGATGGTGTTCTCCATTTCCAATGTTTGCTACAGCATTTCAACTACCCCAGTCATTATAGATAGAGATCCTTGTGACCTGCTGCTGGAGTATTAGATGTACCTGTTGTCTACAAAAGAAATGTAAATAGCATAGGGATTCTCTACATATGACTGTCCATTTGGTATCTGCTGCCTGCTAAGAAATAGAGGAGTGTGGGTGCAGAGAGCTATAGGGGCTTCCCCTTGGCTCTCCCTACTACATTAGAGGTTCACCATGGGCAAAGCAACAAGGCAGACAAAGATTTTGCACAATGTGACCTATCATCAAGTTCATATCAAATATACACGAAGAAATCAGTATGACAGACATGGTGTTATCTGTTTATCTGCCATGCCTGTGTTGGAAATGTCTTTGATTCAGCTGATTCCATAAATACCCTCAATGCTGAAATCCACAGTGGCATTCTTGGTTCCAACTTGTAAGGAATAAATTGGAAAAGTCTTTACAAAGGGCCCATTCTAGGGCATATTTACCTTGGTAAACACTGACAGCTCCCTCTGGAATAGGCTATGAGGGAGACTCACTGAACATATTTATTGTGCTATCACCGATCCTTTATTTAATAACACTCAATATTCCCTTCTTTGAAGAGAATCCAAGTATGGGATTGTGTCGCAAACCCACTCTTTATTATGAGGAGTCAAAGCAGTCAGATATTGTTTGCAGAGTCATATGTTATACAAATCAGACACATTTTCACTGAGATCCAATCAATTAGTCAGAACCAATTCTCTACAGATGAATCTATTCTAGTGTTTGTGCAGGACCTGCTATTGATACAGATAAAGTGTTCCACTTTCCACTGGCTAAAAGTATGGCCCTCCCTGATTTCTGACACAACAAAATCTTCTTGTTTCTAATGAAATCAGATCTGAAGCACTTCTAACTAGAATTTTTACCTTACAAAGAAAAGTCACATCTTTCGAAGGAATCTCAAGACTCACTCACTACTATATTTCTCCAAATAAAAATGAGTGCCTTCTAACCACACTTAGGGAAAAAAATTGGGGGGACATATGTAGGTTAATCACTAGTGAAACATATTCTGTAAACATTTCTATCTACAAATATTTGATTTATATCTTTATATGTCAGTTTGATTATCTAATCATATGACAAGAATTGTCTGAAATGCTTATTAAAAATGCATTTTATGAGCCTCAATCTATTCTTAATTAAGTAGATTTTCTATAAGTGGGTTTCAAGAATATGTATGAACAAAGAAAGATATTCTGAAGACTGCTAAAATTTGACAAACACTGCCAATTTTACCAAAACATTGTTGACATTCAACTTTTGTTAGCATGACTCCTTTAAAACTAAAATACAGACAGTTGAACAAATAGTTAGAATTCAGTTAGAATTCCCTGAACATAAGGGTAAGTTCTCTTGAACTAAAATTAAATTCTTATTTCCCAAGGGGGAAAAAAATCACGCAGTCTCCATTATAAGATATTTTTCAGATATCTATCAATATAAACTGGAGAAGTGTTGCAATTTATTTTATTAATTAATTAATTAATTTTTTATTATTTGGGATTCATTGAGGGTACAGAGAATTAGGTTATACTGATTTCATTTGTTAGGTAATATCTCTCTTATAATTGTGTGCCACACCCTAGAGATCTGCCATACACCATGACCCCCCAACTCACTCCCTTCTCCCCTTTACCAACTCCCTCCTTCTCCTACTCCCCACCTTGTACTAGATCATCTGCTGCCTTCACATTAGAATTGAGAACATTGGATTCTTGCTTCTCCATTCTTGTGATGCTTTACTAAGAAGAATGTGTTTCACCTCCATCCAAGTTAATACAAAAGATATAAAGTCTCCATCTTTGTAATGACTGCATAGAATTCCATGGTATACATATACCACTGCTTATTAATCCATTCCTGGGTTTCCCACATCAAAAAATCTCAAAGATGCAGATGCTGGTGTGGATGTGAAGAGAAGGGAATTCTTTTACAATGCTGGGACTGCAAACTAATACAACCTTTTTGGAAGGAAGTATGGAGAAACCTCAAAGAACTCAAGTTAGGCCTCCCATTTGATCCTACAATTCCATTATTAGGCATCTACTCAGAAGAAAAAAAGATATTTTACCATAAGGAGATTTACATTAGACTGTTCATTACAGCTCAATTTTTAATCACCAAAATGTGGAAATAACTAAATGCCCACCGACCCAGGAATGGATTAACAAGCTGTGGTATATACAATTTATTTTAAGGTATAAGTATTATTTGCAAGTTTGATTTTGCAATTCTAATAGCAATGAGATGAGAATCCTGTAATTTAGGAGACATGAAGACTTACAGGCTGGCATATGAAAAAAAAATGTATTGTCTTTTGTAAGAAACTTGCTAAGGTAAAGAAATTATAGCATATTCAAAAAAGAAAATAAGAATCATATGTGATAAGAGAAAAAGTACTGATTCATCCAATAATATATGTTCATACAGGTTAAAAAGTCCAAGAGCTGAAAGTCCTTGGAATCTTTATTTTCATCATAATTCTCAGGGCTCTATGCATTTATGATGAATGTCATAGTTTAACTTAAAATATCTGTGAGTTTATGAATCCAATATTAAAATTTGAAATTGTATAGAATTAAACTATTTTCAGCATAATATCCAGGTAAGAGTTTCTTGTCACAAAGTCTAAGAAATTTCATTGATTTTAGTCTGTGTCATGAATTAAGAATTTAGGGTCTTGTGTTTGTCATTTTCTCTAACTTATTTAATGCTAGTAAAAGCAGCATTCTATTTTGGGTTTTGAATTCTTTATGTCCTCATGTAGTTCTGAGGTCAGAAGCAACTTAAAACCTAAAGCGATAACTTCATCAAGCATTTTGTTCCAGCTGAACAGAAGTGACAACTCAATCAGAGATTTCATCGTTACACACCAGGAAATTTCAGATTAGCTTGTGCCTATACTAACAAAACTGTAACTGATTCATGCGCACATGAGGCCAGTTAACAAATCTTTTTTTAAAATCTCCCTTACCTTAATTTCTTGATGTACTATTTCCTAACCAATTTCTTATATCAAGTTAGTTTCTTTACTGCTAATAATTATAAATAATTTGTTTAATTTAACCATAAAATGAATCAATTAGAAGAATAGAAGAAGTCACATGGTCTAGATAGTCCACATTTGGTAAGTATTCAGGAAACAAAGCAAAGCCAAATGCAAATGGGAGAATTGTTTATCACGATGCATCTCATCCCTTACCACTACATCTTCATGGCCTATGCCCACCTCTACAACCATAGCTCTTGGTACCTTGTAATCTGATGCTGGATTCCAGCACACTTGGCCAATACCCATAGTGGTGTTTTTGATACAATCTTTGTTTTCCAAAAAGTTTTAACTGATCTTGCCTTTCATGACACTAATTTAAAAATTAAATCCAAGGTGTAAAGATGAAGTTGACAAAACTTATGTATTCCTCATTTTCCATAGGATTTAGAGAGCTAAAATGCCTACTATCCATTTTTTTTTCTTTTTCATCTTAAAACTCCTAGCAGTAGAAGTGGTTGTCAGGTTCTGGGTAGATAAAAGTAGAAAATGTTCAATATTCATTCAAAGACTCAAGCATAATGAAATTCGATCATACCCAGAGCTTAAGTTATAAATAAAACAAGGAATAGAAGTTTTTAGAAATAAAATATTTAAAAGCAGGCTTTGAAGAATAAGTAGATAAAAATAAACAGAAAATTGAAATATCAATATGATTAAGTCCTGATCACATGGTGCAAGGCACATTCAGGCCCTGATTACAGGAGTAGAAAGGACATTTTTACAGACCAGGAAAAATTTGTCTTAAGCGTGAAAACAAGGTGAAGATGATCTAGAAAAAGTAATAGGAAGGATGGTGCAGTGATTGATTCTTAGGCATAAAACCAATTATGGTTCTTGCACAAGCTCTGATGGTTTTCAGTCAGCACCTGTTTACTACCTTTAAAAAGTTTCTGCACACAATTCACAATCACAGGGATATGGAAACAACTCAAGTGCCCACCAATATATGAAAGGATTCATAAAATGTGGTATATGCATACTATAGAGTATTACTCAGCCATAAAGAAAAATATTTTTGTGACAACCTGGATGGAAAGTGAAAATTCACAGGATTAGAGAAAGAAACACATGTGTTCAATACCAAGTAAGAATGGATCAGTCAACACTTAAGGGCACATGTGGAAGTAAATCCCAGTGGAGATCCAGCTGAGGGGAGAAGGGAGTAGGAAGATTCACAACTGTTGGGTATGGTGCACATTGTCTGGGTGGGGCATGCTTATAATCTTGACTCAGTTTGTGAGAAAAACAAATTATGTAAACAAAATGCATGTACCCACTCATATTCTGAAATTTTTAAAAAACTTCTATACAGCCAAGAACACAATCAGGAATGTAAATAGACTAGACAGCCTACAGAATGGAATATTTGCATATTATTCATCCAATAAAGGGCTGATAACCAGAATCCACAAAGAACTCAAGCAAATCAGCAAGAAAAAAAGTCAAACAACTCTATTAAAAAAATAGGCAAAAAATATAAACAGAAACTTTTCACATGAAGATAGTTTAATGGCCAAAAAATACATGAAAAAATGTTCAACATCTCTTATTCGTAAGAAAAATGCAAATTAAAACCACAATGGGGTAACAGTTACCTCCAATAAAAATGTTTCTTATCAGAAAATCCCCAAACAATAAGCGATGGCATGGAAGAAGAAAGGAATATTACACACTGTCAGTTTATGTGCAAAATAGTACAGCCTTTATGGAAGTAGCAAGGAAAGACCTCAAAGAGCTAAAAGTAGACTGACCATGTGATCAGTGATCCCACTGCTGGGTTCACTCAGAGCATAAAAAGACATTTTAGCAAAAAGACACTGGCACTCATGTGTTAATTGCAGCAATATTCACAATTGCAAAGATGTGGATACAACCCATGTGCCCTTTGATATATGAGTAGATTAATAAAATGGAGTATATGTATACCATGGAGTACTACGGATCCTTAACAAATATCGTGATCTACTATCTTTTGCGACAACTGGATGTAAACAGAGACCATTCTTCTAGGAGACATGTCACTGGAAAAACCAACACTGCATGTACTCAATATGAAAATGGAACTAATTGATCAACACTTAATGTGTATGTAGAGAAGTAAAACTCCACCAGAATCAAGTGGTTGGGTGACGACGGTTGGGTTAATTTGCATCTACCTGGTGCAATGCATACATTCTGGATGAAAGCCACAGTTATAACTTTGGCTAAAAATGACAAAAGCAAATTATATAACTAAAACATGTATATCCCTGTAATATTTTGAAATTCTAAGAAGTTAGTGAAATGCAGTACATTTGAAAATTATTGATTGTTTTTAGTTGATTCAAATTTTCAAAATTATGAGCAATTCTCTTAAAACTTCATTTGATGCTTATGCTGAGGGACCTTATCCTTATGCTCCCTCAGCTCCTAAATATGTGTAATTGTTAAGGTTATTAAATAGAATGGACGGATTAAAATAGCTTCCAATAATCCCAACAACATAAAACTGGGCTAAAATCATAATTGATATCAATACTTGTTTACAATTAAGTCCAGCATCCATCCATCTTCATCTATTACAGAGGTAGCTGAAAAGATTGCAAACCTTATGCTATCTTCTATTTTCTCTGCATAGTCTGAAATGGTTAATTTCAGACAAAATGCACATGTATTCATATACATATACATCTGTAAATTATAAATATACAATAAAATGTAAGTATCAACTATATAAACAATGTATATAATTGCATAATATATACATATTAATTTTCTATAAAGTCCTTTTTTTATTAGTAATGATTTATACCAATTTCAGTTCAGGTTGAATATGATTCATCACCTTATCTGTGAATAAACTATTGACTCATTAGAAAATGCAAAAAATTAATGAGAATGGTTTTTACCTTCATGGAGTTTGTCATCTAATCACTAATGGAGTGGGTGCCATCTAATCAGTCTAGAATCCAGCTTTATTACCTACTAAATTGGGCAGTTTATTATGCAAACTATTGTCTCACCCTCTTTTTCCAGACCACTGGGAGTGAAGTTGAGGGACCATAATTGAAAGAGGAAAGAGTTATCATTACTTGCTTTTTCTTCCATCAAAATTTAGGAGGAATAAATTCAGCAGAGCACACAGGGCCAAAATCCAGGAGGGAAGGTAAAAACCATCAAGTCAAATGTGGAAGTGTAAAATTGAAAGCAGGTTTGGAAAGCCAGAATATGAGTCCAAAATCCAAAAGGGAGCAAGTCCAGAATCATTGAAGAGGGCTGGGTGAAAATGGAGACTGGTCCAGGGCAATTTCCTAAACAGGTGCTGTGGTCTTGGCATTTATATCGTGTATGAATAAACTAGCCAAAAGGGAAGGGTTCAAAATTAAAACATAAAATAATTTTGTGCTTAAAATATAAAATTCTAAAAGATGTCTTCTGACTCTAAAATTTTTGTATTAATGTTACTGAAACACTGATAACACAGAAAAAGCACTTGATTAAAAATATATTATCATCATCATCACTTTTCTTTAATCTGTACCGGATATCTCAGGTTGAGTCTCTGCCATGCTCAGCTGAAAAACTGGCTGAGGGAACTGGCCACGAGTTTATTTTTGTGCAGTATCAATGGGCCTCCTGAGAGTACATTCAACCTCAGAGAAGGAGAAACAAATCCCAGTTTAAGTTTGACCAAGGAACTTAGGTTCGTCCTCAGGGATGAAGCTACAAACAGCCTGCTGTGCTCTCAAGAGCATCTGTATTTTATTCCAATGCCCACCCCACCTCCCGCCCTCATGTTGTCTCCTTACAGAGAACTACCTGACAACATTCAAGGAGGTAAATTAGAGAAACAAAAACGAGATGAACACAAAAATTAAAATAATTGTTTCTAAAACTTTAATATCTATTGTGGAATAAATAGCTTCTTGATCAGTCTTCTAACTTAGTAAAAACAAATTATTACAAAGGAATTTTTTGCCTACTTTATAATGGAGCACAGTTTAACTTTGGCATTTCTAATGTTCCATGGTCTATGGTGTAACAAGAGACAAAGGTACAGGAGTACATGGAAATTTCCAGTGAGTCTCCAGAGAAACATAGGGAAAAGGCATCCTGTAAGATACTGTGTTTCTGTGTACACAGAAGACACCCTCCAAGGCCCTCATAAATATCTGACATTCTACAAGAGCACATAGGGGAAACAACCAGTGCAATTTGGACTTTTATATGTCCAAATAAACCTCTCTATAGAGAGAGGTTGTATAAAGCATCCCGTGGGTATTCATTTATACAATCTATTATTCATTTATACAACCTATTATAAATGAATATCTATTATTCATTTATACAACCTATTTTAAATGAATTCCCATGAGATGCTGGTATGCTTTATACAACCTCAAAAATTATTTGAATTTAACATATCCATGAGAAAAGGGTACCATGGAGCTTTTGGTGAGAGTGTGTTTTCAGATAAGGACTGGCTGAGGAGAAGTTGGCAGCAGCATGCAAATGTGCACCATTAATTACCATGGGGAGGACTCAGAAAACATTTGATTGTGTAACTCAATTACATCGCACACTCTCACCAAAAATTAGATTTCTTTAAAAATCTAGATTGAAAGGAAATTTTTAGAAAAGATTCTAAAATTACATATTGAGTGACCTTTATTCAACAATTGTCAGCAACATCTTTCTTAGGTAACCATTAAACTAAAAATATCAATTCATTCTGGGTCACGCTTTTTATTTCAGGAATTCTCATCACTGCTGATAAGAGTCCTTACCTTCTCTTGCCCTCATTCTGCCATCTCCTTTCTACTCTGTTCATTCTCAGATATTAAACTCTTCCTAGTCCCACATGACTCCTCCTAGAACTTTCTTCACTCCAGAGTTTTCTAACTAATACTACTTCATTTTTTCCTGCCTTTTTCCCTCTTGATTTTCTTCTTTCCCACAAATCTTCATAAACTTTCTCATTCTTCTTTCTATCCTATTCTTTCCACTGTATATGAGTATGGTTTTCTCAAATATGTCAAAATATTAGCATTTTCTAACTAATCTAGAGGGTTTACTCATAAAACTGAGTAAGGCTTGAAGCAGTAGAATGGGATAAAAAAAAGAAATGTAAATTTGTTATTAATCTCTGTTATGGGATCTACTAGAATATTCATAATATTCTCTGTTTGTTGCATGTAGATGGGGTGCACCCTATATAGAGACCAGTGGAGTCCCAGGACTATGAGTCAGAACATAAGTGAGTCAGCTGGCAACTCTCCCCAAGCGCCCAATGTACACACAAGTCTCCTTTCTGTGCCACAGACATTTTCCAGTCAGCAAACAAATCACAGGAGGACATTGTATAAGAGAAGAGATGGGCAAAGACAAAAAGGCTGCCTGCAAATCCACAGCTGGAAGCCCTCCGCACACAGTCTATCCCCTTGTTTATGCCTCATTGGCCCTCTCTTGTGTGCTGTTTTCATTCTTGCTGTGACATGTGAAATGAACTTCATATATGTGCCCTTGCACACTTCCAGACACTGCACGTGCTTCTGACTGTACGTAGTTTGTTTTCATTCACCTTCTCTAACTCAGGCTCCATAAATCTCCCCCTCAGGAACTCTCCCTCCTCCTTCCTTTGGCTGCTTTAGTTGCCGTCCCTCTGTCTTCACTCTGTTGCCTTCATGTTTCTCATGTAACTCTGGCAAAGCTCTAGCCGTATGAACACAAAATGGCAATGCTTTCCCATTCCACAGTGAGCTCATTGAGTTTGGGACCAAATGCTTCATAGTTCACTTCTTAGCATAATTTCTACCATGGAAATAATACTGAATCAGCAGTCAAATGCTCAGGCTTACCTCCCACAGGCTAATTATCTAAAGGAAAGCAGACAAGCCATGCACCCATTCTAAATCTATAAAACAATCACGGCTGTTTCACAAAGTCATAGTAAACATTAAGCAAGATAATGTGAGAAAGTGCTTTGTTAACTGCTCTGTTAACCAGCGATTTTAATTATTAATTTTTAACTTACAATGACAAAGTTATTCACTTGAATTGATGTGTTTTATTTATTGTATAACAGAAACTGAATGGGTATCCTGATAAGTTGCAAACAGAATTATCTGAGAATAATTAGAGAAAAGGAATATATGTACCATTCATACGTGGGGTATGAAAAGTACTCAGCTATCATTTAATAAAAAAAATTAATTTTAAAAAATGAACTCCTAAAGTCAAAGAAGACAAAGTAGAGATCTTAAAGTGACTTTGTTTCAGAAATTTATACTACAAAAGTAGTTTCAGAGCACTCTTAGGGAAACTTAAAAAGTATACAATGGTAGAAAAAGGTATTTGTTGAGAGTGCCAGAGTTAAAAGTTGTTAAAGTGTAAGAGAGAAAAGGCTGCTAAATTTTGTCAGGAGAAATTCACAGTATAATTATCTTTAGTAAGATGTATGTAAGAGCTGCCATTTTACATTGAAATAGCATTTAATAGCTGCCAACCAATTGGCCAGTCCTTCTACTGAACTAACATCCCTAAGAAACAAGAATCAATAAATAATACCTTATAAATATGACAGCTACAGACAGCACAGTGTGAGTCTCATACCTCTTGGTCTTTGCCATTTTTCATCTGAGTTCTTAGATCGTTATAAGATTTTATTTTAAATTCAGCTACTAAATTATATACACTTTACACTCTGTTTTCCCAATCTATTTTGACCACATAAGGCAAAAATCACAGCTATCCAATTAGTTCTCCTAATTAATAAACTTTATTTTCCCTTCAGCTGTGGATGGCGTGTTCCATGCTGTTCATCTAACTATCTGTCTCAAGCGTTTCCTCTGACCTACATGCACGGAGCCTCCATGGTTTGGGCAGCATGCCAAGATTTTCACAGCTTTTACAAACACATTAAAAATACATTAAAACCCTTTCTGCAAATCTTTCCATGTGTACCACTGTGTCACAGTTCTATCTCTGCTTAACTTCTTATCCACACCGTTATCGCCTTGCAGTTTAGCTACTCTGCTCACTTCTGCAGTAGCCTCTCAGGGTTCATAGTTGCAGGTTCCATGAGGTACCCCAGGAAGCTGATGTGAGAGGCTGGGAAATCCCAGACTTTCTGCAAAAACACTATGTCCTCTTCCTCCAGCAATTTCTTTGAATACCTCCTCATTAAAGCATTGGTTCCAAACATTTATTTTCTTGTTTTTAAACTTGAGATGGACTTCTTGTAGTGTTCCTGATGGAAATATGTAATCTGTAATTTCCTCTTACCTAATCCTAGTGCTCCACTATTTACTTTGATATTGGTAACTGGAATTTCTCCCCTGTAACTCCTGTTTTCTGGAACAGCCTTTCTTATTACTCTCCCTCCATTAGCTTTCCATTTCCAAGCTCAACTGAGAGCAGAATATTTTTCTCTTGCCAGGCTTTTATTTTCTCTTTCTCTTCTTTAGTTTTATACAATTACTGAGGTAAATATCATCGACCCACTGAAAACTGTCATATAACATGAATCTCAAAGGGCTAATAACACATGCATCATAGATCAAAGTGGTAAATATTGTCTGTCTCTGTTTTAGACTGGCTCCAAAAATCGCTTTCTCAAATGGAATTATTAGTACTTAGGAATGTAATATTTGATGTACTCCAATCTTGAAGAATTTTCTTAGCTAAAAAGCCTGTCTCTCTACCTCTATTTCTAATTTTCTATACGTCTAGAAGGCATTATTAGTATAGCTGAAATTTCAGAGCAGGAAACCCTAATACTTGAAATAAAGCATATTCATTGCCAATATCAGAGTAGAACATTTGGTAAATGCAGGACAATGTTGGATTTTCCCTGGGATGGAATAGTGTGTTGATCCTTGAATCCTTTCAATTTATAAAAATGCAGAGGGCAAACACGTTACCATATATACATATACAGACATATGCTATAATGGCACAGCACGCTCATCCCTCAGTGTCTACAGGCTTTGGTTCCAGGGCCTGTCACCGCCCCCATGGACACTCAAATCTGGAGATGCTCAAGTTACTTATATTAAATGGCATGGTGTTTGCACATCACCTATGAACATCCTCTTGTGTCTTTTAAATCAGCTATAGATTACTAATAATACCCATATATCACTATATTCCTGTGAATTTATCATAGTACTTGGTATACAGCAAATTGAAGTTTTGCTTTTTGAAATTTTGTGTAATATTTTTTCCCAAATATTTTTACTCTGGCGTTTGTTGAATCCACATATATAGAACCCATGGATATGGAAGGCCTGCTGTACGAAGTCAAATACACTGATACAACTGCTTATAAGGTAACAGCCCCAGGGCATGACGCGTTAGAACACACCCTCTCATGTCCCTGAAGCAGGTGCTGCTGTCACTCTCATTTCCCTGAAAGAAAAATTATTTGAGAGCGAAGCAGCTTGCTCAAATTTTCCCTGATAATAGGGGACCCAGCTAGAGATTTAGATTTATATCTTCTGACTCTAGGATCCAAATTCTTCTTCTTTTTTTAAATTAAATCATAACTGTGTACATTAATACAGTCATGGAGTACAGTGTGCTGTTTTTATATACATTTTGAAAATTTTTCATCAAACTTTCATTTTCTTACTTATTGTGTTAAGACATTTATATTCTACATTTAGAAAGATTCACATGTACACTTCTAAGATGAACCATAGGCATGATCCCACCAATCATCCTCCCTCTGCCCATCCTCTCCTCTGCTCTCCCCTCCCTCTGTCCTTTCCCCATATCTTGGACTATAATTGGGTTATAGCTTTCCTATGAAAGCTATAAATTCATTTCATACTAGGGTTGAGTACATTGGATACTTTTTCTTCCATTCTTGAGATACTTTGCTAAGAAGAATATTTTCCAGCTCCATCCATGTAAACATGAAGGAGG
>NW_003852396.1:2330995-2343904 GCF_000181295.1 Otolemur garnettii | reverse complement strand
AGGCTCACCTGGGATGAAGTAATCCTTTAGGAAGGAGGCTCACCTGGGATGAAGTGATACTTCAGGATGCAGTTCACCAGGTCATGTCCAGATCAGGACTTTTTTTTTTCTCCTTTCTGTTTCTGATAACTTGCTAAACTGTTGGCTCATTGAGAATGGAAAATTTGGAATCACCTGGCTATGTGTGCTTTGCTGGCTCTCTTCCTCACACATAGCTGGTATTTAGAAATCTCAGAAAAGTCTTTCCACTGTTGGCTCCTCTGAATAAGTGTCCTTTTCTTTATTTTAAGGAAATCTGGCATGCCAATTGCTGTGGTTTACAATGTTAATAGTTATGAAGGAAATGTTAGGAAAATGAGTCTTAATATATGAACAAGTCCTTGGAAAAGCAAACTGAGTCCAGAGCCAGGTCTTGTACTCCTGAATGTCACTCCCTGGCTCACTTCATTGTACTTTGCCCTTTGCATTTAAGTTCTTAACCACTGATCTCAGGACACTCTGCATTCAGTCAGGGCATAGCAATTACCCTTTGTAAGACCCATATTCAGTTATTCAAGTTTTAATGCTCTGAACACCTTTAAGAGATCTTTTCATTATAGGCACACAATTCCTGAGAGAGAATAAAGCACTTCCTGTATCTAAAATCCTGTGCCAAAGGTTTCAACTTCAGAGATTTGCAAACTGTGGCTTCAATAATACTCACTAAGCGTAAGCTCTTGTAGGCAGCTGGACCCTCGCGTCCACCCAGTGGAAGCATTCTTTTGTGTGTAACTCTGTTATTCATCCCATTCCCATTGCGCCCTTTTCATTAAATCAATGCCTTTCCCTATGATTTTGTTACATATGGTTCCCCTTTTGTTATATAGACCTGGAATCCCCAAATCTATTAATCATTTTAATTTGCTAACTAGGGTAGAGTACAAGATGAGTGATTTCAGAGCTTCTGATTTGCAGTGATTATCAAGCATAGTCCAAAAGAAACCTTATTAGTTCCTCTTTTCAAACATTATTCCATTGTGCTGTAGATATGCTATAGAGAAAAATCCTTTTCTGGCAGGGAATGAATGAGTTGGTCTTAAGGGAGCTCTTTCAATCTAGTCTATGTCTCTTTCTCTTTAATTCACTTATCCTTCAGGCATGGGAACAGCTTTCCATCATGACCCCTAATTGGTCTATCAACGTTACTTCATAAAAGCCCCTCAAGATATGTTGTACTTTTGATCCTGCTTGAACCTCTTCTTTATGTCACTGGCTACCCCTGTTGATAGAGCATTTCATTCTGCTAAACACTTCATGGTGCTCCTCAGATTGTTCTTGAGACACGTGACAAAATGTCTCTTTCCATGACAGATGAGAAGGCAATCGCTCCCCATTTTATGATGGGTAGACTTCCAGCATCATACATTGCAGCATATTTATCTGGGTTGATATTCCAGAGATAGAAACCAAGCAGTTTACATGTATAATTTACATATACTCTTCTGCTTCTCCTGCTATTTGAAATTCAAGATTAGTGTCTCATGAATGTTTATAATCTCAAATAAGCAGAGCCATCGGCAAAACATACCCTGATGCTGTCTTCTCTGAGTCAACAGTGAGCCTTGCTAGACGAGTGATTTTGGACAAAATGGAAAAGATCTAAAGAAACAAGCAAAGAATAAATGAACCCATACAGCATTTCTCTGATAAGTGGCTTGCAGGTGGTGTTAAATAGTATCTAAGACTTTATGTGCAGAGTTTACTAATTATATATATGTAGTTCTGGACTTTACTGAATTTTTTTTTAAAGTAACTACTTATCCTTTCATGGCAAGTGGCTTCAGGAGTAGTTCACCTGGTTGCCGATATAATTCAACAAAAGTGCGTGAACTTTAAATAAAATTGTATGCAAATAGAGAAGATGAATCTGTTGCATTTTTTCTTTTCTGACCGCCGTACATGCCAGTTCAAAGCTGGCTTTCTGAAACATTCTTGAGGATGTTTTCTTTCATGGATGCAATCAGCAAGTAGTGAATTTCTTTCCAATCCTTCCTGTTATTAATATGCTGCCTGGATAGAAAACATGGACGCTGATTCAGCAGGGCATGAGCGTCTGGTTTCTATCACCAGTTGATGTGCACAGAAGTATCACCAGTTGATGTGCACAGAAGAGAACTATGATTCTATCAGTTCCCTATCTTGACTATTCCCACCAAGGACTCAAGGTCACTCTCTAGTGACTAATGTGCCGCAAAACAAAATTTCAGCTTTCTTTTATGTATCATATTATGGAAGGAATATATGTACTCAGTGTGAGAAGCATTGTTGCAGTCTGAACTCCAAGGAGGCAAATGCAGATTCTGATGAAGGTTCTGATGTAGTTCTTGGCGGAGGCAGACATGCTTTGAAGTAATTTGCTTCTTTGGAATTTTTCTTTTCTCCCCTACAAATTTTGTGACTCCCATTCATCTTAATACATTTTATCATGGTAAGATGGAAATTAAAGTAAAACTAGTCTTTAGAACCCTCCTCAGTAACAAATAGGATTAGGAAAGTGGGGTCATTGCAAAGAGTAAAAAACATGATATTAATTATTATCAAATAAAAAACTCAGATGAAAAATTTAACATTGGAACTGAATATTTCATTTCTTTTTTTTTTTTTTTAAACCAGAAACTTTAAATAAAGTAGAAATTCTGTAAGAGGACCACCCAAGGGATTGTAAAAAACTGGTCAACATATGGAGGTGGTTGACACAAGGAACTAGGCCTGCTGTACTGATACCTACATGTGGTGCATGTCTGGACTGTAAAAGTTAGGTCAATGTAAGGAGCTGGTCAGAGTAGGGAGGTGGTCAGAGCAGGGACATGGTCAGAGTAGGGAGGTGGTCAGATCAGGGACGTGGTCAGAGTAGGGAGGTGGTCAGAGTAGGGACGTGGTCAGAGCAGGGAGGAGGTCAGAGTATGGATGTTGTTAGAAAATTGCCTCAGAAAGCTCCTTCCCCCAAAAGTCCCTTCCTACTCTTAAAGTTACAACTCCTCCCCCAAGCACAGGGAGTGGCTTACCCCATCACTCTGTTCCAATTACCCGCTGCCTGCCCCTAAGGACTCTTTCCGCAGAAGGATTAACTCCTTATTGGTTATCCCACCTCCCTTCACCATTCTGAGACTTCCCTATATAAGGGTACATTTCTCCTCTCCCTCTCTCTCTCTCTCCCCCACCTCACTCTTGGCTCTCTCTCTCTCTTCTCTTCCCCACTCTCTCCTCATGTCTCTCCCCTCTTTTCTCTTCTTTTTTTCACCCCTCCTTGGTGCTGCTCTGCAATCTCCCTCCCCCACCAATAAAGACCTTTCGTACAAGCCTTGATGGTCTATGAGATCTCTGCCGGTCGAAGTGCCTTTCTTTCAGATGTGGCCAGAGTAGGGAGGTGGTCAGAGTATGGACATGGTCAGAGTAGGGAGGTGGTCAGAGCAGGAACGTGATCAAAGCAGGGAGGTGGTCAGGGTATGGCTGTGGTCAGAGCAGGGAGGTGGTCACAGTAGGGATGTGGTCACAGTAGGGACGTAGTCAGAGTATGGAGGTAGTCAGAGCAGTGAGGTGGTCACAGTAGGGAAGTGGTCACAGTAGGGGGGTGGTCAGAGCAGGGATGTGGTCAGAGGAGGGACGTGGTCAGAGTAGAGAGGTGGTCAGAATAGGGAGGTGGTCAGAGTAGGGAGGTCAGGGTGGTCAGCTGTGGAGAGTCTACTGTATTTGTTTCCCTCCCCATCCCACCTCTCCTGATAAACACACAGAAGGACCAAATTCAGTCAAATCAGAATTTCAAGCTGCTTTCCTTCTCTCCCTCACCACCCCATTGACTGTCGTGCTTCTGTGACTGTCTGAAGGGTCCTCCTCTCCAGTGGCTGGTTGATGCCTGTCACTCTCTGTGACTCACCTCAGTATAGTCTCCTTTTGGAAGCCTTCCTACCATCCCTTTCCTTCACTAGTTGTTATAAGCCTTTCTTAGTCATACATGTGATTTTAAAACAGCAGCTCTCAACCTGTGGGAACTGTATTAAAGGGTTGGGGCATTAGGATGGTAGAGAACCACTGTTTTAAAAGGATGTTATCATTTATAAAAGTGAATGCCGAAGACTTGTTCATATGTCTATCTTTAAGTGGTCTGTAAACTAATTATATATTTACTTATGTATTTCTAGAGGATTTTGCTAATCTTTTGTGAGTTCAGTTGAAAGACTGAATGAAACATGTAAAGTTCATGCTTTTGCCATAAATGTATTGCCCCAAATTATCATATACCAAGAACATATGAAGTGTAGATCTACATATAATAATCACAAATCCACAAAAGGATATTCATACACTTTTTAGTTTAATGGAGATTTGATTTTAAAGGATTGCTGTATTTCTTTCAAGATAACCCCATATATCTAAAATGCAATGCAATGTAATGCATTGAAATGCCTGTTCTTTACAGTCAATATGACATTGGTAACAAATAAAGCCTGAGGAAATGATAAATAAATAGTAAAATAGTAGCTATACAACCACTTTACTATAATTAATCCATGGTGATAATAAGGAGAAAAATCCTGAGAGTCTGTTCAAAGTAAACCAACTACTGCCTGGTTGAGACCAGAAACAGATATAAATAAAAAATGCATAGGATTAAGTATCATAAATGATAATGATTAATAATCAGTAGAAACATAGCTGGAAGTAGATGATAATTAAGAATATTTAAAACAAAAATGAAAAGGTAAATATGATGCCCCCCTCACACACACAACCAAGGCAAAATGCAAACAGTGAAAGGTGAACCAGAAAGCAGTGGCAGTGCGTAGGCAGAGCCCAAGAAACCCTGAAGAGGAGACAGACAAAGAAAGCAAATGTGAATAAGGAACCCGGAATATAATTACTCAGAGAGCTCAGAAGGTTACGGCTATAAAAATCTTAAAGAGATTTTTTAAAAAGCAATTTCTAAGAGACCGCAATATATAACAATAAATCACAAAATAAAAGGTTTAACATTTATAATTTTACAATATTTACAATACAGACAATAAAATCATGAGCCAGAGGAAAAAAGACAACAAAATTAATCTCACTATTTTTATATGTTCCCTGTGCATTTAAGGGTATATATTTTTACTTTAAAACTCTAAAACAATTAGTGAATAGTATAACTATTCACAAAATAAAAATTTTATACAGCATGTCTAAATTACTCCAAATCTTAAATTAATGGAGTTTTAAATGATGTGACTTTACTATTTGATTATAAATTAAGCAAATTAGATTATGATGACATTTTTATTTTATTTTATAGGCAGCTACTATTAATTGTTTGGTGTTAACATGAGTTGAAATGTAACTAAATTACAGCAGAGATCCCAGGTATAAGGGTAAGCAAATTACAAAAGAAAGTAGCAAGCAACATTAAAGAGAAATATGGGAACTAGGTACACCATTTCTCAGAAAGCAAGCCATGATATAATGGCATGATAACATGATGTAGCCTAAACTGGTTGTGGAATCTAGAGTGATATTGTGTTCTATAGCTAGAACAGACCAATGGGACTGTTTGTTTATGTATTAACTCATTTAATATAGCAAACTTATACTTTAGGTACCATGATCATCATGCATTTTTCCTTGATAAGCAAGAGAGGTCCCAAGAGGGTCAATAACTCACCCAAGTTAAACAGAGTAATAAAAGGCAAATCTGGAAGCAGAACTAGATTATCCATCCTCCGAGCTGATTCCCACACTGCTAAACTCTGTAACTCCTACTCTTTACAAAGGTCTGAAAATCACATAAGAATATGTGGGTGAAAGAAACTTTTAAGGCACTAACAGATATAAGGAGTTATACTGATAACGTATCCCCGAAATGTCTGACTAATGATGTGGCTTGCAAACAAGAAAGCCCACTCGAATATGTGGACTTGCGGTAGTCATTCTGTCAGGACGTGCGGTAAGCACCCTTTGTGTCACTAGAACAGTATTTGAATTTTAACACATTTGTGTATTATCCTCAAGACACTGAACACAGAAGTTAAAGCAAAATCCCAGAGACTTTCTGTTGTTTTATCACCCTTATACCTTACCAGAAACCCCCTAAATGGAGAGGGTGACCTGCACAACAGAGGACCTCAGGGTTTTGGAGATATGGCAGGTATTGACAGAGGAAGACTCCACAAACTGTTATTCAATGAATAAATGAGTTAATTGTAATTCTATTTGCATAGAGCTTTTACTCAAATGGAATGTCAGCACCATTTTGAGAGGCCTTTCTCTGAACTTATTAAGAGTATCTGAATTCCTGCCAGGAACATCTTTATAAACAGAAGGTCCCCCTCCTCTATCCAACACAAACACACGTACACATTTCCCTCACGGTAGCTGTTACCACAATTCAGAGGATGGAGAACGCAGGGTTTAACTCAAATGGTCCTTAATATCTGCATCTCTACCAGGTGGAAGGAACATTGTTTAGGCCAGTTGTCGGAATATGAGAAAAGGCTCTTAAAATCTAGAAAGGAACTAAATGCTGGCCTGGATTTTAAAGAAACAAGCTCAATGTATCGATACCTGAAGGGTCATCCAGATGGAACAGAACAGAAAGAGAGCAGCGGAGAACTGCAAGGAAGACTCTTGTCTAGAAAGTAAAGATTCATTTACATATTTTTTCTTCTTTGTAAGTATGTGTTTTGAAAAAAAAAAACCCATAACATTCTTTTATCTGAGTTTACAGTAGTGTAAAATTTAATGCCTTCCAGTAGGAATTTAAGATTCCTGAGAAGATATAAACAGAGACAAAACATCCTCGGCAAGCCTGCATTGTTGGCAACTTTACAACGCTTTCCATATCAATTGGTTTTAGAACTGTCATTTTTTAAAAGTCCACGTGCCTAAGGAGCATCATTAAACTGGGCAAAAGGTGGTAGAATCCCTTCATTAAATTGAAACAAACAGGTATTATTATTACTATGAAATCATGAACACAGAATCATAATTAGAATTTTTGAGATTAGTCTTAGTGCCATATAAAAATAATATAATTGTGATTATAAACTAGCATATACCAATACCCAACACAGCAGACCCTAAAGTATTTTTGAGTAATGTTTTAATCTTGAATGTTCCAATTATATCTTTCCTTGATGTTTTTACTGCTTTGTTCTGAAAAATAATAACTATAGATCTTAAATGAGCACTTTATTTGAGATATTGCTTTAAAATAAATCTCTCTAGATATGGATTTATAAGCTGGACTATAGTATATTTTAACCTCACGGTTTAGTTATTTTTATGCTATTTGAGATGTTCCTAAAAATTTTAAGTGTCAAACTACATAAATTTCAAATGTCCCTTAAAGCTATTTAGACATTTTTCTCATTACTGATGATGAGTAAAAATCATCTTTGGAGGCAGCAGGATGAGGCTGTCACCATCTCATTTACCCCAGATATGAGTCTGCTCCAGTCCCATTTTCTTTATAGGCAATAATGCAGCTGTGCCAGGCGTTTGCCAATCGTTACTCTCTTTCTGTGTGCACACAGGAACCGATTATGATTTAACACTCTAACACGCAGCAAACCACTCTTCTTACCCACAGAAAATGGATACCAGGTCTTTCCTGATGTTTCTGAATGCAAGGATTCTCCAGGACTTTCCAAGCTGTGTAATTATTTTCTGAGCCTACAGTAAAAAAAACAATTTGGAACAGAGACACTCAGGTTCTGTACCCCATCTCCCTGACACACAGCACGATGTCCTACTCATCATGGGGACACTCTGAAGTAGGCTGTGGATGCAGGTAAATTTGGGAATTATTCCTCCCTCCCCATTCTCTTCGCTCAAGGGAGAATTAAATGAAAATGAGTAAAAGTATAGTTATTACAAAACAGCTCAATTCTACTCCAGATTCTTTTTTAAGTAAACACTGAGATATATTATGCTTTGGAGATATTATATATGTTATTCTTGGAGACTTTGCAGGTCAGGTGAAAGTTGATGTGAGAAACATTTAGATTTGGGGGCAGCAGAGTTGAGATGGAGAGTAGAGACCCAGAGCTACACGCAGCAGCAAATACTAAGCAGATGTTTAGTAACACAAACACAGACATCAGAAAGCTTCCAGGGTACCTTGGTCCCAAGACAATGGTGAGCCAGCAAGGCTATAAGCTACAAGCTCCAAAATTAACTTCAGAGAAACTATTGAAAAAATATGAAAAAGCAGATTTCGGGAAAGGAGTTTTAAAACAAAAGTAAATAAACACAAAGACACCTGATAATTCTTGGGGAGACAGAAGTCTGTGTTGAACTAGGTGCTGTGGTCACCAAGGGATATGAGAGGGGAGGGGCTGCAGGAGGAGCTGAGACTGGAGAAAGGAGTAGGGAGAGGCTGGTGCGAGAGAAGCTTTCGCAATTCTTCATCCTCCGCTTTACCCTGCCATCCTCATGCTACCCTGGCACAGCCTCTGTCCCTGTATCAGGAATCAGCTGTCCCACACCTTTTATCTTCTAGCTTGGATAAGGGCAGAACTAACCATGCAGGGGTGATGAGGTGTCAGCGTAAACAGCTGTCCATGGTGTTGTTGCCTGGGTCCTCCCTTTCCCTTATAAACCATGAAGGCTGCCTCCTGCCATGAAGCTGTTGCCTGAGGTTTAGAGACTTCATGTTTTCCAGATTATTTTTTTTTTCATGGGGTGATAACAAATAGAAGTGATTGATATGGATTCTTCTGCACTCTTTAGAGGTCTTCTGCCTGATCTTTACATTCACCAGGATGGACCCAGAACTGGTCCCAGTCTTGGGTCCTTTTTTAAAGCACATGACCAAACAGAACAATAGAGACTGATAGGGGGAAAAGAGCTTAAAGCTTAAAAAATGCTCCCTTAGACATTTGAGGAGCACAGTTACTTCAAAAGAGGCAAACTGGATGCATAGGCATTTTAGATTTTGAAAATCACCTGGCACATCCCCAGTTCTGACGTGTGATCCCAGGAAGCTGTAATCAACCATCCAAGAGTAATTCCTGTGAGAAGGACAATGGTCTGAACTAGGGTGTGATGGTAAAGACAGGAAAGGTGAATGGTTTGAAAATACCTTGATAACTGGTGAGCATTAGGACACGAAGGAAA
Organism: Otolemur garnettii; assembly: GCF_000181295.1. Classification (NCBI taxonomy): domain Eukaryota; kingdom Metazoa; phylum Chordata; class Mammalia; order Primates; family Galagidae; genus Otolemur; species Otolemur garnettii. The sequence goes on along the minus strand of NW_003852396.1, from coordinate 2,334,775 downwards.
AGGAACTATAATAATACACAATTTTTTAAAAAGTTTGTCTTTGTATAACTTTTCAGCTTTCCTCTCCCTCTCCCCCAGAAGCATGGCAGCTATTAAGGTCAGAGTAGAGAGTGACTGAGGGCATGATTCAGCAAGTGAAGCTTTCCTCCTGATAAGCAATTAGATTGGCTTCCCTCTCACATCATGCATTTTCTCTTCTCCGGTGGTTTACTCTTCTGCAATCGTTTAGCTTCATGGTATTGGAGGGGTAACATGGGCCTGAGGTGGCCAGTCTTTAGCCCTCAGCCATAGTAAGGCCTGTTGTTGGATTATAACTACCATACTAGATGGTAGAAGAAATACATTTTTTCTCCTTTCTATCCACATTACATTTATCTTCATTTTTCCCCTTTTACCACTGAGAAGGCAAAAATATCAAGGTTCGGGATGATGATATAGGACTAGGAAGGGAATAAAGGTAACATTTTAATCCTTCATTTAGTTCAAGGCAGTAAAATCTGACTACTTCTAGGTAAAATGACTTCTCAGGGGGCAGTGATTTCAAAAAAGGGTTTGCTGCCAAACCCTACATTAATAAAATTTAAAGTGATTTTTCCTCAGATCATCTCCTGTTGTCAGTTTATAATTTGTACTAAAAGTAAATGGTGCCGTCTGCATCTAGCCATGAGCTATGAACTTATAACTGGCACTGGGGCAGCCCTCCCACCCTAAACAGACAAAGAACATGAGCCAGCAGATTACAGTGGACAGCAGATAGTGCTTGGGTGTGAGATGAGAAAATAGCAAGGTCCGATTCGGCCAAGTGCCCTTCTTCCTCCCTACGATGATTCCCTATCTCTCCCTCCTCAGCCTCTCCCTTGCTGGGCTATTTTCATGTTTTATCATTCATCTGGGTGTGTAATTGTTTATGTACTGGTTTCCTTAATGTCAGTACATTGGATTTTTTTTTTTCATTTTTGAGACACTTTCCTAAGAAGAATGTGTTTTTTTAACTCCATCCAGGTAAACATAAAAAATACAAAGTTTCCATCTTTTCTTGTGGTTGAATAGTATTCCAGGGTATACATATACCACAGTTTGTAAGGTTGCTTTCATGACTTGGCAATTAGAAATTGAGTGGCAATAAACATTCTGGTGCAAATGTCTTTGGGGTAAAATGATTTTTGTTCTTCTGGATAGGTACCTGATAATGGGATTGCAGGATCAAATGGAATGTCTACTTTTAGATCTTTGAGGATTCTCCATTCTTCTCTCCAAAAAGGCTGTATTAGTTTGAAATCCCACCAGCAGTATAGAAGTCTTCCCTTCTCTCCACATCCACACCAGCACCTGGTGTATTGGGACCTTGTTTATGTGGGCTAATCTTGCTGGGGTTAGGTGATATTTTAGAGTGGTTTTGATTTGCATTTCTCTGATGATTAAAGACAATGAGCATTTTTTCATGTGTTTTTTGGCCATTAGTCGGTCATCCTCAGAGAAGTTTCTGTTCACTGCTCTTGTCCACACGGAAATGGGGTTGTTAGCTTTTTTCTTGTTTAATTTGAATTCTCTATAGATTCTAGTTATCAGGCCTTTGTCAGATTCACAACATGTAAAAATCTTCTCCCATTCCAGAAACTTGTTTGCTTTGGTTGTGGTACCCTTGGCAGTGCAGAAACTTTCTAGTCTGATCAAATCCCAGTTATTTATTTTTGGTGTTGCTGCAATTTCTGGGGGATGGGTCTTCCTCATAAAGTTTTTTCTCAGGCCAATATCTTCAAGTGTTTTCCCCCACACTCTTCTAGAATTTTTATTTTTCAGTGTCTTCAATTTAAACCTTTTATCTAGCAAGAATCAATTTTGGTCAATGGCGAGAGGTGAGTCCAGTTTCAGTCTTCTGCTTATGGCTAACAAGTTCTCCCAGCACCATTTGTTAAATAGGGCCTCTTTCTCCCAGTGCATGCTTTGTTAGGCTTATCAAAGATCAAATGAGGATAAGTGGCAGGCAGGGTTTATCTCTAGGTTCTCTATTTACTCCATATCACATAACCCTGGGGCAAAGGGAATCTAGAAGGAAACCCTACATATATCGGTCAATTGGCTTTTCAACAAAATGAAAAGGTAATTCAATGGGAATAGATGAACCTTTCAATAAATGGTTCTTAACAATGCCCACTGTGGGCACCCTATCACAGCAAGAATAAAAACAACTAGGACACAGATTGAAGGTACATGCCTTTAAGAGGTGGGTTTCCCATAGGTGCAGGGAAAGCCTCAAGTCACCTCTGTCATGGCCTTTTATTGAAGCATTATGCAACAAGTGTTGGGGCCCATACTGGAGCTACATGCTTAATGATCGCTATGTGCTTTTTCTCCAAGGGCTCGACTCCCACTCTGCTGTACCACGAATGTCCAAAATACAACACCTGCTTGCTAATGAGCTACGGATCTTAACTCATTAACACATGCCGTTGCTTGTGGGCTTGTGTCCAGGCAGCAAAACATCTCCAGGCTGGCTAGGGATTTGTCTCGCTCCCAGCACCTCCCTCAAGAACCAGTGGCCTCTTCTATAAGCCTGGGGCACAGTCTTCTATAGGCTCTGCATCCACAACCTCCAATGCATGGAGCTAGGTTTCCTTTATAAACAAGTGTTGAATACGTGATTAAAATAAACATGATTCTTACTCCCTCTTTCTATCTCTGGCAAAAATGTATAAAAATGCATTATGGACCTAAATTTAAAGTTAAAGAAATAAAACTAAAGAAAGCATAATGCAAAATGATAAACTGACAAACAGGATGGAAATATCTGGGTAGAAAACTCCAAAATCTTTACTTCCCAAATATACATAAACCTTCTGGGTCTACAGACATGTGCCATCCTGAACATTAAAACTAGCACCCTGCCTTGGCAGAATATACACAATTATTTCACTCAAAAGTAGCACATTGCCTTGGCAGAATATGCACAATTATTTCACTCAAAAGGCTAAAGTGATGACCTTAGATTCTGTCCCCACATCCTCTTGGGCTGCCATCCCTACCACCTCATAGCTAGTGTGCAGTTATACTATAACCACCCAGTAGAATAGATTAAACAATTATACTACAAATCACCCAGTACAACAGATTAAACAGTTATACTACAACCCACCCAATACAACAGACTAAACGGTTATACTACAGCCCACCCTGTAAAACAGATTAAACAGTCATACTACAACCCACCCAGTACAACAGATTAAACAGTTATACTATAACCACCTGGAACAACAGATTAAACGATTATACTATAACTACCCAGAACAACAGATTAAACAGCTATACTACAACCCACCCAGTACAACAGATTAAACAGCTATACTACAACCCATCCAGTACAACAGATTAAACGATTATACTACAACCCACCCAGTAAAACAGATTAAACAGTTATACTATAACCACCCAGTACAACAGATTAAACAGTTATACTATAACCACCCAGTTCAACAGATTAAACAGTTATATTATAACCAGCCGATACAACAGATTAAACAGTTATACTACAACCCACCCAGCACAACAGATTAAACAATTATACTATAAACCACCCGGTACAACAGATGAAACATTTATACTATAACTACCCGGTACAACAGATTAAACAGTTATACTATAACCACGCAGTATAACAGATTAAACAGTTATGCTATAACCACCCAGTAAAACAGATTAAACAGTTATACTACAGCCCACCCTGTACAACAGATTAAACGGTTATACTATAACTACCCAGTACAACAGATTAAACCGTTATAC
>NW_003852396.1:2288225-2329885 GCF_000181295.1 Otolemur garnettii | reverse complement strand
GATTAAACCGTTATACTGTAACCAGCCGGTATAACAGATTAAACAGGTATACTATAACCCACCCAGTACAACAGATTAAGCATTTATACTATAACCACCCAGTACAACAGATTAAACAGTTATACTATAACCACTCGGTATAACAGATTAAACAGTTATACTATAACCACCCAGTACAACAGATTAAGCAGTTATACTACAGCCCACCCTGTACAACAGATTAAACGGTTATACTATAACCACCCAGTACAATAGATTAAACAGTTATACTAGAACCGGCCAGTACAAGCTGTGCCAGATAGAACAGATTAAGGACAGAGGTTCTGTCTTTCTCAGAGAATCCATATGGCGTCATATGATTAATTCCAACCTACGGTTTTACCAAAGATTACAACTGAGTTCTCTGAGAAGCAGACACCAAAATGGGATTATATGTGAAGAGATTTATTGGAAGAAATGTGAAAGAGAGAGTGTGGGGAGGTGGTTCTGCAGTGAGAGCCTTCAGGCTATTCTGCGGGTCGGGCACCGCTGAAAAATTAAAGTGCAGAGCAGATTCAATAGGAAACTCTCACACTGTGGCTCTGAGAGTGTCTCAGGCAGGTGAATGGGATGCCCGAGCATGTGCTGCCTGCTGGAGAGTGCGGTGTTGGGAGAAGACAGGAGGGCACTTAGTCATTGGGGAGGAGCAGCCTGGGGTACAGGCGGTATTGATGTAAATCCGCTGCAGCAGATGTGAAGGTGGGACCCCTGGCAGCGTGGAGCGTGCTATCCTGAAAGGAGATCTGAGCAGCACAATTGCACGGCCCTGGAAAGAACAGGGATATACAGAGGTCCGTATACAAAAGTTCACAGAAACTTTACTCATAATAACCCGAAGTAGAAAACAGTACAAATGTTTGTCAGCAGGGGATGGTTAAAGAAATGAGGCTATATTCTTAGGATGGAATATTACAGAGTAGTAAGTTGGGCCAAACTACTGTGAAACAACAGGGATGAATCTCAACACTTTTATACTGAGCAAATGTAGCCAGACACACAGACAGTAGGTTACATAACCCCATTTGCATGGAGTTCTAAAACATATGAAACTAATCTACGGCAATAAAAATTTTGTCAGAAATTGTTTGGGGCAGTAATTGCACAAGGATCTTTATTTATTTTTGATTTTGCTCTTATTTTTTATATGGGATTCATTGAGGGTACAAAGAATCAGGTTACACTGATTGCATTTGTTAGATAAAATTTCTCTTATAATTGAGTCCCACCCCAAGAGGTGTGCTGTACACTGTGACCCCCCATCCCTCTCCCTCCTCCACTCTCCCTGACCCCTCATTCCCCTACTCTCTTCTGACTTTAGCTCATCAACTGCCTTCATATTAGAATTGAGAAGTTGGATTCTTGCTTCTCCATTCTTGTGATGCTTTACTAAAAAGAATATGTTCCACCTCATCCAGATAATGAGTAACAAAAGATGCTAAGTCTTCATCTTTTTAACAGCTGAATAGAATTCCATGGTATATACGTACCACAGCTTGTTAATCCATTCCTGGGTTAGTGGGCATTTAGACTGCTTCCACATTTTGGAGATCGTAAATTGACCTGTGATAAACATACTAGTGCAAATGTCCTTATGATAAAATAATTTTTTTTCTACTGGGTAGATGCCTAGTAATGGGATTGCAGGATCAAATGGGAGGTCTAATTTGAGTTCTTTGAGAATTCTCCATACTTCCACCCAAAACGGTTGTATTAGTTTGCAGTCCCACCAGCAGTGTGAAAGTGTTCCCTTCTCTCCACACTCATGCCAGCATCTGCAGTTTTGAGACTCTGTGAAGGGGGGGCTGTTCTCACTGGGATTAGGTCATATCTCAGGGTAGATTTGATTTTCATTTCTCTGATGATCATGGATGATAAGCATTTTTTCATGTTCTTAGCCATTTGTCTGTCTTCTTTAGAGAAGGGGCTATTCATCTCTCTTGCCCAGTGATATATGGAATTGTTGGGTCTTTTTTTGTTGACTGAGTTCTCCATAGATCTTAGTCATCAAGCTTTTGTCCAATTCATAACATGTAAATAAATTTTCCCATTCTGAAGGTTGTCTACTTGCTTTGATTGTTGTTTCCTTAATTGTACAGAAGCTTTTCAGTTTAATTAAGTCCTATTTGTTTATTTTTGTTTTATTGCAATTACCACTGAAATCTTCATAAAATCTTTCCCCAGACCAATATCTTAAAGTGTTTTCCCTGAACTTTCTTCAAGAATTTTTATTATCTCATGCCTTTTAGATTTAAATCTTTTATCCATTTTGAATCAATTTTTATAAGTGATGAGAGGTACAGTTCTAGTATCAGTCTTTTACATGTGGTTATCCAGTTCTTCCAGCACCATTTTTTGAATAGGGATTCTTTCTCCAGTGTATGTTCTTGTTTGATTTATCAAAGATGAGGTGGCTGGAAGAGATTAGCTTCATCTAATGGTTTTCTATTTGGTTCCAAATGTCAATATCTCTATTTTTTGTGCCAGTATCATGCTGTTTTGATCACTATGACCTTATAGTTCAGCCTACAGTCTGCTGAGTGGTACTCCAGCTTTGTTTTTATTACTTAGAATTGCCTTGGCAATATGGGGTTTCTTCTGATTCCATACAAAATAAAGAACTATTTTTTCCAAATTTGGTAACTATGATGATGGTATTTTAATGGGTATTGCATTGAATCTGTAGAGTGCTTTGGGTAGTATAGACATTTTCACAATCTTGATTCTTTTCAGCTGTGAGCATGGTATGTTCTTCCAGTTGTTAATACCCTCTGCTATTTCTTTTCTTATGGCTTATTAATATTCTTTGTAGATGTGCTTCACCTCTTTTGTTATGTCTATTCCTAAGTATTTCTTTTTTTCTTGAAGCTACTGTGAAAGGAATTATACCCTTTATTAGCTTGTCATCTTGGCTGTTATTGGCATATACAAAGGCTACCGATTTATGGACATTGATTTTGTATCCTGAGATATTGCTGTATTTTCTTGATAACTTCTAGGAATCTTGTGGTTGAGTCTTTCAGGTTCTGTAAGTATAAGATCATATCATCGGCAAAGAGGGAGGGTTTAACCTCCTCTACTCCCATTTGGATGCCCTTTACTAGCTTCTCTTGCCTGATTGTATAGGCTAGAACTTCCAGCACTATGTTGAATAGTATTGTCAATAGAGGACGACCTTGTCTGGTTCCAGTTCTAAGTGGAAAAGCTTTTGGTTTTACTCCATTCAGTAAAATACTAGCTCTGTGTTTGTCATAAATAGCTTCAATTAGATTGAGACACCTATGCCTATATTCTTAAGTGTTCTAATTAGAAAAGGCTGAATTTTATCAGATGCTTTTTCTGGATCTACTGAGAGGATGATATGATCTTTGTTTTTGCTTCTGTTGACATAGTTAATCACATTTATGGATGTGCATATGTTAAACCACTCTAGCATCCCTGGGATGAAAAGTACATCATCATGATGAATGATTTTTTAATTTTTTTGCAGTTTTTGGCCAGGGCTGTGTTTGAACCCACCACCTCTGGCATATGGGGCTGGCGCCCTACTCCTTTAAGCCACAGGTTCCACCTTGAATGATTTTTTCATGTGTAGCTATGATTTTATTGAAATTTTTGCATCAATGTTCATTAGTGAAATTGGTCTGAAGTTCTTTTTTATTTGGGTACCAGTGTGATGTCTGCTTTGTAGCATGTGTTGGGGAAGCTTCCTTTCTTCTAAATTTTTTTGGAATAATTTCCACAATATGGGTATATGCTTTTCTTTGAAAGTTCAAAATAATTCTGGGGTGAAGCCATCTAGACCAGGAATTTTTGTTGTTGGGAGATTTTTTATTGTTTCTTTGATCTCAGTTCTTGATTATGGTCTATTAAAGAGATCTATTTCTTCTTGGTTAAGTCTTGGGGAAAAATGTGATTACAAGTGTTGACCCATTTCCTCTGCATTGTCAAATTTCTCAACGTAGAGTTTCTTGTAGTACACAGAGATGATCTCTTGTATCTCTGTGGCATCTGTTTTATTTCCCCATTATTAATTCTTATTGAGGTTATTGGAGATTTTCCTTTTTTGTTCTATTCTCTCAGAGGGGTGTTTAAGTCCCTGGTATTATGATGTCATGGGATACCATATTGCTTAGACCTCCATAAAGGTCTGTTTCATAAATGTGGGAGCATTTAAGTTGGGTGCATATATATTTAAAATTGACATGTTTTCTTGTTGTACCACGCCTTTTACCAGTATGAAGTGTCCATCTTTGTCTTTCATAACTTTAGTTGCTTTAAAACCAATTCCATCCGAAAATAAGATTGGAAGCCCTCCTTTCTTCTGATTTCTTTTTGCTTGAAATACTTTATTCTACCCCTTAAACCTGAGTCTTGATTTGTCCTTCAAGGTAGGTGTGTCTCCTAGAAAAAGCATATGGATGGCTTGTGCTTTTTTTATCCAGTCAGCCACTGCCTCTTCAGTGATGAATTAAGTCCTTTGACATTTATTGAGAAAATTGAAAAGTGTGACAGAGTTCAATCCTTCTTATTTTGTGAAAGTTCATTGTGTAGTTTTAACCTTTCCACCACTGTGGAGGCTAAGTTTTGACTGTTAGCTTCTGGGTGTTTACTTTGCTGGTGGTCCACTGTGGTGGTCAGTGTTGGGAATAGGTCTAGATATTTCCTGTAGAGCTGTACTTGTTTTAGTAAATTTCCTCGGTGTTTGTATATCCACAAAAGATTTGATTTCTCCATCACTTTTGAAGCTTAGTTTAGCAAGATACAGAATTCTGGGCTGAAAATTCTTTTGTTTAAGAATATTGAAGGTGGATGGCCATACTCTTCTGGCTTGGAAAATTTCAGTTGAAAAGTCTGGTGTCAACCTAATGGCTCTGCCTCTGTAGGTCAGTTGTCACTTACTCCTGGTTGTGCTTGGGCAATTTTTCCTTTCCTCTTAACTTTGGTCAGGTTCATAACAATGTGTCTTGGAGAAATCCTGTTTGAGTTAAGGCGATCTGGGGCTTGACATCCATTGGAAAGGAGTGTGTCAGGGTCTTTAATAAAACTTGAGAAGTTTTCATTTATGATAGCCCACAGTAGAACTTTTATTCCTTTGTGGCAATCTTCTTCTTCCCCTTCGGGAATCTCTTTTATTTGTGTTTGAAAGTTTCATGAAGTATTATAGTTCTTTAAGCCCCTTTTCTGTTTTCTCTCTCTTCTTTTCTGCCTCTTTAACTACCTGGGTTATCTCGAAAACTTTAACCTCTAACTCTAAGTTTCTTTATTCTCCATGGTCTAATCTATTTTTGATACTTTCTACTACATCTTCACATTTCCTGATTATCTCCTTCATTTCCTTAATCTCTGCCATATCCTTTCTATAGTCTACATATCTTTTGTCCAACTTTTGCTTCTGTCTTTCCATTCTCTTGTCTGTTCCTATTATTGTCTTTATCATCCATATTTAAAATTCCCTTTCTGTCAAAACCATTAATTCTTCATAGGTAGAGTCTTCTGCAGAAGCTGCCACATAGTCCTTTGGGGGAATTCCCCTGTTTTGGCTTTTACTACTACACAATTTTTTCTGTTGGTTCCTCCTCATGTGTTCTTTCTTCTTGTTCACCTCTTTGTCCTCCTTTTTCCTTCTCATTGCCTCCTTTATTTCAAACAGAAGTCCTTGCTCTTGATGATAGTATGTTGCAGTTGCAACATGTCCCTAAGACACCAGGTGGCACTGTGGTATTTTTAGGAGATGTAGAGCCTAGCCAGCAACCTCTATGATCCTTATTCCAAACTTAGTTGCCTTCAGTGATCCTCTGATTGTTTCCTGAATATATGGACCCTGCCAGGTTGGGATCTTAAAGCTAACAAAAACCCTTTAAGGGCAGGTCTCAGTGTTCCCTGACTCCAGTTCTCCTGGGGTATGGGAGTCCCACAGCCTGTTAAGAGTGGAGTTCTTATCCCAGCAGGCAGAACTTAAGATGGCAGGGTTTTAGTCCCCTGCTAAGACCTTCTCAGGACCTTTCTGCAAAGGCATCCTCCTGGTCACTGAGTCCTTCTCAGTATGGCTGCCTGGCCACCACAAAACCTATGGCAAATTTACTCTAACTGATATTCAAATCCGGTTGCTGTACACTATTTAAGTCTGCCCACTCTTGCAAGATTTCTGCTCAATGCACAGCTTCCCCCAACTTCTGAAAACTCCGTAAATGCTTCCTCCTGTTCTGGACCTCCATGGGGGGCCAGGGGATCCCAGCTGGTCACAATCATTTGCCTAATTCATCAGATTACCACTGTTCCATGTCATATGCTGTATCCTGCTCACCACCTCCTCATTGTGCTCCCTCAGCTATGATTTTTTAAAATCACACAGCGATCCTATAAAAAGGGTCAGAAGATAACTTTTGGTAGTGATGAAATATTCAAAATCATGATTGATCCAAGATTGCATGGCAAATTTGCTATACTCCAAAAATGGTAATGTTTTAATTATGTATTAATTATATCTCTATAAAGTCTATTTTTAAAATATAAGAGCTGTGTGGTGGCTTATGCCTATATTCTCTGAGACTTGGAAGGATTATTTGAGGCAAGGAGATGAGAACAGCCTGGACAACATTGCAAGATTTCACATCTAAAAACATTTACAAAAAAGTTAACCTGCTGGCACCCATAGTCCCAGAGACTTGAGAGGCTGAGGCAGGAGGATCTCTTGAGCCCAGGGATTTGAGGCTGCAGTGAGTTATGGTTATACTACTGAACTCCGGTGCAGAGTAATAACCTGTATCTAAAAAATAAAAAATTTAAAAAAATTAAATGTAGATCCTTGAGTAGTTCTTTGTAAGAAACACCCTTCATTTCTCTTTATCAACTAATAAAATTTAGTGCAATAAACATTGAAAGATGCTACTACATGTTAATTCCCATACATTACTCTTAAAAAGGAAAACTTTTAAAGTATACATTGCCCACCTTATTCTACAAATGAAGCAATGAGAACTCAGCAGTATTAGTTATCTCACAAAAAATTGTACATCTTCTGTGAGTTAGAGCTAAGTGAATGAGAAGCCAAATTCTAAGTTCTTCTACTCTGCTCTAGTCCCTCATATTTTGAAAGTATAATAAAAAGCTAGGAAACATTCCAATAATCACTTTAAATACTGGGCTTGAGTATGGTTCGGAAAAAGAAAATTAAATCTGGTAACATCCTAAAGTGCTTATAATTATTTTGATTACCACCCCTATGATTTCGGTGGTACCCTATACAGTTATGTTAATAAGAATAATGACCTACCATAAATTGATGGACATCTATTCTCCTTCTGAATTGTTCTTTAATAAATTTATAATACAGTTTTGAAATTTTGTTTCATCAAGTATTTCCAGGCTTGTTTAACACATTAAAAAGTTAATAGAAATAAAGTAAGTTTTTAGGATAGATTTGAAGATAGTTTATGCCATTGATTTAAAAATACAATTGTGTGTTACAATGTTCTTGAGGAGATTAGGAATGGCTGTCTTGTATACACACATCAAGAAGCCAAGACCCCAAAAGACAAATGATAGTAAATGGGAAAATTCAGACCAATACCCTTGGAAGTAAAAATAAAATCAAGAAGGCAATTTAAAAATGGATCTCAGACTAAATAGGAATCAAGTAATTTACATAAACCAGCATAATATGATTTCTTCTTAGTTTCAGTGAAAAGGCAAGTGATGCTCCAAGTTATAAGCAATGTATAAAACAAAACAAAACAAAAAGAATAAAACTTCTATTTCAGTACAGATAACTTTAGCAAGGACTGCAGAATGTTAACACCTTTTCAATCTTGCTTTATTTCTGAATTGTTCATTAATAAACTCATAATACAATTTTGAAATTTTGTTTCATCAGTTATTTCCAAGCTTGTTTAATACATTAAAAAGTTAATAGAAATAAAATGAGTTTTCAGGGGAGATTAAAGAAGGTAGTATTTTTCATTTCTTCAGTTTATTTTTTTCATTTCTTCAGTTATTACATCATTAGAGGCAAAGCCTATAAAGTAGTGCTCCCCCCTCAAACTGGTTCTTAACTTAAGAACCACAAGGGGTGCCTGAAACCACAGATAGTACCAAGCCCAAGTGGAATAAATTGGAACATATTTCTGTTCATGTTTTCCATTCATAAGTTTAATGTTTCTTCATCTTAACTAAGCATTCATGTACTTTCTCTGTAACTCTCGCAGTTTGAGGTGCAATGGCAAAACTAGAATTGATTTCTTCTTTCTTCTTCATAATATCATGGACAGAACATTTAAGCTTTATATAGACCTGGGCATACTATATTTTTTCCTTACTAAATGCATCACTCTGTGGCTTCTCTTTGGCATATCCAAATCTACTCTTGCAATTTGGAGGCCATTATAAAGTAAAGTAAGGGTTATTGAAGATAAGCACTCTGGTACCATGACAATGATCTGATAAGCCAGCCAGCTACTTAGGGATGCCACTAAGTGACTAACAAGTGGGCAGCATATAAACCATGGACACTCTGGACAAAGAAATGATTCACATCCCAGGTGGGATGCAGCAGGATGGAGTGAGCTTTCATCATGTTTGTCAGGATGAATGTAATTTAATACTTATGATTTCTAGAATTTTCCATGTAAAGTTTTTGGGCTGCAGTTGGCCCCAAATGACTAAAACAGTTGAACATGAAACTGAGGATGGGGGGACCAGTGCATTACACATTAGTAATTGCTAGTCAATTTGTATTATCTGAGATTTTAAGTTCATATAAAATCAAGTTTCCATCTGCACTGAGGTGAATTAAATTCATATTCAATTATCCCTGTATATATTTCTGGACATGGGCACTCTGTTAGAAGAAAATTCCAATTCACACTTTTGTTCTTGTTCATTCAGTGTATAGTGAAGCGATATTTACTTATTTTGTCTCTGAATGATACATTTGATAAGCCTGCTAGAGCTGCTCAAAACAATCTCAGATCACATGAGCTGATTATTGCTGAAGAAAATATTTTCTCACATATAATGGTGATTGCTTGCCCTCTGGGAAAAGAAAGTCCTCCCTCCCTCATTTTTTTTATTTTACTCTACAAAGAAGAGTGTGCTAATACAAGTGGCCAGATTTTAAAAATTTTCTTCACCCAAAATTTTTCAGGTTTTAAGACCTTATAAAAATTACAACAATACCCTCCAGAGCTCCTTTCATGTCAGTTCTAGAAGGTTTGTGTTTTCATTAAATACACATTGTAATGTCTAAAACTGATGCTTAGATATCAGAAAATATCCAGTAACCTCCTTTAGCCCAGATTAGTTCCTAGCAGGGGACTTACATGCCTAAGTAAGCGAGTTAGCAGCAACTGCCACCATATCCAAGCAACGAGAAACGACTGCACTAACAAACATGGGGGTCACTTCCTAAACACCCATGTGGTAATTAGATAGGGTGCTATCACTTGGGAAATTCACTTTGAGAGGAATAATTTTCAGTAATTAAACCAAAGAGGCCTATTGTTATGTGAGTTAAAATTACGCTAAGCCTCTAATAGTCTTGCACAGAATATGAGATAATTAAATGTTAGTGACCTATTTGTACCTAAAACAGTGAACTGTGCTGTTTGCTTAAAGTTTAGGAGTTGGTAGAGGTGATGTTGCTGATAGTCATATTTATATTTCAATTTGAATCAAAATATAGTTTGCAAGACAATAAGCATATTCTTTACACAATTTAACCATGTTTGAAAATGTTTTACGTTATTTAATATAATCTTCGGACCTATGGAAAATTAACATAAAACTATAATTAGTTAAAAAAACAGAAGTCTAAGATGATATGAAACATACTACAGGTAAGTACTTTAGGATGGAAAAGAACCCAGCTGTAACAGATCTTCCAACTTTATGAGATATTTTTCCAATTTTGATTAAGAATGCCTTAGGTAGAGCTGGTAGCATTAGGTGGAAATCAGAAAATAATCATAAGCTTCATTTTAAGTTCTATCACTAGATACAAAAGATGCCATTTTTTATAAATACATCCAAAATATTAGACATAGGAAAGATGATAAACCAAGAATAAAAGGAATTTGAGTGTGTTTGACGATGGTGTTGACAATAATGGCAAAAAACATTGAAGCATTTTACATTTGTCTCAGTTCTCCCCCCCACCCCCAGATGCAAAGTCTGAGATGGGACACTTTTGTAAGCTATTTATTTATTTAGTTATGTACTTTGGGGTATTTTGATACATCTTATTTTATTTGTTTTCACCTGTATAATGTGCCCCTAGTAGAAATACAATATACTTTATATTTTCCATTTTTGCTTAAATTTATATCAAAAGCATCATTCTCTTATTATAAACTCTTTTCAAACATAATTTTGTAATGGCTGTGTAATGTACTAATGAGTGATCACACCGTACTGTGGTTGACCTTTCCCCTAGTAAGCTATTTATTAAAGAAACAAGGACAGGAAGTTACGCTATGGGAACATCTAGGCAACAATGCAACATTAAGAGAAAACTAGCATCAGTTTGAGGCTGGGTAGAGCTTCAGAGTATGAATTGTTCCATAAGGTTGTCTCTCTTAGAAGCAGAGTGGCAGAGCCACTGTGTCCCCAAGTCTCTCCAGGTAGCTGGCTCTTGTCAGCTCAGACAAACCTCAGAAGATGGTGCAGGTGTGAAATGCTAGCAGCCAACATCAGTGGCAGGGGCAGTAAAGGGATCTGGGAGGATGCCCAACAATATCTATGTCAATGTTTCATGTGTTTTCAGCTGTGAAAAGTTTATGTAATGGAAGTCACAGCAGAGGCTTCTACTTCATTTGGACATTACTATTTCTGTGCAGAATTTTCACATGTTACAGAAGAATATTATGTTGGAAGAATGACTATTGCATAGAATCCACTGGAGAACCAAGAATATAATTTAAAAGGTTTTGAAGACATCTTAAGTATCATTCTTCATCTATGGTAATTTTTGAAACTTAATTAACTTTATTCCAGCATAAAAACATAAAATACAAAATTCAAAGTATAGTTAAAAATATTTGATGTCCTCAAATGAAATCTTTACTATTCAGTTTCTGGGGACTGTTTAGATAATGTTTTTTTCAGATCATGGGCAAATGCTTATATTTATAACGTGGAAAATAATTTCAAAAATAAAAACATTCATAAAAAATCAGAAATTTAATAGCTAGTATTCAAAAAGTGCACTTATTTCAAGAATAATTTAAGAATTAATATTGAAATAACTTGTTATTTTTCTATTAAATCTAAAATAAAGATAAAATGAAAAAAATTTATAAATGCTACTAACAGAAATTACTAATATAAAAAACTAACAAAACAAATTTACTTTATATGTTGCCTAAATTCAAAAATCATAGACATAGAATCTCAATTCTATTTTGCTTTTAAAAAATATGACAAAGGAAATATGAAATATTCTGATAATTTGTTAAAAAGTAGGAAAAGAAACATAATTTCTATTTAAACAGACAGGGAGCACTTCAATGATAATTATAGTTACAGACAGCTGACAAGTGACCTTATTTACATACTTACACTTATGGAATAAACAATCATTGACAATCAGCAAATGTGCGAGGTATTTTCCTAGGCTGAGAAGTGCATGACTCATGAAACAGGCAAAATCCCTGTCCTCATAGAACTTGTGTTCTTTCAGGTGGACAAAAGAATACCATAAATAAAATATAAAATATTTTATATGGTGATAAAAGCTCCCAAGAAAAGATTGTGCATGGAAAGAAGAAAGACACAATTTTAAATAAAGAAGAATTTAGAAAGCAAATCAGGCAGCTGTGTGAAAGGAAAGCTTCAAAACTCAGGAAACAATACAGAGACCCTGGGGGGGGGGGGCTAGCTTGTGTGTTGAGTGACAGTGAAACCAGCAGCTGAGCTGAGTGCTGGAGTGGGGAGGGGTTGGACCGCTGCCCTTCCAAAGCTGAGGTGAGGCTGTTGAAGAACATTGTACAGATTTTGTGTTTAGTTGGAATAAGAGAGGAGCTATTCAAGGGTCTTAAACAGGAGACCAATAAAATCTGGCCTGTATTTTAACATGATCGCCCTGGCTGCTGATTTGACAATGACAACAAAGTAGTAAGTCCAGCCAGATAGGAATCTTTCTGCAACACGCCAGTCAGGAGTAACGAGGCTAGAGAAGGAGGGCAGAAGTTGACATTGGCGAATTAAACCTGAACAGAATTTAAAACCCTAAGAATTTCCTGATTTTATGGGGTGTGAGAAAAATAGAGGAGTTAAGAAAAAAAACCCAGGTTTTGGCTTGAATTCTTGAAGGATTGAGATTGCCATTTATTGGCATGGAGAAGACGGATTTAAGAGGAAGGAAAGAAAAGTAGCTCAGTTCTGGACATAGTAAATGTGAGATGCATATTAGAAATTCAAACAGGTAGTTAAAAATTTAGATCTAGAGTTAGTGTTGCATTCAGCCACGTTCATTCCACTGACTTCCATTCAGCAGCAGTTTCCTCTTTGGCCACATATAGAAGCTACTTTTCTAATGTGGCACTTTAATTTTGCAAAACTGTTTTTGAAGGAAGTTATAACATGATTGTCCTGTAACACAGTTTTTGGGGAGATAAGTGACTGAAAATAAGGAAAAAGTACAATTCTTGGCATCTCACACACTTTTAAAGAATTTTACTGTGAGATAAAACAGAAGAACATGGGCAGTAAAATAGTGTCAATTTAAATGCTTGTATTCTTAAAATGACATAAATTAGGGAATTTATTCCTCAAATATAAAGGGTAATAATATTTTATTTGTATAAGGAAAAATGTGCTTAATATCAGCTGATTAACAATATTTTGACCTGATATGTTTTGATAAGATACCATAGTTGGGTATGTGTGTGCATGTAATAGGAAGTTGAATGACTCTTTTCCTGTTATCTAAGAATTATGTCGGTCCTAAGAATCATCTTACAGATGGAAGAGTAAATGTTATTTAACTGGCCTTTTCAAAGAAAGCAAGCAACTCAGCAGACACACCACTGCAGAATGAGGTCTTACTCATCACCTCGGCTACCTTCGCTTTTCTACAAAACCCAAAAGTTAGAAATTTGAAAATCAGCAAGTCTTTATACTGACCTAAGTTAAGGGGACTCTATGGCATTTACTGAAGACCACACAGAGCCCTCCTGGCAAGAGTTAGTGGCTAAAGGCTTGGTGGCTCATACCTGTAATCCCAGCACTTTGGGAAGCCAAGGAGGGTGGACTGCTGGAGGTCAGTAGTTTAAGACCAACCTGAGCCAGAGCAAGACCCTGTCTCTAAAAAACTAGTTGGGAATTGTGGCTGACACCTGTAGTCCCAGATATTCAGGAGACTGAGACAAGAGGAACACTTGAACCCAGAAGCTGGAGGTTGCTGTGAGCTGTGATGTCACAGCACTCTACCAAGGATGACAAACTGAGACTCTATCTGGAAAAAAAAAAAAAAAAGAAAAGAGTAAGTGGCTTATTATGAGGTTGAATTCTGCTTTTAGCTTTCAACTTCCTGGTCTATCCTCTGATAAAGAGCAAAATGGCCAGCAGTCCCTGGTGATAGGATCTAGCCCAAGGATCTAGCCCAATATATCAGTGAAGCTTTGGAGGTGCTAGAAAACAGCCTGCTACTCACAGCTCAGACTGGGCAGCCCATTACCTTAAATGCTATCACAGAACATCAGTATTACACAAGGCCATTCTTTGATGGCGAGACCACTTCATAATCATGTGTGAATACAGACAAAAGAGGAATATTGTGTAATCTACAAAAATGACCTAATATGCCCTGATCTTAGCTAATGTGAGGGATCATTGCTTCTTTACCAAGGATAGCCTGGGACTTGCTCTAGTTTTCACTTTTCCTAGATAAAATGTAAAGATATGAAATCTTAGAATTACTACTATTTGTTCCTTCTCTGCTCCTTAACCCCTCCACAAAATCACCTAACACAGGCCCAAGTCCTTAAAGTCTAGCACATTCATACCTGGATGCCTCTAGTCTCATGTGTATATTCTCCTTGGCTGTGAGAAATAAACACAACCTGTTCAATTACAGTTGGTTTCCTTGCTGATCTCTGACTGGCGACACTGACAGGGCCAAGCCTATTTGAGTAAGAAAAAGAAATATGGAGACAGAAAGCAAGGAGTGTGGCATTAATGAGGAATCTTTCACCTACTTTAACAGAAATGCTTTAGTTTCACAGGGCAAGTGGAAAGGTAACTTGACTCTATTTGCGCTGCCTTTATTATCCCCACCCCCAAGAGAGATCATGTGAGTCCAAAAGAACTCAGAAGTTTAAGAGGGTAGAAGACAGCAGAGGGGGTTTAGGAAAAGTCAGTGCAATATGGCTCTCAGCTAAGGGAGCTTAGCTCTTAGGAGGTTCCCCAGGAATGGACCTGAGAGCACCATTGGACATCTAGAAACTTAGACACATGTAGAGCATCAAACCAAAGAAAGAGCAAGTGGAAGATAATCTTATTCCATGCCTCTTCTCATTCCACATCATTCCAGAGAGAAATGAAGATCCAAACCCTGCAGGAGAGAGCCGTGGTGTGAGTACAGTAGACCAGACTTACCTTCAGTTCCAGGGAGTTTTGTGAGTCATACTCCCAGCACAAGCTTGTGAGATGGGCAAAGCATTAGATTAGTTATGAGAATGAGGTCTAAAAGTTGACTAGACTGGAATTAATTACTTTTAGCAGAAAGCAGATAAATCTGCCCAAAATATGACTAAAGAATAGAAAGGGGTGTTCAACACAGCATAATCAAAGGAAGTGGATGAAGAAAACAATTATGTTTCTACTTCATTCAATTCAGCCTGTTATCAAACTGGTTTATCAAAATTGGTTCTACTAAGTAGAAAAATATCACTAAGGATGTACAACAAAGGGTGGAATGATTTGGCAGTTCTTTTCCTTTTCATCTGTACTTAACAATTTTTTTCCTAGAATATATAAATGCTTATGTATTTTAATAAATAATAAAATAAAGTAATTCTTTAAAGACAAGGATTTCTAGCAGATTACTGTGTGCACAATACTGCACTAAACAAGGGATTTTCCTTTTTGAGGATGGTTGGCACTGCTGGGTGTTGAAATGTGAGGTCACAGACATGGGGAGCTCTGCTGTCAGACGACCTCACTGAAACACGAACTCTACCACTTAGGACCTTGTCAAAGTACCAACCTCCTTGTATATAGGGTTTCTTTTCTGGAAAATGCACGCAATAAGAGTAACTTAGAGGACTCCATCTATGTAAACATGAAGGAGGTAAGTCCCCATCTTTCTTTAAGGCTGCATAATATTCCATGGTATACATATACCACAATTTATTGATCCATTCATGGACTGATGGGACTTGGGCTTCTTCCATAATTTAGCAATTATGAATTGTGCTGCAATAAACATTCTGGTACAAATATCTTTGTTGTAATGTGATTTTGGTCTGGAGCTGGACCATATTCTTCTTAGCAAAGTATCTCAGGAATGGAAGGAAAAGTATCCAATGTACTCAGCCCTATTATGAAACTAATTATAGCCTAAGAATATGGTGACAGGGGAGAGGGAGGGGTGGGGAGGGGGGAGGATGGGTGAAGGGAGTGATCAATGGGACAACACCTATGGTCTATCTTACAAGGGTACATGTGAATCTTTCTAAATGTAGAATATAAATGTCTTAACACAATAACTAAGAAAATGCCAAGAAGGCTATGTTAACAAGTTTGGTGAAAATATTTCAAATTGTATATAAAACCAGTACACTGTACCCCATGACTGCATTAATGTACACAGCTATGATTTAATTTAAAAAAAAAAAGAGTAATTTAGAAGACTAATGGAGAAATAAGTGATCTGTTTCTAGCAATCAGCACATTGTTGGCACTGGGGCACGTGACACAGATTATCCATCCCTGTTAATCCATCCCTGTTCAAAGAACTCTAACAGGATAAACAACATTGCAAAAATATAGGACAACTAACCCTAAACAACTTTGTCTGTAGGTAGCTGTTGAGATTGCTCCCATGACATAGGCAGTCTTTAAAAAGCATTTCTATTGCTTTTCAGAAAACTTTTGGAATCTATTAACATTCAAGGAGATTAGTAAATGATTGAAGAGCTGAAAATGTAACCACTCCAAATATTAAAAAGTAGTTTGTATAAAACATCATCAAGAGAAACAGAGATAAGCCACAGAATTCCCTCCAAAAAATAATAAACAAATAAATATGTAAAATTATAGAAAACACAACTGACTTAGCAGCTGACTCATCCCAGGGTCCATAATCCAGCCCTCCAGTGGTCTGAGGAACAGTGAACTGGCCCCCTGTTTAAAAAGTTTGAGGACCCCTGAACTAGACTGTATAATGAACTCTTAAAACTCAGTAAGAAAAATAACAACCTAATTGAAAAATGAGCAAAAGACTTGAATAGACACTTCACCCATAAATATACAAATGGCAAATAAACATGAAAAAGATGCTCCATATTATCTGTCACTAGAGAAATGCAAATTAAAATAAGAGATAGCACTATACACCTACTAGAATGTCCCAGGTTCAGAACATCGACAGACAAATGCCTGGGCTAAGATACGGAGCAACAGAAAGTGCATTCATTGCCCAGGAGAAAGCAAAGTGGGCCAGACAGTTTGAAGACAGTTTAACATTTGCTTACAAAACAAAACATGTTTACCATATGATCCAATAATCACGGTCCTTGGTATTTACCCAAGGGAACTGAAAATTTACATCCACATGCAAACTTGATCAGAGTTTTATAGCAGCTTCATTTATAGTTGCTAAAACTTGGAAGTAATGAAGATATATTCACTAGGTACAAAATTTTATATTGTTGGTGTTTTGTTTCAGAGTTTAAACATGTCATTTTATTATCTTCTGCCTTACATTATCTTTATTGGGAAGTCAGCAATAAATCTAATTATTGCTCCAATAAAATTGATTTTTGCCTTGCTACTTTTATAGTATTTACCTTTATATTTGGAATTCAACAGTTTACTTAAGTGGGTTTTCCTCTTTGGCAGTTATAAAATTCCTTGAATTTGTGTTGTGTATTTCATCATGTTTAGAAAATTCTCATTGTTTCTTTGAATATTATTTTTATGTATGTTATTATGTTATCAAATGGAGGATGTATACGCAACGTGTAATGCATATACAATTCAATATATATCAATAGCAAAAAGAAATACAAGTCATGTTGAGCAGAAGTCAAACATGATTTGCATATTACAAATTTGACAGTTTTTCCCTTTCTTAAATTGTGTATACATTTTTGGCACTTTCTGTGTATGTATAACTAATACCCTATATAGGTTATTTATATATATATATATATATATATATATATATACACACATACATGGTTCTCTCCCACAGTTCCTGGCTCATAACTCTCATAGACCTTCTAACAGTGTCTTGTTACATGCCGGGTGCTTTAGGTGCCAGAAACATAATTTTTCTCTAACCCTCTCCTGTCCTTCTTTCCCTTCTTTTTCTCCCCAAGACCAGACTCTAATCTTTCCCTGACATTCTGTTTTAGAGCTCAGCATAGAGAAATTCTCTGACCTACCTTGCACGACTGTAGGTCATAACACACCCATTTCAGAAGCAGCCCTGTCCCGTGCCTGGGAGGAAGGACCACCGTCCAGAGAGGCCAAGATGACTTTGAAGACACAGACCTTCCTAGATTTCCCTCTCAGTCTATGTGGGATTAGTATTAGGTCCTGTCATTTCTGTCCAATCACATGTCCACACAGCTGTTGATCATGCCGTCAAATGAAGTCTCTGTAAAAGGCCCAAGAGAACAGAGTTCAGAGAGCTTCCAGGACGGCTGAGCAGTGGAGATTCCTGGAGAGGGGCCTGCCTGGGAGGCATGGAAGCTCTGCCCGTCCTCCCCCACACCTTGCCCTATGCATCCCTTCATCTGTGTCCTTTGTAGCATCTCTTATAATAAAATAGTAAATTTAAGTGTTCTCCTGAGTTTTGTGGGCTGCTCTAAAAAATTAACTGAATGCAGCCAGTCGGTAGAAGTTCTGGAGGCTTAGACTTGTGATCAGGGTCTTAGGGAGGGTAGTTTTATATGACTGAGCCCTCAACCAGGTAGATAGTGAGGCCAATGGCTTGTTTGATGTGTGGGACTTACCCCCCCACACACACAAACATTGGGTCACAGAAGTCTTCTGTTTTGATGGCTGTGGTGTGAAAGCCGAGAAAAAACAGCTGTGTTTTTCCACTCATTTTATCTTCCTTCTTCTTTTCCCCTCTGAGACTCCAATTATGTGTGTGTTATTTCTCTGAGCGTGTTGCTATCATAAGACCATCTACTTTATATAAGCTTTTATGTTTCTATGCTATCTGGATAATATGCTTAAAAAGATTCTAAGATTCCTAATTCCATCTTTTGTCCAGTTTTTTGTTAATATTATGCATTAAGTTCTTAGTTTTAGATACTATACTTTTATGCCTTTTGTCATTTTATTTTTAATGGATCCTCTATTACAACTGACACATTTAATCTATTTTTCTTCATCTTATTTTATTGAATATTCAAATCCTACTTATTTTTCCTCCTAGGTTTGGATAATCTGTGATCCACTGTTCTGTTGTTTTGGATAATGCCATTTGTCATTTTATTTTTAATGGATCCTCTATTACAACTGACACATTTAATCTATTTTTCTTCATCTTATTTTATTGAATATTCAAATCCTACTTATTTTTCCTCCTAGGTTTGGATAATCTGTGATCCACTGTTCTGTTGTTTTGGATAATCGTTCTACAATCTAGCATCAATAGATCATTGACAAATGATTTCCACTTTCCATCATAGAAGAGTCTGCCCTGTATTGGGTATATGGTGTGTGTCTCTGGTTACATCAGGCTCTTAAAGGACTGGATCAGGACTGAAAAGTAGTTTTAGGGGATTTTTAGTGTACTTCTTTTTATTCCTTTACTGAGATGTAGCCTTTCATGACTTTCACTAAGAGCCCGGTAGGGCATTGCCTTTTCAGCACTAAAAGACCAGGAGAGATGGAACACATCTATTCTTGAAAGATGGTTTTAGTTTACTCTGTAGCTTCCTACCCCATAGAGCTTCTAAACTTAAAAATCTCCAGAAAAGAGTTTGGTATATGTTTGAAGCCATTCAATTCTATTTGATAATTGTTAGACAAAAAAAAAAAAAGAATTTTGATGATTTTTATCTTTATCTTTGAACAACCTTTTCAAGTCTTTTCACCTAAAGGAATACCTAGAATCAGTGAGTAATTTTTTTGCCCTTTCTCTTTTTGGCTGTTTGGTTTCTAAGTATCACAAAATAGTTGAGGATTTCAGTCTGCCTTTAGACGTGTATTGAACACTAGAAACATGTGAGTCGAATATGTTTGAAATTTTCTCATAACTACATTTTGAAAAGTTAAAGAGACACATTTTAAAAATGTATTCCATCTAATCCAATAAATCTAAAATAATACTATTTCAGCATTTACTATGAGAAGTGTTGAAATATTTTCCTTTTTTTTTTTTTTTTTGTACTGAGTCTTTAAAAATATGGTGTGCATTTTACTCACATCACAGCACCTCTCAATTCAGAGCAGCCATATTTTCAGTGCCGACTATTCACACGTGGCTGGTGGCTCCCTTCAGGGATAGCTCAATTCATCCAGCCTCACATCTCAACACATGTACATGTATTTGGATCCTGAGATTCTCTACTTTTGTCACTCCAAACTCATACACTGGCTGCATTTCCCTTTCCTAGTTGCAACAGATTGCCGGCACTGGTTAACAGTCTGCAACTAACACACACACAAAAAAGAGGAAAATAACTCCAAGAGAAAATGTCTGCCAACTCTCAGCTCACCTCTGAAAGGTATTGTCTCTAATTCTTGTCTAATTTAAATGCCCTCACCCCACCTCTCTGAAGTCCCTGGTTTTCTATTTTGTTTTGCTTTTTTTGTTAAGTATGACCGCTGGCTTACCTGAAGCTACTTTATCTTACCCAGGTATAGTTGATTATAACACCTAAGTTTAATAAAGATTTCTATCAAAGATTTTTTTTTCAGTTTTAGGAAACATAATTGCCTGTGAAAACAATTTAAATTTACAAAGATATGTTTGTTGCATCTGAAATATTTTAGTTGCTACCTGACAAACCAGGCCAGGGATGTCAGATTTTCCCACTGTGTTCATTACTCCAATAGGCTTGAGACCTGGGCTTAATCAAAGCCCAGAGCCCTGTGTCAGTGACCATTTTAGCAGTGTGACAAAAAATGGGTTTAATAAGAAAAATGATAATTGAAGAAGCCGTGGGTTCTGCTCCTTAAAAGTAATTTCATAGAAACAGCCACTTCTACGTCAATATTCTGTTAGAATCTAATGATCACCTTTTTTAACTTTGCTGTTCAGAGAAATATGCTTTGAAAGTGCATCCAAGCACATCAATGGGCAGGAGAAGAACACTGCCCATTGTCATTGTCAAAGGTCAGCGTCATGAAACAAAAGACTCCACAGTGACTGAAATCCCTGTCCTCAACACTTCAGAGCAACAATTTTGCCTCTACAGTAAATTCCATCAATGGCTCCTGAAAAGTAATGTAGCTTCATGGCCATGGAAGTTATTCACTTTGATCAGTGTTAGCCAGGGTTCTCCAGAGAAAAAGAACAATTAGAGTACATATTTGCAAAGTGGTATGCTGGGGTCAGAGGAGTAACCTTGACTTTGGCTCTTGCTTTGAATGTCAGAGACCCATATTCTGTTTATCTCTGTCATTGGAGCCAAGCAGGTGTAGTGGATGGAAACTGGGAGGATGACCTGTACATGACCGTGGTACCTGGGTTGGAAAGGGGGACCTTTTTTTCCACCACATATCCAGAAATAAACAATTATTACCTAATTTCACACAGTATTTTGTTGTGATAAATGCAATAAACACAGAGCTATTTTAAAGGCTCGCGTGCTAAAGAAAGATATGTTTGTTGATCTGAGAATCAAGTAAAACTGGCAATAAAAAAGGAAAGGAAATGAGCTTCCTAAGCAAATCAGTACGTAAAATACTTCCCCTTGGCATATGGTCTTTGGAAAAAGAAGTTCTTTTTTTTTTTGATATCAGAAATAAATTATGTACATTTTAACATCTGCCAAGTTAACCCACCTTTGAAAAGGAAATATGACCCCAAAGAATGCCATTTCTGCTATCTAAAACTCTGCTTTGTTAAAAACTAAAAGAAAATTGAAAAATAAAAAAAAGACAAGGAATTGTGTTGCATCTTGCATTGTTTTAGACCAAAGTGGTTATCTTGTCATAGAAGGAAGAACTAACATTAATATTCCTTATGTGTCTCTTATCAGAACTGGATTTTTTTTAAATATCAAAATAAAATCCTTTTTCTTTGTCCCTGGTGACATAATGCCTGTAGAGTGAGCTGTTTGGCAGCACATTAAGCAAAGTAATGACTATGACGTCTCTGGAGATCTCAAGTAACATGAAAACCACAGTGACTGGAGGGAAAAGGAAGACAATCGGGTTCAGGACTAGGAAGATCACCAGCAGCCCAGAGCTAAATGCTTGGCCTTTTAACTTTCAATTAGTCAGTGTGAAAATGAGAACATGTGTAACTTTTATAAAGGGCTTTGTGCTTAGCGATTAGTCTCACTGCCACCTTCCCATATTCCAGGGTGTGGACTCTTAGGCAATCTATCCTGCACACCAAATCCCATACCGTGTAGAAGCTGTCAGGGGCACTACATCTAACAAAATTCTGAGGCTGAATTTGAGTCATTTCAGAAAAAATTATATGATTGCCAGATCATTCGTGGTCTGGAGGGGAAGAGAATTTATGCCAGATGGTTCAAATGAGATTTAATGAAGGTGCTACTTAGAGAGCTGTGGGCAGTGTTAGGGGAAACTGCAAAGCATTTGGGGACAGAGAGTGACAGGCTACTGAGAAAACCCTGGGATGAAAAGGCAGGATGAAATAATATTTCCATATTTTCTGAGAGCTGAATCTATGGGGACCCTGCACCTTCTTGCGAGAAGTTGTAGAGGGAACTGAGAGATGCTTTCAAAACTGGGGAGTGAAGCAAGGAGGGGTCAGGGAATAAATATCCCAACCTTCCCGTGCTCCTAACTGCCAAACCAGGGGGATGCTGGTAAATGAAAAGTTTAAAAAATGACTCTCAGGACCGGAATAAAAGCTTAATTTTAGAATTAGCCACTACTTGTGGTATAACCACTCCCTTCATGGCTGTTTGTAATCTACCAATGAGATATCACACAACTGGAACTGGGAAATGTGCACAAAATTGTATCTTGCTTGAGAGCTGGTGTGAGTTGGCTGCAGCACAACACTGGATTAAACCTAAACAAAAGCTGAAAGCTGCCACCACGGACCTGAGGGTGCAATATGTGGAGATGTACAGCAAGCCAGCCTGAGAGCAGGGGAGCCAGATTTGGGGTGGGGGTGGGAGAGATGGTAAAATGGAGAATTGCCACATAATTGAAAAGGCCTATGCCTTGCCCAGAAGTCTTCTATAATTGGCCTCATTAGGACTCAGAGCTAATTTAGATATAAATCACAAATTGTTCTACCTTTGTAATGTAGCATCTAGCTGGGAAAAATCCGTTCTATTACATATGCAATCAAAATTTCATAACAAAAATAACTTTGACCAAAACCTAAATTGAAGCAAAGATTCAGAGATGAAAAGCCACTCAACTAGGCCTTAAGCTTATGGATAGGTTTGCAAAGAGAAAATTCATTTTAGGCTTAGAAACTGAGCCTTTTGATCTTTATGTTTTTTTAAATGTAATGGTGTATTTGAGATAGTTTTCAATAAGATCCAGTGGTTGAAGATGGAGGAAAAGATTTGCCTTTCTACTTGCAGAATGTTTAGAGACCAATGTCACCTCCTTGACAAGGCTTTCTGAAGATTAGTTCAAGCATCCCAAAGGAAGTTGTGATTAAGTATCTTTTTAAGACTTTTTAAAACAAAGTTGATGTTCTTGAATAATCTAGCTCCCAAATATAATTGTTTTTCTTATAAAATGATAATCGCCAATTAGAGTATTCCATTTATTGAAAGTCTACAAGGTATCAGGCACCTTTTATGTGTAACATATAGTGGGAGGTTAATAAGGGACTTTGCCTGTCTCAGATTTATTGAAGATGCCATGAAGAAAACAATTTGTGACACATCCTCCAAACTGAGTATTTGCAAGATTTAAAAATGTATCTTAAACCGATTTCCAGATCCTTATTTCAGTACCTAACCAGAAGCATAAATAGTTGAGTCTGAATAATTTGAGATACTGGTAGTAGAGTACTTTAGAAAGTGTACATTTTCTCCTCCTTTTCAGGAAGGGACCTCCCCTCACTTTAATCTGGGCTCAAGGGTTTTTTGTTTTGTTTCATTTTGTATTTGTTTTTATTAAATCATAACTGTGTACATTAATGCATTTATGGTGTTCAGTGTACTGATTTGATCTACAATGTTAAATACTTACACTGAAGTGATTAACACATCCATCACAATTATACTCTTTTCTTAATAGTTTTGAAGTATACCATAGCATCATGCACATTAGGTGAGGTCCCCCCAAATACCTTCCCTCTTCCCACCTTCTACCTCACCTCCCCCTCTATCTTCTTCCCATATACTTTCTAGACTAAAGTTATGTTTTAACATTCATATGAATATGTAGATGATTATATATTGATTTCATAGTAATATTGAGTACATTGGATACTACTTTTTTCATTCTTGAGGTACTTTACTAAGAATAATATGTTCCAGCTCCATCCAGGTAAACATAAAAGATGTGAAGTCTCTATCTATTTTATGGCTGCATATTATTCATGGTGTACATATACCACAATTTGTTAATCCATTTGTGGGTTGATGGGCACTTGGGCTGTTTCCATGTCCTGGCAATTATTAATTGGGCTGCAATAAACATTCTGGTGCAGATGTGTTTGTTTGTAAAATGACTTTTGATCATCTGGGTATATACCTAAAAGGAATTAAGCATCGAATGATAGGTCTACTTTTAGTTCCTTGAGTATTCTCCAAAATTCTTTCCAAAAAGGTCGATTTGTACCAATACTGTAGAAGTGTTCCCTTCTCTCCGCATCCACACCAACATCTGTAGTTTTGGAATTTTGTTATGTGGGCTAATCTTACTGGTGTTAGATGATATCTCAAAGTGGCTTTTATTTGCATTTCTCTGATGATTAAAGATAATGAGCATTTTTTCATGTGTTTGTAAGCCATGTGCCTATCTTCTTCAGAGAACTTTCTGGTCAAGTCTCTTGCTCACATAGAAATGGGATTATTTGTTCTTTTCTTATTGATCAATTTGAGTTCTCTGTGGATTCTAGTTATCAGACATTTGTCAGAAACATAACCTGCAAAAATCTTCTCCCATTCTGAAAGTTGTCTGTTTGCTTTACTTAATGTGCTCTTGGCTATGCAGAAGGTTTTTAGTTTGATCAGATCCCAGTAATGTATTTTTGGTGTTGCTTCAATTGCCTGGGGAAGGTGGTCCTCCCTATAAAATATTCTCCCAAGCCAATTTCTTAAAGTGTTTTTTCTACACTCTCTTCTACTATCTTTATATTTTCATATCTGAAATTTAAATCTTTTATCCAGTGAGAATCAATTTTTGTTAATGGTTAAAGGTGGGGATCTAGTTTCAGTCTTCTACAGGTTACCAGCCAGTTCATCCAGCACCATTTGTGAAATAGGGAGTCTTTCCCCCACTGAATGTTTTTGATAGGCTTATCAAAGATCAAATGATGATAAGTAGTTGGGTTCATCTCTTGGTTCTCTATTATGTTCCATAAATCTACCTCTTAGTTTTTGTGGTGGTACCATGCTATTTTGATCACTATAGATTTATAGTATAGCCTGAAGTCTGGTAACATGATACCTCCTGATTTGTTTTTATTTCTGAGTAATGTATTGGTTATTCTAGATTATATTATGATTCCATATAAAATGAAGCACTATTTTTTCAAGCTCTTTAAAGTATGACAATGGTGCTTTAATAGGGATTGCATTAAATCTATAGATTGCTTTGGGTAGTATGGACATTTTAATAATATAGATTCTTCTCAGCCATGGGCATGGTATGTTTTTCAATTTAACATCTTCAGCTATTTCTTTTCTCAGAGTTTTATGATTTTCTTTGTAGAGATCATTCACATCCTTTGTTATGTAAATTCCAAGATATTTCAACTTCTTTGGCACTACTGTAAAAGGAATAGAGTCCTTGACTATATTTTCAGCTTGACTATTGTTGGCATATATAAAAGTTACTGATTTGTAAGTATTGATTTTGTATCCTGAGATGCTGCTGTATTCGTTGATTACTTCTAAAAGTTTTGTAGTTGAGACCCTGGAATTTCCCAGGTATAGGATCACATCATCCAGGAAGATGATAGTTTTATCTCCTCTTACCCTATTTGTATACCCTTGATCTCCTTCTCTTGCCTGATTGAGATGTCTAAGACTTCCATTACTATGTCAAATAGCAGTGAAGGCAGTGGGTATCCTTGCCCAGTTCCTGATGTAAGTGGAA
Organism: Otolemur garnettii; assembly: GCF_000181295.1. Lineage (NCBI taxonomy): Eukaryota > Metazoa > Chordata > Mammalia > Primates > Galagidae > Otolemur > Otolemur garnettii. The sequence goes on along the minus strand of NW_003852396.1, from coordinate 2,304,229 downwards.
ATGTTTCCAATTTTACTCCATTCAATTTGATATTGACTGTGGGTTTGCTGTAGATGGCTCTATCAGTTTAAGAAATGTCCCTTCTATGCCTATTTTCTTAAGTGTTCTTATAATGCAAGGATACAGGATATTATCAAAAGCTTTTTATTCATCAATTGAGAAAATCATGTGGTCTTTGTTTTTACTGAAATTTATGTGATGTATATATTTATATTTATACATTTATAGATTTGGGTATGTTGGACCAACCCTGTAACCCTGGAATAAAACCAAGTTGATCATGGTGTATAATTTTTTTGATGTGTTGTTGAGTTCTGTTTGCTAAGATCTTATTGAAGATTTTTGCATTCCTATTCATTAATGATATAGTCTATAATTTTCTTTCTTTGTTGAATCCTTTCCTGGTTTGGGGATCAGGGTGATATTTGCTTCACAGAATGTGTTGGGAAGTATTCCTTCTTTTTCTATGCTTTGGAAAAGGTTGTATAATATAGATACTAGTTCCTCTTGAAAGGTTTGATTGAATTTGATGTGAAGGTATCTGGTCCTGGACTTTTCTTTTTCTGGACATTTCATATTGTTGATGCTATTTCAGTGATTGAATTCAGTGAATAGGTCTATACAAGATTTCTGATTCTTTCTGGTTGAGTCTAGAAAGGTGGTGTGCTTCCAGGTATTGGTCCATTTCCTTCAGATTTTCATATTTCTGGGATGAGAGTTTTTTGTAATAATCATTGAGTTTTTTTTTTTTTTAATTTCTGAGGAGGCTGTTGTATTTCTCTTTTGTAGTTTCTTATAGATGATATTATATAAGTGAAAAAGCCTATATACTTGTGCCTTTTTGCCTCTGAGAGAGAGCAGGAATAAAATTCATGTTTTTCTACAATCTAGGAGACTCTGAGGTGGAACCACCACTATGGCCTTTGCCCTAGCCAGAGGAACGTGACATTCCAGTGCACTGAGCAGGGCCAGGGGGCCTGGGGTGCATAGGTGCATCATCGGTATACTTGTGGAACCTCCGGATTGTGGATTGACAAGATTAAGTTACTGCCTCCAGATGGTTTAGGGCTTGAAAAAGTAGACAAACAATTAGTCCATCGCCCCGTGGCCGTTTCTGTATCTATCAGGAATCGGACAAGAGAGCTGATAGTGTATGTTTCCTTAATTACTATTTTAAGCATAATTAATAACTTAGAAGAATGTGCATTACCTATCTAGCAGACATGTGTATCACTTAATCAGTAGCCTAACAGGAACCTAGTAAAAATTAATTTGTTTTTTACAATATGTCACTGAGGTAATGGAAAGATTATTGATTAACAGTGTGTACATTCAGAACTGGCTATTTAAACTAGTGAGAAATAAAGAATTTTGCTACTCATCATCTTAAGGTGGTAGTAGTCTTTGTCCTATACTATTCCAATAGCAAGCCTGTACTCTGCAACACTGATCATCTGTGACACCTGACACCAACAATATTAGAGATTTTAGTTTGACATCAACAATATTAGAGATTTTACTTTTCTGCTTCTGGTTAGGTTGGTCAAAGGAGTATCAATTTTATTAATCTTTTCATAAAACCAACTTTTTATTTCATTGATCTTCTGAATGATGCTTTTGTTTTCAATTTCATTTTTTTTTTACTGAGATCCAACCCTTCTCTCCTTCCCTCTCTCTGCTCTTACTTTCCCTGACCCCCATCTCCTTCTCTCTCTCTGCTCTCCCCTTTCCCCACCCACAACTGTGTCATTAATTGTCATTAATTGTTTATCAAATCAAGTTTGAATACATAGGATTCATACTTCTCCATTCTTGTGATACTTTACTAAGAATAATGTGTTCCACTTCCATCCAGGTTAATACAAATGTTGTAAAGTCTCCATTTTTTTAATGGCTGGATAGTATTCCATGGTATACATATACCACAGCTTGTTAATCCATTCCTGGGTTGGAGGCATTTAGGCTGTTTCTACATTTTGAGGGTTTTAAATTGAGAATGATAAATAGTCTAGTACAAGTATCCCTGTGATAAAAAGTTTTGCTCCTTCTGGATAGATGCCCAACAATGAGATTGTAGGATCAAACAGGAGGTCTAACTTGAGTTTTTGAGGGTTCTCAATATTTTATTCCAAAAATTTTGTGTTTGTTTACAGTCCCACCAGCAGTGTAAAAGTGTTTCTTTCTCTCCACATCTGTGCCAACATGTGCAGTTTTGAGATTTTGTGATATGGCCATTCTCACTGAGGTTAGATGGTATTTCAAGGTGGTTTTGATTTGCATTTTTCTAATAATTAAGGATATTGAGAATTTTTTCATATGTTTGCTATCCATTAGTCTGTCCTCTTGAGAGAAGGTTCTGTTCATCTCTCTTCCCCATTGATATATGGGATTATTGGCTTTTTTCATGTGGATTAATTTAAGTTCTCTACAGTTCCTAGTTACTAAGCTTTTGTCTGATTCAAAATATGCAAATATCCTTTCCCAGTGCATAGGTTGTCTACTTGGTTTGGTTGTGGTCTCCTTAGCTATACAGAATCTTTTCAGTTTAATTAACTCTCATTTGTTTATATTGATTGTTATTGCAATTGCCATGGCAGTCTTCTTCATAAAATCTTTCCCCAGGCTGATATCTTCCAGTGTTTTTCCTATGCTTTCTTTGAGGATTTTTATCAATTAAGTCCTTTATCCATCTTGAATCAATTTTTGTGAGTGGAGAGAGGTCCAGTTTCAGTTTTTTGCATTTGGATATCTATTTCTCCCTGCACCATTATATTGAATAGGGAGTCTCTCCCCCAGTGTATGTCCTTGTTTGCTTTATTGAATATTAGGTGGTGGTAAGTTTCATTCCCAGCTTTTCTATCTGATTCCAAATGTGTATGTCTCTATTTTTGTGCCAGTACTGTGCTGTCTTGCCTTGCATATATTTTAGGTTGTACTATGCTATGGCCTTGTAGTACAGCCTAAAATCTGGTATGCTAATGCCCCTAGCTTTATTTTTATTACTAAGAACTGCCTTAGCTATACGGGTTTTTTCTGGTTCCGTACAAAATGCGGAATCCTTTTTTCCCAAGTTTTGAAAGTATGATGTTGGTACTTTAATAGGGATGGCTTTGAATTAGTAGATTACTTTGGGAAGCATAGACTTTTTAACAGTGTTGATTTTTCCCAGCCATGAGCATGGTTTGTTCTTCCATTTGTTAATGTCCTCTACTATTTTCTTTCTTAGGGTTTCATAATTTTCTTTTTTTTTTTTTAGGAAAGGTCTTTATTGGTAGGGGAGGGGGGCTGCAGAGCAGCACTGAGGAGGAGAGAAAAGACGGGAGAGAGATAAAGAGAGAGTGGGGAAAAGAAGAGAGAGAGAGTAGTGAGGGGGAAGACAGGAGAGAGAGAAAGAAGGAAGGCAGCTCATAATTTTCTTATAGAGGTACTTCAACTTTTTTTGTTAGGTATATTCCTAGGTATTTCATCTTCTTTGAAACTATAGCAAAACTAGTTTTGTCCTTAATTAGCTCCTCACCTTGGCTGTTATTGGCATATACAAAGGCTACTGACTTGTGGACATTGATTTCATATCCTGAAACATTACTGTATTTTTTAATGACTTCCAAGAGTCTTGTGGTTGAGTCTTTGGGCTTCTCTAAATATAAGATCATATCATCAGCTAAGAGGGAGAGTTTGACCTCCCCTGCTCCCATTTAGATGCTTCTATTTTCTTGTCTTACCTAATTGTATTATCGAGAACTTCCAGCACTATGTTGAATAGTAATGGCAACAGGACAACCTCATCTGGTTTCGTTTTTAAGTGGAAAAATGCTTTCAGTTTCGCTCCATTCAGAAAGTATTAGCTGTGGGTTTGTCATAGATAGCTTCAATCAGTTTAAGAAATGGGCTCCCTTTGCCTATAATTCTTCAGTGTTCTAATTAGAAAAGAATGCTGGATTTTAACATATGCTTTTTCTGCATTTATTGAGAGAATCATATGGTCTTTGTTTTTAATTCTGTTGATATAGAATAATGTTTACATATTTGCATACATTAACCAGTCTTGCATCCCTGGGATTAAACCTACTTCATCATGATGTATGACTTTTTTGATGATAAGCTGTAATCTATTGCCTAGGATTTTGTTGAGAATTTTTGCATCTATATTCATTAGTGAAATCGATCTGAAGTTCTTTTTTAATTGGGTCTTTTCCTGGTTTTGATCAGGGTGATGTTTGCTTCGTAGAACATGTTGGGGAAGATTCTTTTCTCATCAATGTTTTGGAATAATTTCTGCAGTATAGGAATAAGCTCTTCTTTGAAAGTTTGATAGAATTCTAGTGTGAAGCCATCCAGACCAGGGCATTTTTTTTTTATTGGGCTATTTTTAATTGTTTCTTTGATCTCAGTGCTTGCAATTGGCCTGCTCAAAAGATCTACTTATTCCTGGCTAAGACTAAGGAGAGGGTGTGATTCCAAATATTGATCCATTTCCTTCACATTGTCAAATTTCTGGGCATAGACTTTCTGGTAATATTCAGAGATAATCTCTTGTATCTCTCTGGCATCAGTTATTTCCCCTTTATCATTTCTGATTGAGGTTATTAGAGATTTTAGTTTTTTATTTCTAGTTAGTCTGGCCAAAGGTTTATCTATTTTATTTATTTTTTCAAAAGACCAACTTCTTGTTTCATTAATTTTCTAAATGATTCTTTTGTTTCAATTTCATTAATCTCTGATTAGATTTTGGATATTTCTTTTCTTCTGCTGGGTTTAGGTTTAGATTGTTCTTCTTTTTCCAATTCCATAAGTGAGTTTTTGTACTCGCTTTCTGTTTTTTGAATGTAGACTTCTAAAATCCTCTCAGGACTGCTTTTGCTATATCCCACAGGTTTTGGTAGCTTGTATCTTCATTGTTGTTATGCTCAAGGAAATTAATGATTTCCTTTTTCATTTCTTCCTGCATCCATCTGTCATTCAGAAAAAGTTTGTTTAATTTCCAAGCCTTTGTGTGGGGTTGAACATTTTTGTTGGAGTTGAATTCCATCTTTAATGTCTTGTGGTCTGAAAAGATGCAAGGTAAAATTTCAATTCATTTGATTCTGTTGAGGTTTGTTTTGTGTCCTAGGATATGATCAATTTTGGAGTCTGTTCCCTGGGGCAATGAGAAGAATGTATATTCTTTGTCTATAGGATTAAATGTTCGATATACATCTATCAAGCACAGTTGTTGTAGGGTCTCTTATATCTTTGTTTAATTTCTCTTATTATCTTTGTTTAATTTCTGTTTATAGGATCTGTCCAGCTCTGTGAGAGGAGTGTTAAAGTCCCATGTTATTATGGTCTTATAGGATATTGTATTGCTCAGACTAAATAAGGTCTATTTCAAGAATCTGGGAGCATTTAAGTTGGGTGCATAAATATTTAGAATTGAAATGTCGTCTTGCTGTATTTTTCCCTTGACCAATATGAAGTGACCATCTTTGTCTTTTTTGACTTGAGTTGCTTTAAGTTCACATGTATCTGAAAATAAGATTGCAACCCTTATTTTCTTCGGGATTCCATTTGCCTGAAAAATTGTTTTCCAACCCTTAACTCAGCTTCAATTTGTCTTTTGGGACTAAGTGTATTTCCTGCAGACAGCAAATGGATGACTTGTGTTTTTTAATCAAATCAGCCAATCTATGCCTCTTCAGTGGAGAGTTCAAGCTATTAACATCTATTGAAATAATTGATAAGTATGGTACCATTCTATTCATCTTATTTTGTGAAAATGCATTCCTTAGTTTTGTCTTTTGCATCATTGTGAAAGCAAGGTTATTTCTTTTAATTTCTAGGTTCTTACTTTGCTGGTGGTACCTTGTGATGATTAGTGTGTAGAACAGGTTGAAGTATTTCCTGTAGAGCTGGTTTTATGGCAAATTTCCTCCATGTTTGCATATCAGAAAAAGATTTGATTTCTCCATTAATTTTAAAGCTTAATTTAGCAAGATATAGAATTCTGGGCTGAAAGTTGTCCTGTTTAAGCAGATTAAATGTGGATGACCATTGTCTTCTGGCTTGAAAAGTTTGATTAGAGAAGTCTGCGGTCACCCTGATGGATTTTCCCCTATAGGTCAGTTGGCGCTTACTCCTGGGAGCTTGCAAAATTTTTTCTTTTGTCTTGATTTTGAAGAGGTTCATCACAATGTTCTTAGAGAAGCTCTATTAGAGTTGAGGTGACCTGAGGTCTGATGTCCCTCTGAAAGGAGTTTGTCAGAATCTTTGGTGATATTTTGGAAATTTTCATTTATAACATTCTCTAGTATGACTTCGATTCTTCCAGAGCCTTCTTTGTTCCCATCCGGGATATCTATAACTAGTATGTTTGAATGCTTCATAAAGTCCTGTAATTCTGTCAGTGAATGGTCTGCTTTCTCTCTCTTCTTTTCTGCCTCTTTAACTATCTGAGATATCTCAATAGCTTTGTCTTCTACCTCTGAGATTCTTTCTTTTGCATGGTCTAATCTGTTGTTGATACTTTCTATTGCATCTTTATGTTCCTTAATTGACTGCTTCAATTCATTCAGCTCTGCTATATTTTTTTCCATATTCTTCATATATTTCATCTCTTATTTAATTCTGTTTTTGGATTTCCTTTTGGTTATTTTCCACTTTCTCAGCAATTTCCTTCCATATTTTTATCATCTGTATTTTAAATTCCTCTTCTGTCATTTCTAGCATTTCTTTATAGGTGGAATCCTCTGCAGTAGCTATCTCTTGGTGCCTTGGGAGGGGGGTGCTCTGTACTGACATTTCATGTTGCCAGAATTTTTCTGCTGATTCTTCCTCATGAATGTTTTCTTTTATCTATTTCCTTGCCCTAATTTTCCTATCATTTCCTCTAGCTCTTTAAGTTATTGTGCCTCTGGCCTAAGTTTTTGATGAGTCCTTTTGGTACAGGACCAGATGGATGAGAAGATTGAAAAGTAAAAAGGAAAAAAAGATTCAAAAAATAAATTAAAAAAAGGCAAGGAGAAGAGGGGGTGAGTAAAAGGGAATATTGACCAAAAAAAGAGAGATGCTCAGAGAGAGGGAGACAGGAGTAACATAGGTATATAGTAGGGTAGTTTGACCCAACCTTAAAAAACCCCAACATTTGGGCATGCTGGGTTGTGTGCTTCCCTTGAGGTCAGTAGCTCTTTGCAGGCTTGTTCAGACACAGTACCCCACCTCCACCAAGTAGAGAGGAAAGGCAAAAATACTATAAATCAAACCAAAAAAACAGACAAAAACCCTTATGGGATAAAATTGGGGGAAAAACAAATAATAGAATAATAGGGGCAGAAACACTAGCAAAAAATGAAGTTCTAATTGTTGAAGAAAGCAATGATGGAAAATTGTATTTAAACTAGAAAAATGAAAAAAGGAAAGGAAAGGAAAGGAAAATCTAGAGGGAAAATGTTTAAGTTAAAAATTAAAAAAAAAACAAACCCAAAACCAAAATAGTATATATATCTTGCTGAATATTGTCCAGGCAACAGGTGATCTTCTGGGGTATGAGATATTAATCACATGCTGATACAGTTGTACAAGATGGAGACTGGAGGCCTCTGCTGATTTCTCAAAACTTGCAGGCTTGAGAGGCTAAATATCTCCTCCGCCCACTTAAAAAACACTTTAAACTATTATCCTTGACTAAGCAGAGGCTTTCCCAGCAAAGCATTTGCCACTGGGATCTCTCCTGAAGTGGCTGCCCACTTACTCGTGTGCCAAAACCAGTCTCACTCTATACCCCTGACTGCCAAGGCTGTAATCTGCCAAACACTGAGGTCACCACTCTACTCCAGCATCTCGACTCCACCTTCAGGCTGCTCAGTCACTAGGTTACTCATCCAAGATCTCCTGGTCAATCTTTGCACTGCAACCCTGAGGGCAAAGCCTACAGGGGCAGTTCTCCCACAGTGGCTGTGTGGGTAGCCCAAAGATAAACAATATTGGTTCCCTTCCCACTCAACAACTCAGTCCAAGGCCCTAGATAACACTCAAAATCATCCATACTCTCACCCAGGATCTCCCAAGGAAGTTCAATTGAGTGCCCCAAAACAAATCAAACAAACAAAGTCCACAGGTAAGGCCTTTCCTGGTTACAATCTCTCTGTTGCTGTAGTTACAGCTGTGGGCAGGCTCCGACCCCACAAATGCACCTACCACTAGCCAGTTCTCCACTATCTTTATCCTCGTCGTAGGATTCAGAAGACTCTTGCTGGCTCACTGTGTCCCCAGAGGAATGTCTCTGGGCCAATTCCACAAGCCAGAGATGCCCGTAGTTTTCTCTCCCCAGTCTCACCATTTCTGGTTGCAAAGAAGCTGTTACTTGGCTGCCATCTTGCTATTGTCAATCTGTTTTCAATGTCATTTAATTCTGCCCTAATTTTGGTTATTTCTTTTCTTCTGCTATGTTTTCTGCTGGAATGTTGTTCCTTTTCCAGTTGCCAGAGATGATTCTTTAAGTTGTGGGCTTCCTTTCTCTGTTTTCTTGATGAAGGCTTCCAATGCTATAAATTTCCCTTTTAGGACTGCCTTTGTGGTATCGCACAGGTTTTGATAACTTGTGTCTTTATTACCTTTTTGTTCCAAAAATTTGGTGATTTCCTTCTTAATCTCATCTTTGACCCATCTATCATTCAGCCTAAGATTATTTACTTTCCATGACTTTGTTTGAGCATGGAGATTCCTGTTGTTGAGTTCAGCTTGTTCCATAGTGGTCCAAGAAGATACAAGGAATAATTTCTATTCTTTCAAATTTGCTGAGGTTAGACTTGTGTCCTAAGACATAATCAATTTTGGAGAATGATTCTTGGGTTGATGAGAAGAATGTATATTCAGTTTTATTAGGATGAAATGTTCAGTAGAGGTCTGTTAAGTCCATTTGTTCTAGAGTCTAATATTTCTTTGTTTAGTTTCTTCTTGGCAGATCTAGCCAAGACTGTCAAAGAGGTGTTACAAATCTCCTACTATTATAGTGCTGGAAGATATCAAGTTGTTCCTATTCATCAGGTTTTGCTTTATTGAGGAGCATTCTGGTAGGGTGCATAAATTTTAATTATTGAAATCTCATGATGTTCGGTATTTCCCTTGACAAATATGTAGTGTCCATCCTTATCTTTCCTTATTTGTTGGTATAAAGCCAATTGTATCTGCAAATAAAATTGCAACCCCTGCTTGTTTCTGATTTTTATTTGCCTGTGTTATAGATGTCCATCCCTTCATCCTGAGTTTATTATTAGTCTATTTTTAAGGTAAGATGAGATTCTTATATGCAGCAGCTATCCGGTCTGAGTTTACGTATCCAGTCAGCCAACCTGTGCCTGTTTAGAGGCCCACATTTGAACAATATTAGCTCCTTAAAACCATTTACCATTTAAACCATTTACATTAATTAAGAAGCCTGGTAGCATTTTGAGTGTTATGTTTTTCAAATCTCCAGTGGACCTTTTTAGTCCTTTCACCACTGTGTAAGTTGGGTAAGTTGGGTTTTGTTCAAAAAATTCTGAGAGAGTTTACTTTGGTGGTAAAGCAGTATGCTGGTCATTGTGGAGGATGGGTCTCAGAATATCTTGTACAGCTAGTTTACTACGGCAAATTTTTTCAAGATGTGTGTCTGTAAAGTATTTGATTTCTCCATCAAAAATGAAACTCTGTTTAGCTGGGTACAGGATCCTGGGCTGAAAATTGTTTAGTTTTAGGAGATTGAAGGTTGGTGACCATCCTCTTGTGGCTTGTAACATTTCAGCTGAGAGATCAGCAGTCATTCTAATATTTCTCGCTTTGTGGGTAATGCTTTTCTTATGTCTGGTTGCTGGCAGTATTATTTTCTCCTTCATCTTAACTTTGGCAAAGTTAATCACAATGTGTCTAGGAAATGCTTTATTTGGATTGAGTCTTGCTGGGCTTCTGAAACTATTTATGTGAATCTCTGTATTTCTTGCAATGCTTGGGAAATTCTCCTCCATAATCTTTTGTAGTACAGCATCTATACATTTAGGACCATTCTCTTCTCTTTCAGGAATTCCTATAAGATGAATGTTTCATCTTTTAAAGTGATCCTACAACTCTCTCAAGGAATAATGAGTTTTTGCTTTCCATTTGTCTGCCTTTTTGAGTGTTTGGGAATGTTCAAAAGCTTTGCCTTCAGTTTCAGAGATCCTTTCTTCTTCCTGGTCAACTCTATTACTGAGGGATTCTACTGTATTTTGGAGCTCATCAAATAACTTTTTAATTTCCTTCAGCTCTACTATCTCTTTTATCATTATGTCCATATCTTTGGTGATTTTGTCTTTGAATTCATTAATTTCTTGAGACAACTTTAGAACCACTCTTTGGATTTCAATTTCTGACTTTATTTCCATTCTATTCATCTTACTTGCCATCTGTATTCTGAATTCTATTTATGACATTTCAACCATTTTTCTATGCATTGCATCTTCACTTGTATCTCCTTTGTCCTTCCTTGGGGGTGTTGATCTATTCTGGTTATTTATATTGCCAAAGCTCTTCCATTAGTTGCACCCCATGTTTATTTTCCACTGTTTGGTTATTAGAACTGGTAGGGTGAGATTGAATTAGGGTTCCCAGGTAGTACAGATAATCAGCCTCTCACCAAAGTGCTAGGCTTTGTAATTGTGGTTTATTCCCTACAGTCTTACAAAGGACCTTTTCAGAGTTTTGTCCAGATACTCTGAGGATCTAGTTGATGAGATATCACAAGCTGGCTCTGTTTTAAAATTAGCTGACCTCCACCATATCCTAAAAAACCACTGTATTAGGTTTAAATCTCAGTTTTGGAGAGATACAGATAGTTGCAGCTTCCCACCCCCACCTTTTGTTTTTTTTTCACTATAGAACTTTGAAGGTCAACCTCTGAGTGTCCCTGGGTGGACAACTCCAAATGTGAGTTCCAATAAAATTATCTCAGGCAGTAGAAACCCTGCTCAACAGAGATGGATCCAAGGGTCTTCAACAGCACAATTGAAGCCAGGGGTCCATGTCCCCACCTGCCAGACTCAGTCCACATCGGTGTCCACTTCTCTGCTCACTGGCCTAGTTGGAGCTGGGCACCATGCCGCAACCCACCAGTCTCAGTCTACACCGTGCAAGCCTCTGCTTGAGGACTCTGTTGGAGTCAGGAGACCACACCCTCACCCACAGGTCCACACCCAGGAAGCCTCTGCTTACCAGCTCAGTTCCAGCTGGGGACCAGACCCACCCACCAAATTCAGTCCACACAGGGCAACCCTTCTTCCACTCATGGGGACCATCATAGCCAGGGATTCTGCACACTCTCTCACCAGACACAGCCCAAACTGAGAGTCAACACCACCACTGGCTGGGCAAAGTCCTAACCAGAGGACTACTCCTCCTTCCACTGAGTGTTCCTTTCTTCCCACACCCTCTTTCTTTCCCACTAGTCAAAAATTCTGTCCTGATGTTCTGTGGTTCTCACTATGCCCAGAACTCTCAAGAAAAGAGCAAACACTCTGTGGTCTGTAGAGGGCAGAACTTCAGACCAGCATGCGAGGGGGAAAGGGTGGACCAGGAGTTTGGGATTGTGTGGAGAAATATTTGTTAAATTTTATGCCCAGTGGGGTGGTGTCTAGGTTCATAAGTGGGACCTCCCTGAAGAAAGAGACCTGGTGTTTAGTAGCTCTCTCCAGTGAGATAAGATGAAAATTCTTTTGTTTCCTACTCACTCACAGAGAGCCTGTGGCAGGCCTCCCACTTGGGGGAGGGGTATTCTACCCTCCAGTTCATAGGCTTTGTACCTGTGAGTTGTTTCTTTGAATGCTCTTCCTTGGAGTCACAGCTTGCTGATCTTTCTTGGCTCAGCTCCCCACCTTTGGCATTACAGTGTCCAATTCTGTCCAGTTTTTATCCCTGTGGTCAGGAGCTTCTGCTGAATATTGCTACTAGTTGGCCATCTTCCCAGAAATTCTGGGCTAAAGGGTTTTGAAGGAACTGTACCAAAGGTTTTCTGTGAATTTCTTGGCATTTGGGCTCAGGTAGATATTCTAATAATGTTAATCAAGAAATACTTTGAAGAATCTAAAGTAGATAGGGTGAGTCTATTAGCCTGAGACATTAAAAGTAGGGAGCCATGTCATAAATGAGAGTGAGTTTTATATCCACCATCACTGGGGACAAAAATGCAAAAATTTCACTCAGGGGTCAGAGTGGGCATTCAGTAGATTAGTCTGGCTTCCTTTTAAGTCCTGCTGAAGGCAGAAGGAAAAGGCTGATATGACCTGGATAGAGAAGGTGTATTGCCAGATATCCAAGGACTAAGTGACCAGATGGAAAAATGCCAAAACAAAAATATCACCTGCATCTTGAGAAGGACAGTCCAAGGATGCAAAAATACCAGTGAGAGAGACTGAGCATTAAATATCTAAAAAATTCAAAAAGTCCCAATGTTAAGTCAGGATAAGACTTGTCAGCTAAAGTGATTATTGTTCCTCAATTTTCTTTATTTTTCCAACTCAGTTGCTCTCATATAGTGAAGTGGTTAGAAATCATGGATAGTCAGTTTGCTGTAGGTAAATAAATGCAAAAGGAGAAGAAAAGCCAGGCAAGCCCCTGCCCGGCTATAGTGTTCTCAAGCATAAAGCAAGTTCAAAGTAGGAGAGGAAGTTTTAAGTTTACTGTTACTTAGGGAAAAAAATTAATCTCTAAAGTAGTATTATTTTGTGACTGGAAGTGAATCTAAGTCTTTTAATCCCCATAATAACTTGGAGAAATTACAGAGGTATAAAAAGCACAACCTAGAGAAAAAAAAAGAGAGAGATAAATATGACTGCATTGCTATTTTAAAACTAAGAAATTATATTTGTAAAACATAATTATTTGAATATAAAAAGATCTATAAATTTATAAGGAAAAGGAGAATCAGCTAAATACAAAAGAATTGGAAAATACCCTTAATAGGCATTTCACAGAAGAGAAAATATGAAAGCATAGTAAATGTTTAAAAGATATTTAATTTCTTTAATGAGCAGGAAAATACAAATTAAAACATAAATGAAATACTATTTTATAAACACTAGATATTTTGCAAAATAAAACCCTGACAACTCAAGTGCTAGTAAGAATGCAGAGCCACAGAAACTTAGATGCTGCTGGTGGACGGAGTGTATTCCTACAACTCTGGAAAACTGGAATTATCTAGTTAAGTTTATGCAGTGATATTACACTGCTTCAATTTAAGCAAACTGGAAAAGTGAATCTCTGAATTCACTTCTTTGTGTGATTTCATGTTCATGTTTTCTACTTGAAAAATTTATACATCATTTGGTTAGAGTCTGTGAAGGGTCAAACTCAATACTGTAAACTGGTTTTCATTATTCTTCATTTTTATAATACTCCTCATTCAACCTACTTCACTGAATGTTTTGCTGCAATCTCAGAGATAATACACATGAAAACTGAGTAAGCTTCCTCTATTATTCTGATATGAGGAGAAAGATATATTTGGTCTCTATTCTGGGTTCCTAGAACACAGCTCCTTAGGATCTCCTTTTTATATAAAATGATTGATGGATAGGGGCTTCTGGGGAAGTTTAGGGACAGGAGTTAGTTGCCAGGGGAAGCAATCATGTGGAAACTCTCAGTACTACTCCTCAGCTTCCCAGAAATAAAGAAGGGCTGAAGTTTGAGTGGATCAGCAATGGCCAATGATTTAATCAATTATGCCAACTTAATGAAGCCTCTAGAAATGGATTTGGAGAGCTTCCAGACTGCTGGACATGAAGGTTCCTGAAAAGGGGCACACTCAGAGTGGTCATGGAAGATCAGCCCGCTCCCTGTGTACTTTGCCCTACACATCTCTTCCATCTGGATCTTCTGTAATATCCTTTAGAAAAAGTGGGTAAATCTGTTTCCTTCAGTTCTGTGAGCTGCTCTAATAAATTAATCAAATCCAAGAATAGGGTGCTAGGAACTCTGATAGTCAGTTTGGCAGAAGTACAGGTAAAAGCACCTACAGCTTTCCATTAGCATTAGAAATCCTTTGGAACTGAGTTCTTGACCTAGGAGTTGTCCATAGAGAATTGATTGGTTGGTGTATGAGGAAAAAACTCACACATCAAGTGTCAGAAGTGTTGTGTTAAATAATAGTATGAAGGTAAGAAAAAATGTTTTTTTTTTTCCCCCTTTTGTAATACTTCCATTGACATCCATATGAAAGCCTTCTGCAATTCCACTCCAGAAGCTGGACATGCCAAGCTTCTCAAAAGCTTTAACTTTTTCAATCACATAAAAAGTGGTTAGAAACTTATCTCTGAACCATTCAAGATCTATATGTCTATAACACTTCCCATGTTTTTAAATCCCTTTGATAAATTCCATATTACATAATACTTGTAGCATTTCTGCTACCCTGATCGAATACAAACTAATGCACAAGTTTTTGATTCTGCACATTCATTTTTAAGTATGAGTTCTGAAGTACATCTTGTACCTGTATACCAAGAAACAGAAGGAAATTTTTTATGTATTGGAATTTCAATGTAGCACATCTATAATAAGACTGAATTCAACATGCATACTGATAAAATATAAAATGGGTAATACATTGTTTATTACAAAAAATGACATATTATAGCTTCTACATCAACATGGTTAAATCCCAGCAAACATAATATTGACAAATTCATACAAAACATATATATTGGATTGATTTATAAAAGGCATATTATCTTTCAAATTTAAATAATATACTTTTGTTTTTAGCTGTATCAACATTACTTGTAAAATAAAGAAAAGAAGAGGAGTGGTAATCACACTAAATTCAGGGCAGTAGTTGCCTCTCAAGAAGAAGATGCAGTGGGAAGTGAGAGAGACTAGAAATCAGTGTCATGGGTTGAACTGTGTCCCCCACCAAATCCATATGTTGAAGTTCTAGTTCTTCCTACCACAGAATATCATTTTATTATCATTGTAGAGGAAAAGTGAAATCTTTAGGATGAGCTCTACTACCAGATGACTGGCTTTTACATAAAAAGGTGAAATTTGGACACACTGACAGACAGAGGGAGGACAATGTCAACAAGACAGAAAAGAGCTCTCTATACTGCAAAGAAGAAGACCTGGAACATTTTTTTCCCACACAGCCTTCAGAAACAGTCAATCCTACTAACACCATGATCTCAGACTTTAGCCTCCAGAATTGTAAGATGATAAATTATCATGAACCAGCATGAAAGAGAATAAACCAGAGTGGTAATGATGGGGAATGAGAGAAAAGATATAAAAGATAAAGATGGGAATGGAAGGTCTGGAGCAGTCACAACTGCAGCCAGCACCTAAATACAAAATCAGCTTTATTTTATAGTATCTCAGCAGGGCTGTTTATGAGGAAGTAGCATAGACAAAAACCCTATTTTTGGTATTACAATATGATTGGAAAACATAAATAACTTTATCAAGAACAATTAATTCTGTAAATAGTTTCTACTGCATAACATCATTAACATATGTTAAAGATAAGAAACAAAAATAGAACGGTTCCTAGTTTTATGCAGTTTCTAAAGATTAACTAGGTAAAGAAAGAGACTCGTGACTTCTGGCAAAACATCTAAGAAGGATAAAAACATGTTGTTTTGAGAGAAGGAAAAAACATGTTGATTCAGCAGGAGGATAGTAGCTGGAAGTCATTCCCTGATGTGTCCCAGGCCGTGGGGATGCCTCTCCACAATACATATTGTCTCAGCCATCCACTTTGTGGTACTTTGTTATGGAATCCCTAGACAACTAATGCAGTAGGTTACTGGTGTGGATTTCATCCTTTATTTCTTAATCCACAATTTTATAAGTAATTCATATTTAATAAAAGTTGAAAAAAGGTTGAAGAAAAATGGTTAATTTAATGTTCAACTCCAATGGGCCATGGAGTACCTAAATATTTGGTTAAACATTATTCTGAGGTTGTGTGTGGTGTTTCTTTTTCTTTTCTTTCTTTTTTTTTTTTTTTTTTTTTTTTTTTTTTT
>NW_003852396.1:2261556-2288092 GCF_000181295.1 Otolemur garnettii | reverse complement strand
CACAACACCCGGGTATTTTTTGTTGCAGTTTGGCCAGGGCTGGGTTTGAACCCACCTCCCTCAGTATATGGGGCCAGCACCCTACCCACTGAGCCACAGGCACCTCCTGTCTTTGGTACTTCTGGATAAAATCAATATTTGAATCAGTAGAAGCATATCACACTTCCCAATGATGGTGCACCTCACGCACTCCCTTGAATGCCTGAATAGGAAATAAAAATTTAAAGCTGAGAAACAGACTGTACTTTTTCTGCCTTATGGTCTTTCAGTCATGACATGAGTCTTTTCCTGTTTTTGGACCCTGACATGGACTAGAACTACACCATCATCTTTCCTGGGTCTCCATCTTGCTAACTGAATTTTTTGAGACTTAGTCTGTATAGCTACATTAGCTAATAAGTCTGTTTTTCTGGAGAACACAGATAAATACTGAATATCTTCTGTACATATATATTGTATATATGAGGGATAGTTTATACAAACAAGGCAAACTCACTGGACTACTACTATAACCACCTTTCCTTGAAAAACATCTGTGCTTACTTTTCTTCCTTTGCAGAAAATGTCTTCCTGCTTTTTCTTTAGTTCAAGCACCTCTGAATGACTCTGGCTAAAGACCAAACTTCAAGAATTCAGACAGCAATCATTTCCAAATTTAGCTAACCATCAAAAGCAACTGGGGGGCATTTTAAAAATAAAGATTAGAAGTCCCTAAATTTGCAAAATGCTGTCTACCAATCTTGAATTCTATCCATATTTTAAAACTATCTTCACTGGGCCAAAGTTTCAAATAGCAATAGAGTATTCCTCTGAAATCCCATAGCTAGTTTTATACATTTCAAATTCTATCTTGCATCATAGTTATCTATTTATGTTTCCTTCAGATAGAGGTTAATGTTTCTTGAAACCAGGCTTCAAATCTTGGGAAGAACTATTTTTCCCAAAAAATAACAAAATACTTTATATACACCAGATTCACAAAAATAAGTTTCCTGGATTTATAGGTCAAAAAACAACAAAGTGTTGAAAATTTAAGACTAATTAGAAGCAGATAAATCTTCTAACTTAGACATGAAGGAAAAAAAATAATAATAAAATAAAATATGTGGCCATAAAGCCTGTTTTAATAGACAAAAAAGGTCAGCATGTTATATGACCCTATAAAATCATAACTAGTATTTACTGAGTGACTTAAAAATGTTAAATAAATATGTTCATACCCACAAACCACCAGTTTTAATCTGAGACTAAAAGTATGTCTAATTTATTTAGTACATTCTAAGTGCGCTAAAGATTGGTCTAGGTACTTATTCATTTTACTTAATTATTACAACTATGCAAGACAAATGTTTCATTTCTTTTTATTGGTGAAGAAACTGATGGCTAAAACAGTATTTTAACCCACAGAACAATTATAAGGAACTTTACATGCCCTTTGGTACAGTCACATGAGACAAGTGGCCTAGACCAGGATATAGACTTTTCTCTAGCTTAACTCAAATCAGTATGCCCAGGGACCAGTATTAGTCACTAAAAGACCAGAATACTTGCCTTTAATTTCAACTTTTATTTTCATTGTTTCAAAAATATGTTCATTGTAAGATGTTTTGGGGTCATTTTCTCTGCACCAAATGCTGTGCTAACCTGTGTAGAAATGGCTATCAGGTATATGTGAGCAGTAACTACCTCTGTGCATTCATTATTTCTGAAAATTACCTTAATCATTAATAATCCTATATATTCATGTGTGAAATGGGAAACATTATTTTTAACTCATCTGATGATTATTGTGATTAAGAGTTACAAAAACAATTTGAAAGCACTTAAGAACCTCACTAGTCTCAATAGTATTGGATCCATACAGGAACTAGGCAGACCTGCTTAAAACACATTTTTCTCATACTAACAATTCTCTTTTTAAATTTAAAGTAAATTGGTTAGCTTCAAGCAAAGCTAGCATTAAAAAAGTTTTCATATCAGAATGAATGTATTTCCCCACAAAAAATTGCTTGATAAAATTTATCTAATTGTGCAATCTTAACTTCCTATTACTGGATAACTGGAATTAGTAATGGTAGGTGTTTAAATAAGCAATTTCCAATTACTATTAACACAAGCAATTCATTATTCAAAGTGTAATCAATGTAGCTATTAAAGTTCTGTAAACAGAATCATTATGAAAGTGAATTATACCACTACACTATGAGCAGTGCACCACATTTACCTTTTTGGGGTGAGGTTTGCTTTTTGTGCTTTGAGTATTTATGCACTACATATGCTACATATGTATATGCAAATATTCCATTTGTAAACATTCACCTTGTCACTTTTTTCTTTCTTTTTCTTTCCTTTTTTTTTGCAGTTTTTGGCCAGGGATGGGTTTGAAGCCGCCACCTTTGTTGTGTGGGGCTGGCGCCCTACTCCTTTGAGCCACAGACGCATGCCCCCTGCTTCCCACCTTGTCATTTTTTTCTTTTCAAGTTTATCAACTAATGCTAGAAGAACATTACAGATTAGCAAATAAAAAATGCCAACAAAAATCTACTTTTATTTTTCATTGAAGCCTGTTGACTAAATATAGCTGGCAGTGGCCTTTGAGTCTAATTGTAATTTCTCATTATTATAATTATTTTAAAGAGAGATATGGTTTCATTATAAGGTTATCACTCATGTAGACAGAAGTGTTTTATGTGAAGTATAGACAGAATTTGAAGACAGGCATTTCAGATAGTCTTAGTCTGCCACCTGCTCAGGAGATGGTAGTGGTAGTGGGGTGTGTTTTCCTGCGGGGGGATGAGATGCAGGGAGGAAATAAAACTCAAAACCATGCACCACTGATCAAGTCAAGCTTCTCTAAGTCAAACCCAGAAGACCTCACACCACCACATACATGGTTTTAAAATGTACTAGTATTAAACAGGCAACCAATGCATTTGAAAGAGCTAGTATTATTATCTCTATCTCACCCCAAAATCTAATTCTGTAAACTGTTTGAGCATGATTTTTTTCCAAAGCTGTCTAGATAACAACAAAATATTGAAGTTCTATTAGGTACCATATTGACTACTATAGAGAAGGAAAGACAACTTCATCTAAATGCTGAGTGGAGCAAATGATGTGAAATAATTTACTGGTAAGCAACAGGGACATTAAGGTGGTTCTAGACCAGTTATTTTTATGAGGATTTGATGGTTTTAAAAGAAGGAAAATTTCTTAATTTTGTCCAATCTTCTTCAATTGCTGTGACTATAATTACCTTTTATTTGCATAAAATAATTTTTACACAATGATAAAGCAAAATTTGTTCTGAATGGATTTTTAAGCCAATGAAAAATCAGATTTGGCAAAACAGTAACATTTGACATCATGTTTGGTAGAGCCACTTTTCATCATTACCTATTTTTTGGGAAAACAATCCCCTAGTTCTCCCTTCCACTTCCTCAGATCACTACTGTCCTGAACCTGAGATCTGGACTCTTAGGGAGGAAAGGAAAGCTCATACCCATTCCCTTGCGGCAATGACATTGCAGATTGCCCTGCAAAAAAGCAACTGGGTGAAAGGAGAAAAAAGCTAGCCCAGGAGAAAATCTCTCCAACAGACCTTGGACTAGACTAATAACCACTGATTGAAAGTTCACTGTTTCAGTTTCCTTCAGTTTGCCTAAGTCTTCGAGTAAACTTTGTTAAATGCAAAGCCTGGTATCAGCAATCACTTTGGGGAAATTATACAAGGACCCCATGTCTTGCTAGTTGTAAAGTAATACAACAGAAGAAGAACTTGCCTGAAGATTCTATTTAACAAAAGGAGAACAGGAGAAAAATAAGACAATGGTCTCAAGCCCGAGGAGATAATTCATTGAGGTAACAAGTAATTGGAATGTATTCATGAAATATATAAGCTCTCCTGGAGTCCCAGAGAGATCTACAGAAGAAACTCTATCAAATAGTGATTTTTTATAGTCAAGTATGGGAATTAATCAACTGAATGATTTGTTTTGCTTTATATTGCAAATAAATAATTATTACTTCAGGTTTGTGATCCAACACAATCACATCGCACAAGATGCAGTTTCAACATTTCTTATCCTGATGCATACATGGCACTATGGTTGCAATGGCTGAAACTGGAAGCAATTATTACTGAAATTTCACTGGGAAAAGTTGAACTATTATATTTCATGGGTCTTATCAATTGATGTCTATGGCTAATGTGAAGACTGCTTTTTGAATATAATGCCTTGATGGAGAGGCCAACATGCTTAGTGCCAAGTTTGAAACCTAAATTTGAGATTACCAAGACTTAACCTACAAGTCAATCATGCACATGTAATCTTACTACTTTTGACTTGGTGTATAGCCCACTAATATTCATAATATTCTCAAATCATTTTAAATTAATTATCATACTCTATAATTTGAATTACATTGAGTTTTTACTAGAGCAGCTGAGCTACCTATCTCTATTAACATTTCATTTATTTTTAATTGAATATTTAGTATGAGAAAATGTCCAAATAAAACCAACATGGTACTGTCCCATATTGGAATTGGGTCTGCTAAGTAAGGATGCATCAGCTGGTGCTACTTGATGGGAACAAGGATTAAGTGGAGCTCAGAGACCTCCCAATTTCCATTTGCTCTCATCACAAATGGATTGCCAGAACATCTTTAAGGCTAAAGCAGTAATTATCAAAAGAGAGTGATGGTACGAACATTTGGTTGGATCTTAGCTACAATGTTATTTCAGCTCAAGTGAATAGAAATAAATGATTGCATAAAAATTCAAAATGGCTTGACAAAATGGGCTAATTTTGTCTTGTGTTTCTTAAATGCTCTGCACAGCACTGAAAGTCTGTTACGGGGATCAACAAAATTAGTGGGAGAATAACTTTAAATTCTATGATTGCATTCTCTTCCTAACACAAAATGAGAATAGCCATAATGAAGTAGAAGTGGCAAATGGAAAATTGGAAAGGGAACTCATTAGAAACATTATCTATTAATCTTAAAAGTATATGCTAAGGTATCATCTCTTACGCAAATGGGAAATCAGGCTCCCTGAAGCTCAAAAACTTCACTGACAGAGAGAGGGCTGAGTTCAAACCAATACTTCTCCACATTAGAGCCCGTTCATCCCACTACCCTGTGGTGCCTTAAGTTTAGGACAACTCTTCTAAATATTCCTCTGGCCATTCTCTGAATCATCATTTTATTATATCCTTTTGCTTTTCTGAGATTTTTGTTTATAAAATTCAATAAAAACAGAATGTAATTTTATATACTTGCTGTGTTCAAATTAGATCACACATAAAAAGGGAACTACTAGTAATGGGCACAGTTTTTCATAAATTGACATAATCAGTATTCAGAATGCCATATAGTTAGGAGACCCACTCAGCTTTTTAACTCAGTTAACATAACCTAAAAAGAAAAGAACAATCTAATTCTACTTTATGGTACACCTGACTTCATGCTGTTTTTTTTTTTTTTTAAGCAGTTCTAAGTCCAGAGAAGAAATTCTGTATCTCAAAGGAGAGTGGATTTTCCTTTAAAAGAGGCAATTACATTACATTTCCTATTCTAGCCCAATTCTTTGTTGTTCACCAGAACTAAAATAATAGATTCATCTGCCCTAAAGGTAGACATTATTAGTTGCTCGCTTGTATCAAGGAAAGTTTGCCTCATTAACAGAAGTCTCCCCCATGCTGTGGTTAGTCGTGGTCATGCATTAAGCAAAAAACTTCATTAAATCAGCACTTCAACATTCTCCTGTTCTCTTTTTACCTTTATGTTCAGAATTTATGAAATGAGCTTATTCAACTTCCTTACTTTTGAGGAATTTACACAATTGACTAGCTCATGGAGTGTCCTCCAGTCTATGTGTAGACCTTTCCTTTGTACATACACCCAAGTGTATAGCAAGAATCACATGCCTAAACTCATACAATTGTACTCTTCTCATGGATGCATAAGCTGCACATTGATCTTTGTTCTTTAAAGAGAAGACACCTTTTGAACAGTTTTAAGTTTCTCAGGCTATCATTGAGTTACAGCATTGGTTTAGGCCTCAAGATATGCTGAGCTTCATCTAAGCCCTGTTTTGTTTTATTTTCTAAGAGGCATTATCTAATCCACAGAAGATAAAATTACTTCAAAAATATTTCAGAAATAATCTGGGTACAGAATTTTAAGAGCTTTGCACTAAGTGTTTAACTTGAAATTTGGCCTTTAGTCTTCCAAACCATGATTATTTGGTTATGTGGGATAATTCTATAAAGAATATATAGCACTAGTTCCGATAAAAGTCCGAATCACACATCTCTGACCACAGTCTTGAAGAGGCTCTGGGAATGATTTCAAGGGTTAGTTCCCTTAATAATATAAGCAATCAGGTTAGCCATTCACAAAATCCTTTTGCCAAAATGTTTTA
This sequence comes from Otolemur garnettii, assembly GCF_000181295.1. Classification (NCBI taxonomy): domain Eukaryota; kingdom Metazoa; phylum Chordata; class Mammalia; order Primates; family Galagidae; genus Otolemur; species Otolemur garnettii. Next base: position 2,281,662 of record NW_003852396.1, on the reverse strand, counting down.
CAACACTTTTCTTCTTTTGTTTGCTGAGGTTCTGTGGAGTAAAAACTAGATAAAGAAATTAGGTTGAAGTATCAATAATAGACTGTGCTTATTGAAACAATTCAGTGCCAAATCCCAAGGCCATAACACAGCGCACGACGCCCTGGAATGGTGTGAGCGCTCTGGCTGTGCATCCTGTTGACTGTGGCATATCGGGACATTGAATTGCCCATTCTGGATTTTAGTATCCTCATCTTTGTAAAAAAATCAACAAACCTGTCCCTCTCAATTGCACAATAGTTCTGATTATGTGTCTTATAACGTTATGTGTCTTATAGCATTTGAGCCATTTAGCTATCTACTCAGGAATTCACCCTTCTCGTCTTCATAAGATTATAATTCTGTCCAATTCATAGAATTGCAATTGAACCTGTGTATGTTGACTACCCAAAGGGCTGCAGCAAACTGGTCAACTATAGAGGTGGTCAACATCAGGACCATGTAAATGTGGTGCATGTCTAGTCTGTGAAAATTAGATTGACTTATGGAGGCAGTCAACATAGGGAGGTAGTCAACTTTGGAGGATCTACTATATACAACAGGATTATATGAATTAAATTAGATTTATGCAAAGTATAAAACACTGTGCAAATATTATCTACTTTTGTTAATAGAACTATACATTTTTGTTGCTATCTCCATGAAATATGCAACTTTTGTGTCCATTTTTCTTTATTTTTAATAAGTACTTTCTATAACTTTTGTTAAAAATCATCTTTTCATGTCAAGTTTTCTGTTCTCCCTTTGCTTATCTATTCAAAAAAACATGTAGTAATCTTTATTTATTTATTTTTACTGTAGGTCATATTGTCACTTTTTAAAAAGTGTTAATTTATTTTTATGAAGCTTCCATTACAGTATTGTAACTTCTCTCTTCAAAGTTAAATAATCTTCAACACCTCCAAAAAGTGCTACTCAGAAGATGGGATAAATCTGTAGAGCAACTCATGTTTCCTTCGGAATTTAGATAATTTTCCAAGTCATAGAACTCAAGTATCACTATAATGTATGTGTGTATGCAGATGTGTATGAAATTCTAAGAACCTATTAACAAATTGGAGAGAAAAATGGCTTTATTTGTAAGCTGAGGCTGGAGAGCAGTGGTTTGTTAGAAACAGTGATAGTAGATCTTAAATACTCTTATCTTGCAGGAAACCCACCAGCTGGTACCATCCCTTCTGAAAATGCTCCACTTTCTGAAAACATCAACTTAGTGAATTACTAAATGTTTAGCCAGGGGCAAAAAACAAAGTTAAGTGGAAGCTACTCAGGGTGTTTCCTTCCTACTTGTTTGTATTTGTGACTATCTGGGAGGAAAGTGGATTGATTGAGGAAAAGTTAAGACAAGCACCACCTTTTTTCACTGATGTATGTATACTTCCTTCTTAATGCAGCCTGCAGAAGTACCAATTGCTTCTCCTTAGATTATTGTGTACATCTTGCCCTAGGCCTGACTAAATTAGACTTGACTCTGTTTTTTTCAATTAAAATTAGAAGAAGCAAAAGAAGATACTTTGAAAATGCATATTACAAGAGCCAACATTTTCCAGAAGGATGTACCACAGTATTTCTGCCATCTGATGAAAGATAACCTATACAGAAGACAGTCAATGCTTACAAAAACACTGACCCTTCTTTAAGTGTTTATTTACCCTTTAACAACCTTATTGAGGTCTAATTGGTATAGAAATAACTGCAAATAGTTAATAAGTGCTATTTTATAAGTTTGTATCTACCATGTATGTCAATAACACAGTGAAGGCAGGAAATATGCCCAACGCCTCCTCATGGTCCCTCTCTATCTCCACGTCTGTCCCTCACCCCCGTGTGAACTCTCCATCCCCACGTCTATCCCTCACCCCTGTGTGACCTCTCCATCCCCACGTCTGTCCCACACCCCTGTGTGACCTCTCTCTACCCATGTCTTTCCACACCCCTGTGTGACCTCTCTATCCCCATGACTGTCCCTCACCCCTGTGTGACCTCTCTATCCCCATGTCTGTCCCACACTCCTGGACTGTAGATCCATCTGTCCACTGAGTACTCAAGACTTCCATTTACTTGGATTTCCAACAAAATCTGTCTCAAACTTAATATATATGCAACCTGAACACTTGATCTTCACTACCCTCCCACTCCCACCAGAGTCTCCAATTATGCTGCTCTTCCCCTCATTTTTTCCATCTCATTAAAGGCTAACTCCAATATAGATGCCTCATTCAAAATATTGGAATTTTTTTCCACATTCCACATGTAATTTGTCACTCTATCTTGTCATCTTATCATCAAACTATATTCAAAATCCAACAACTGCGGCCTCTACTTTTCCTCCTTGCTACCTTCTGGAATTTCTCATTTGATATTTTCAGCATCTTTCTAACTGGGCCTGGTTTCCTCACTATGTATTATTCTCAATACTGTCATCAGAAGGAAGCTAATAGTGTACTATTCTTGTTGCTCAAACCTCTGAAGTCTTCTCATGTCACTTTAAAGCCAAAGGCCTTAAAATAATCCATATGCCCCTCATACCCTGGCCCACGCAGGCTCTATGGCCTGGTCCCTTCCTTACTCTAAATACCCCGGCTCACACCACACCAACATTTCTGCCTCTGGCCCTTTGCACTTGTTTCTACTGCTCAGATCACTCTTCTTGCAAATAGCCACAAATCTTACTGTCATACCAATTTCTAGTCTTTACTCAGAGATTCATTTTTTTGTAAAGCCATTGTCAGCCAAGCTATCAAATACAAACCTTCCAAGGAAGCTCTCTCTTCCATACCTGTTACTACAAATTTTACTTACAGTATATTTTATTTATTTTGATTATTATTGACTTACTACTATTGCTAGAATTGTTGTTTTTAGTAGTAGAATGTAAGCTCACTTAAGACATAAATAATGTTCTGTTTTATTTCTTGTCACACCACAGAACCTAGACTTTTACCTGGTGAAAGGACTTGCTGATTTTAATAGCATGTCCACAGAAAATGCACAAAATAGTCATCATGTGGCAGTTATTTACATAGTTCTTAATACAGTGGAAAAAATAATTTTAAAATCAATTAAAGAAATAATGTTTAAGTAAGGATCTAGAGGAAAATGAATTTTAAAGTGAATTAAAGCAATATGTTCAAGTTAGAAAAGTGAGAAGGTTGGTGATGGAGGTTTTAGGTATAGGGATGAGAGAAAGAGGAAGAGAAATAGGTGGACGCCATCATCGCTAGGAACCAAAAGGGAACCTCACCCTGATTTCCTCCATAGTGTTTGCAACTCAGAATCTTTACAGTTCCCTTTGAGTTTCATACCCAATGAGTTACACCCCATGAGGCTATATACCATGGGACATTTTGTCAGCTTCCAAACATCATAAACATAGGGTTTATCTAGAGTTTATGAGTTACTACATCTATTTCACATTTACAAATCAGTCTAGTCAGCATGGCAAGAAAAATCCAAAGTGGTTAATTCAGCTTAGTAGCTCTAACTGGAATTTTTACTTATAATTTTGTATCCATTCTCACAGATTTCACACCTTATAAATAAAGATAAATAACCCTTAAGTCAAATTTGTTACCATTGTCCATTTCTAGAATAAATGTCCTCAAGATATATCGACTATTTGCTTTTAAGAAATATTTGTAATGGCTTTTGATGGTTATATAATTTCTAAAATTATAAATGGGCAGTCTGATAATTTGAGTTTATGTCATGGAAATAAAGTCAAGTTACATTAGAAAATATATATCCTTCCATAATGCAAGCTTTTGGTGCGAAGTTAGCTTTTTTGTGCCTGTGGAAATGTAACTTAGATTCTATGTGACCTTTAGATCTGTTACAAAGTTGCAGTCTGTCTAATGACAGAAACATCTAGGATAAACTTCAATATCTGAATATCTGTAAATATATTTATACTTTTGCTTCAAATTCAATCTATAGCCAAATGTTAAACCTTTAGTCTCTTAAGTAAACACTTAAAAAATACCTCTTTTCTTCATTAACTTTAGAAAGATTTATTGTATTTCTAGTTTTATGTATGGGGAGCCTTTTATTCAAATATTTTTATCTAAGGCATTTATATTTTCCCTGCACCCACTTCTATATCAGCAAAGAATATTAGAGGTGAGTGAACATATGGTTGTCAGAATAATATATGTTAGGAACAGTGATGATTTGAGGGTGGAGACTGGCTGGACTCTGAGAAAGTTCAGAATCTGTTAATGAGCTGATAACGCAGGTTGTTACAAAAGTTTTGAGACACACAAAAATCGAGAAACAAAATTCATGGGGACAGAAACAAATGAAGCTGTGTAGCCACACCGGTAAGCCCAGCAAGTTGAAACTTGCACAGGTGAATCAGGACACTATCAACTGTGTTTCCTGAATGTGAAATAATGCACCATACCACTGTCTGTCTCAGACTTTCTGAGTGACTGCTGTAGATACAAAGCACTTAGCACAGACCCTCATGAATAGAAAGGACTCAGTAAGTGATAGTTCAGATATAGTAACTACTAAATTCTGGCCACGTAAGACAGGAACCAAGGTGTTTCACTTCATTAGTAGATTCCCAGATACAAATGTAAAAATAATTTCAAATGCTTTCCCAATGAAACTTTTGGGAAAATTTCCCAAATGCTAAGAATATGCAAACATGAGCTCAGATGTTCAAAATTTATTTTGTCTGTGATCTTAAAATAAAGACATGATATTAAAATAAAACTCGGCAGAAGAAAACCATCTAAGTCACTACTGAAAAAAGTGATTTGGTAAAATTGACACAGTTCTTCATGCTTTGGTCAATGGAGACATGGCCATTTGATGTATCTTGATAACAAAACTACCAGTACACTGCGCTATTCTAAACTTTCAGTGAACAGTCTGAACACATAATCTGGGGCTTATGTTAGGGCTTAAGACTTCAGTTTAAACTAGTGCAGGAAGTAAAAACAAAAAGTGTACAAATGTCATAAGTGGCTTTGGAGCATTCCAGAATTGTTGCATTACTTATGACCTCTTGACATCAACTTACAGGTAACACAGGAAATTTGACACCTGGAGACTGCAGGAATAGCCCCAGAATCTCCACTAAATAAGTGTTTCCTAATCCTGGACTTCACTCTTCTGAAAATTGAGAAAACTAAACAGAATAATTCATTCAGGCAACACATTTATTTAATGGCTGTCATGTGTCAGAAATTATGCTAGCTGCTGAGGATAGAAGATACTGGGGTGAAGAATCTACTGCAAACACAGACAAGCAAACTTAGTAAAACAATGGCTATAAACCAGGAAATTTTGTAAAAAGGTCTAAAGGAGCAGTAGGGCACTGCTGAGGGAAGTGATTCAGTATGGATGGGCATGAATGTTAAGCAGAACAATTCAAGCAAAGAATAATGAAGAGAGGGAGGGAGGGTACAGAGAAAGAAAGGAGGGAGAAGGGAAGGGAGGGAAGGGAAGAAGGAAAGAGTGTGGGAAGTCGGAACAAAAGATTCAAAATTCTAGCAAAAATGTGACATGCAAAATGCACTGGAGGTGTGACAAGGCTGATTGTGTTTGGGAAATGTCCAGTGGGAAGGACAATCATGAAGAGTACCCGAAAGCTCTGCTGAACAGGGAAGAGGGATGCAAGGGACTGATTTGTCTTCTAGTAGATGTAGAGCTCTTGTAATTCATGTAAACAATGAAACTCTGAAGAATTTTTAGGAAAAAGATCACCAGGTCGTATTTTTAAACACTAAGAATTCCTGATAGAAATATGGGAAATAAATTAGAGGGTAAAGAAAAGATCAGACAAAACAGAGATATAACTAGTGCAGAGATCTAAATGATAGGTGATAAGATGAAAACTAGTAAGATTTTTTTTTTTTTGAGACAGAATCTCACTGTGTTGCCCAATCTAAAATGCTATGGCATTAGCCTAGCTCATAGCAACCTCATACTCCTGGGTTCAAACAATTCTCTTGCCTCAGCCTCCTGAGTAGCTGGAACTACGGGCATCAGCCATGATCACCAGCTAGTTTTTTTTTTTTTCTATTTTTAGTAGAGATTGGGTCTCTGTCTTGCTCAGGCTGGTCTAGAACTCCTAAGCTCAAGTGATCCACCTGCCCTGGCCTCCCAGAGTGCTGGGATTATTGGAGTGAACCACCACACCTCACCGTAAGAACTAATTTTTTTAGTACTTGCTATTTACTATTTTGTACATGTTAAAATAACTCATTTATTCAAAAATGCCTAAAAATGTTGTAATTGACATTGCCATCACCTTTTTACCGATGAGGAAACTGAGGTAGGGAGGTTACGTAACATAGTGCTGTTAAGATATGAACATAAGCATTTTGGTAAATAAGTCTGTATTCAGTACCACCACCTTCTACTACCTTAAAGATGAAAAAAAAAAAAAGTGATTGTCCACTAGGTATTCTTTGGGAGTATGTTCAATTGCTTATGGAGAATGGCTCCCAGATTTCTGGCTTGAGGTGACGACAATTAAAACGTTTTATATTACAATAAAAGACATTCTTGGTAGAAGATAGTGAGATCAGGTTCAGATATGTATTTCAGATATATTAGGCAAATATTTAGCATTCACCAAGCATGTTCAGATAACTCCACTAATTCTCTAGATAAGTCTGCGATAGAAAACTGAATTGTAGAAGGGTCAGTCCCAGTGTACCCCTGTCACCCCAACATTACTCTGTTTAGAATTCTGTTCAGAAATATTAAGAAAATCACTACATTTACTTAACATTTTTTATTAACATCACTAACCTAGGTCTCATTCCCAAAAATCTCACTAAGAGGTTGAGTTGATCACACAAATTTTTTTTTCTTTTTTTATTTTATTTATTTATTTTGCAGTTGTTGACCAGGGCTGGGTTTGAACCTGCCACCTCCAGTGTATGGGGTTGGCACCCTACTCCTTTGAGCCACAGGTGCCGCCCTTTTATTTTATTTTTTGTTGTTGTTGCAGTTTTGGCCAGGGCCAGGTTTGAACCTGCCACCCTTGGTATATGGGACCAGTGCCCTACTCCCTGAGCCACAGGCACTGCCCTGCTGACAGGAATATTAATAGTGGGGCAAGTTTTCACCACTTTCTTCCCTTGCCTTTGGATTGACCTATTATAAAGGCTCAAGAATCTATCTTCTAAACAAACAAACAAAATTAATAACCTATGTCTTCTGGCCATTCTTTTATAGTGTTCTTTCTTAAAAGAAAAAGATTAAGACCTTATATTTCAATTTGTAAAAGAAAGCGTCTTAAAGAAAATTGATCATTTGTTTCTCTAAATAATCTGAGCATTTTGCAGTCAGTATAATCTGGTTTCTTGTGCCTTCAACGAATCCCCAAGAAAAAAAATTTGAGCATTTTTTTTTTTTTTTTTGAGACAGAATCTCACTTTGTCACCCTGAGTAGAGTACTGTGGCATCATAGCTCATAGCAACCTCAAACTCCAGGGCTTAAACAATCCTCCTGCCTCAGCCTCCTAAGTAGCTGGAACTACAGGTGCCTGCCACCATGCCCAGGTATTTTTAGAGATGGGGTCTTGCTCTGGCTCAGGCTGGTCTTGAACCTGTGAGCTCAGGTGATCCACCCGCCTTGGCCTCCCAAGTGCTAGGATTAGAGCGTGAGCCACCTCTTTTAACAGAGATCTTTGTAGAATGACATGGTTGATATCACTTCCATTAGCGACAATGGCTGCATTTTTATGTTGTTTATCCTATGTATGAGGGTTGATCCTACCTCTGAAACAAGATTCGTCCCAAAAGTATAATAATAGTTTAGTTGTTTCTAACACTGGATCCAGAATCAAATACATTTTTATGATTACTACTTTTTACTTATGTTATTTGGATTTGTTTCCTCATCTTAAAAATTAGATATAATTTATATCTCATAAGACAGCTATCTGGCTAAAATGAGAGACTGAACTCAGAGAGCACAGCATAGTGCTTGGTGGGCAATAAATACTGAATACAGATTAACAAGAAGAAATTACACTCATTTCACTTTTATTCTCTCAACATTTTCCTTGTTGCTTTCTCTTCCCCAATATGCCCTGTCCTACTTACCAAACTGCCCTCAACCATTGTGCCCACTTTTGTCTGTCACTGAATTTATCTAGAAAATTCTCTACTTTTCTCTTTATTTATATATTTTAATTAAATAAATGTTTTCCAGTGGGGTACTCTTCTTCAGAGCTCTCAAATTCTGCAATTGAAATTATCTTCTTATAATGTAATCTGACCATGACTGTTCCCAGTAAAAAGATTTTTCTGGGTTTCCAGGATTTTCAGAATCCTGACTCTGCTTTTCAGCGTAGACTTGGCACAAGTGCCTTCATTTGCTCCTTGTTCCTTCCCCTCCTTTCTAAGAGTCAACTGCAAATCTAGCTCCAACACTTCTGTCCATGCACAACTATGCATCTAAACACCTTGATTCCTTGTCCTGAATATATGTCTTTATTCCAGAAACCTCTTAATTATGTTTTTAAGAATGCAAACATCACTTCCTCTGAATCACAGGTAGAAGTCACTTCTACCACAAGCAGTCTTTGAGATTCTACAATAGCACTTGCTAGTAAGTTATAATTCAATGTTATAGAGAAAGCAGAGTTCAAATTGCACCATCTGTGATAATAACCAAAAGTGAACCTCTCCCCACCACCCAGAACATCACAGCAATCAGCGTCTATAGACCTCTTTCAGAATGCAGTCACATTTCTCCTTCTGACATTTCTTGAATTTTTAAGGGCCTTATTATTATGTGAAACATTGTGTATCTCTGTATGTGTATCTCGTACACCTTAACAAAGCCTTATCTCTGCTTCTAATTTCTAATTCTGGCTACCAGCTTGAATTTCTGTCTCCACCTCAGAATAGACCTTACCCCTATTTTGCCAAGTGAAGTGGGAGATACTGAAGTTTGTCCCTGAATATCACTGTAGTTAGACTCTTATTGCCACTAAGTCTAAGCCCTTCCACTCGACCCTGGTCTTCCTGGATGTTTAGTAGCATGCATGCTGGCTCAGTCATTATGAACTCCAAATTAATAACATTTTGTCTGGACAGTAGCCAGAGATTTTAATAATCCTGATATGTTGTGCTTGCCAAGTACACTAACTAAGCACCACTCTCCACATCTGTAGTGAAGTCAGCACCTACAGCATCTTTCCCACCTCTTGGTTGCATTTTATTACGGCTCTAGTCCCTCCTTATTTACCCCATTTATGTCTCACTGAATCCCCATGTGTGGCGGGTGTAAGCGATGGTTTCCATAGGAAGAAATAAAATCGAGTCTATTTCTTTAACTCTGTTCAGTATTTTTTAAATAATAGTTGAGGAAATGTGGTTATTTAGAAAGAAAAGAGTTTGCAGAGCCTTTGTTATTTCTCTATAAATAAACACTCATCCCAGAAAGCTTCATAAAGGACAGACTGAAGACATGCAATGTTACTTTTTATAACACCACCTTGGGAAATTGTGTGTGAAGAAGAACAAAAGGAAAAGAAACTTTCAGACCAAACCTCTCACATTAAAAAAGCTTGATTCCTTCCATTTCAGTAATGTGTGGGGCTTCTACCATGAACTCCAGCAGAGCTTGCCCTTCTTAGCGCAAGGTTACTTAGATAAGCCATTTTCACTGTATTACTTCCCTGGTTCCATCCAATTTAATGCTTTTAATTTAACCACTCCCTCTTTTTCAGGATGTTCATGCTTCCTCCTTGCCCAGTGTAAAATATCTTTAGCTTTCCTTTGAAAATGGCCCCAGGAAGTAGACTTGCCAAAGTCTAATAGACTAATCAGATATGGTTCTCAAATGTTAAACACCACACTGACATTCAAAAATTCGTCTTGGGTCTCATACAAGGAGAAAAAAAATCACGCCACTTAGAGCTCAGAAAAGCAGATCATCTCCTGCGTGAGGGTATGAAAGCCGTCTGGTTCCCAGCAGCCTGCTCAGATCTCAAAGAAGAAAGAATGTCACATATTCTGGGGTAAAACTACATTGGATTGGTTTTAAAAGAATTCTGAAGAGAATAGTTTTCAACAGTATTTGCAAATAATCATGACTACATTTACAAATATATTTAATTCTCAGAATATGTGTGTCAGTCCCATTTATCATGGATTGCGGGTTCATAGCACTAGGAAGAAAATCAGAAGTAACAATGTGCCCATTCAGTTATGGAGTTATTAAGTAGTGGGGAGCTGATATACTAATTCCAAATTTACTCTGCCACTTTCTATCTTATATCTTTTCAGAAAGAAGGTTATGGACTAAATAGCTATTTGTTAACATGACAATTACTCCCAAGAAAATGGGAACATTCAAAGATGAAGCTATGTCAAATCCATCTTCACATGGCAGACACCTAGCCTGTATTATAGTTTAAGTTTTATTTTAGGAATACTTAACAGTATTTGTTGAAAGAATGCATTAAAATAATTCTGAACACAAAGAGTCTAAATATGCAGGAGTCCTTCTCCTTTGAAATACACATTTACACTGAAAACCTTCCCTCCTTTTTTGTATCTCTTGCCTCAGTTTGCCTCACAAGGTCATACTCTTTAAGGGCTATGATCTTTATTGCTGTGATGTTTTGTTCTTAAATTTGGTCTTAAGGCCTCTCCATTCAGAGTGGCCATAAGCCAAGACAGAAGAGCCCTGACAGGGGCTGGGGAGTCAGGTTTGGAGTGTTGGTCATTTGAGACACAATGAGGTCATGACACCAACACGTACAAAACAGAAGACATGTAATAGTCACAGATCCCGGAGGGGTGGCACCAGGCAGATGGGGGGCTGGAGGCCCTGGGAAGTTCAGCCAGCACAGGGCAGAGAGAGCCTCTGGGAAGTCCTCCACTTTCTCACGTAGCTTTCCACAGGGGCTGTGGACCACGTGCAGGGCAGAGGTCTCTGCTGTTGGCCATTTCAGCAGCAGCAGCAGCTACAGCGCACATGATTTTTTGTGTCATTGGGATGGGAAATAAATGAGCCACATATCACAACCAAACACACAACCTGGGAAGTTTTAATTAGGTCAAAGCTGGCATGGTAAAACCGATCCCTTAACAACTTATCTCAGGCCTAGAAATGAATGCTGAGGCACCAACTATATTAAATAAATATGGCAAGAGTGTTGATGTTTTGTTGGTGTGTGCCACACCAGACATACATGCACTCTGAGTATTAAGTCTCCACTGTATGCCATGTGGGTTCAACCACTTCTCCTCTATACCCTGAACTGAAAGCTTGTTACATGAGGTCAAGATAGAGATGGCCCATGCTCAATTTTATATAAAACAGTTCTCTCAACTAAGGCAGTATATAACTTGAATCTGCCAGAGGTCACGTATGTATGACTGTCACATACATTATGGCAGAAACAAGATAGGGGAAAGCTGTGGTAGTGATATTTGACCTATTTCTCCACTGTGCTTAAAATACACTGGTTGGCATAAAGTTCATGTGCAATTTCGATAGCAAACTAATTAAAGCTGCACATGAACTTTATGTCCACCCAGTATATTAAAAAATAGTTCCCATTCTAGTAAATTCTCTTCACTCAACACCTACCACACATTCTCACATCAATAATCCAAACCAACTTTTCTGATGTTGCTCTCTGATCCTTACCAAAACTAAATGGTAAAATCACAATCTCCGTGGGTTTTGGATATTTCGGTGGGACCAATATGCAGCCAAAATGCATCCCTCGAGAACTCTTAAATTCTATTATTGTTGTGGCAGCTGTAACCCTATCTTGAATGGGAAAACAGATTTTGCTTGAAAGATTTATCCTTGTCATAAGATGGCTTTAGAGCCATGCAAACCATTTATTGACCTGACACTGAGGTTGTATTTTTTCTTGAGGGGAAAAAACAAAAGCTTTTATGGACTTTGATGAGCAAAGGGATGCCTATAGCAGCACCCCCTGTTAAGGGGAGAAGAAGAGATGTCCAGCAGAGAAATATAAATAGACAGCTCTCACCCAGACCTCCCTTTTCCTTTGCACAAACTGATTTCTTTTACTCTTGCTTCATCTTTTAGGGCTCCTGATCTTCAGGATGGCTCCATATAAAAACCTATTACTAAAGACACTAAAACTAAAGCTATACTTCTCCCACGGGACATTACATTTTTCAGAAATCAAGCTGAAGGAACCAACTGACTAGGTAGTATTTCAAGCATGTCAAACATACCAGCTAGCCTCTTAGAGGAGTTTCGTTAAAGAAACCTTTTCCTTTACTTACGCTATGGAAGAAAGTAAGTGAGAATAAAAATAATAAGGCTAAGACTGTGAGTTTCTTGAAGGCTAAGACCTTTCAATGTAGCCAACCAGGGCATAAAGTGACCTCAACTATTAAAAGTAATAGTGCAGAAGTGAACAATAGCAAATTGGTGCTTCCAGATTTTTTTTTTTTTTTGTACTGAGTTTCTTTGGTTCTACACTAGACCATTTCTCTGCTCTGATAATTCTTTAACTGCATTCTAAATCAGGGCTTGGTTTGTGCTTGAGGTGGATGAACTCTCATCTAGCCATCAATTCAAAGACTTTTTGGATTAATTCTTTTCTGATTCTTTGTTAGTTTCTACTAACTTCTCACTTATTTTACGGTACCCATAACTTAGGAGAGGAAATAAAATTATTCACTACAAGGAATTTAAGATTAGGGCTATCATATACTAGGGCTGCAAAAGCCATTACTTGTCTGTTAATCTAAAAATCTGCTAACATAAATGAAGAAACCAACTGTTGGAGATAAGTGGATTGCTGAAAGTTCAAATCATTGCTTATAGAAGAATTATTGCCTATTATTTATTGGAATAAAAAAATTCTAGTTTGGATCTCACTGCATCTCCCACATAGATGTTCCATTCTTATTCAAGCCAATGCTGTAATTTACCTGTTTTCTACCAGGAAGTCTCAACACACTGGTTGGTAGGTGTGTTAGAGACTACCAAACTGAGTATGTTTCTGTCTCTCCCAGTCCTCAGCATCATGCTATAATATTTATAGGAGAGAAGATAGTAGACAATATTATAAATGACCATGAGGATAAAGCTATATCAAGCCCTCAAGTGCACAAACTTTACTTTGACCCAGCTACCATTTTTCTGTTTGTACCATTTAACAAGTGAACACATGAGAGACATTGTGAAAGGGAAAAATATTATTTCATCTAGGCTTATATCCAAACTATTTTTTAGTTGTCATGTTTGAAAGGCCATCTAGGCCTATGAGATTTCTTTTTACCCCTTAAGCCTAAACCTAAATTTAAGGATTTAACCACCCTCTGGTTAGCCTAATCCACCCTCTGGATCAGCTGACCTTTCATGCGGAAGCCATGCTGTTTTACTCCTCAGTGAGAGATAAACCAAAAGATGATGGTGTCTCTTACTATACAGACCAAAAACCTTGACCCAAATTATATAAATGGAGAGAGAGCATGTATCTATGATATGTTAATATATGTGACAATCCTGCCCAAGGGTAATACTGGTGAGTCAACATCATGGACACAGATCAATCAGGATGTACATTAAAGTCAGCTAATGTCTCCACAGAAATCATGGGAATGAGGCTGAGAGCAATTAGAAGCAGCAGAAAGAACTAATAATCTGCTCAATATCTAAAAATGTGCATTTACTTCTTGAAGACTTAAATAATATTACCAATCCTCAATCTTTAGGGGTCAATAGAAATAGTTAACATTCACCTGGAATGATTTACATATAGAGATTCAATATAAAATATATGATTTGATGCAAAAGTCATTTGTAACATAAAGTTTCTTTGTCTATGGAAAATGTGTGTGTTGTGGAAATGTATAGACTGCACATATTTAGTTTAACATTTACAAGGCAATTCTATTCTATGTAGATGAGAACTAGAAATTTAGTCTCAAGGATTTCCTCATCACAAACACAGAAGTTTTTTTCCAGGCAATAAATGAAGGTCAACTAATGTCCCTGGTCTTTGTTTTTAGAAAAGGTCAAATAGTGGCCTTAAATCCCCTTTAACAACAAAAACATACTCAAAGAGTACAAGGTCCAATCATTTACATTTCAACCAGAAATATGTTTTACTCTGATATGTTGGCACTGGTTCAGTGCAAATGACCTGCTTTTGTACAGTGATGTTTTGCAAGGCTTTGGAGCAATTGGCTTGAAATTCAGAACACTTATCTCTGAGTTTCATGCTTCTGGTAAAGGAAGGAGGGCTTTTGTGGAAATTTATCCTGTAGTTTCTATCAAACTCTCACCTCCATATAGTTTTTAAAAATGAGAACACAGATTGTCAACTTTAGTTTTTGCTCTAAATAAAAGTAAATTTATATTGAACCTATTACATAGGATCAGCTTGGTGATGGAAACATTCATAATTATGCATTGCCCTCATGAAATCATTTTAGTCAACAATCAACACTTGAAACATCACATTCTATTCAAGTCCTAAAAATCAGGGAAGATGACACCTTAATGGAAGCCAAGTATTATTATGTTGGTTAAATTCTCTAAATTAAAAGTCCCATTTTTGTTTAACTCAATTATACTCAGTATTGCAGGTTAATCTAGTTTCCCTCATTTTGAAACTTTCCTAAATTGGGCAGATGAGTCTACGTAGAGGAAGCATTAGGATAGTGGCTAAATACCAGATTCTGACCTCAAATCTTACAACTGGAATCCTGATTTGATGATCACTTGCTACTTATATAACCTTGGGGAATTTCCTGAATTTCTTTGTGTCTGAGTTTTCTCATTGAAGAAATACAATATACAAACATGTCTGTCTCATAAGACGATATTTAAAAATGTACATAAAAGGCTTACAATTTTTTATTATGCATAATAAATCTATAATTAAATTTCAGAGTTGAAGTATAATAATAGATGATGGAAAGGTTATTTCTACAGTACTTTTCTATCCTATGAACTATATATGAATTAGCTCTTAGGAAACTATTTTAGAAAATCTAAGGCAGCATCTCATCAAAAGTCAAAGGGCATGGTATACAACATGTGGGTATTTAAGGAAAACAAGGAGCAGTGTACACCAAAATGGAGTTGAGCTTCTCACCTTGGCAATTGGATTGTTTTAGGAGAAATCAATCTCTTTTTTCTAAGTGTCTCATCTTTAAATTAGGTGCAATTATCTGCCTCTTCTTTACAGTATTAAAGAGGCCAAAACATCTTCCCCTCGAAAGTTATACTGTAGTTTAATATTATTTTCTCAAAGGCACTCACAAGAGATGTGGAATTTTAAAACTTTGAGAAATAGAAAGGATCGGAGAAGTTCCATCACTATGTAGCATGAGTACCTGAGTATCGGTATTTACTTTCAGCATTAAAAATCAAACTTTTATTTTGAGAGCTCCAATATTAAAAACCAGGATAAAATTTAACTTAAAAATCCCATCAGCTTTGATGTTGGTTAAATATGTATGCATAAGTGTTATTATCAAATAGATGACTTAATTAAATTACATTTTGTAATAATAATGCAGATATTTCATCAATAAATTAAAATATATTGTATTAAAACTCCAAATTATTTTTGGGTTTTATTGAAATAAAAATTCTCTCATAGCTAATGAGACACTATGACATTTATATTTGCATATTTATTGTAAAGTGTTTTATACAGCACTTACACAATTATCAAATTTTGTGCAGGATTTTATAACTTTTTTTATTTTATTTACTTTTATTTTAATTATTGATAATACTAAGGAAGCTTGACATTAAAATAGTCCTTTTTTTTGTTTTTGTTTTTTTTACTATTGGGGAATCATAGAGGGTACAAAGAACCAGGTTATTTTGATATTCTTGATAAATATCTTCATGCTCTTTTTTCCTTTTTTTAAAAAAATTAAATCATAAAGAGGTAGATAATGTATACATTAATGCATTTATGGAGTACCGTGAATGAATCCAGACACTTATCATCATTTGATCTTTGATAAGCCTATCAGAAATATAAATTGGGGGAGGGCAGAGGCAAGATGGCCCATGGGAGCCAGCTTTCCATAGAGGTTCCCATTCAGAAGGAGAGTTAAAACACAGAAGTTTAGCAAGTAAGTCAATAGTTTGGTCAATGCATATCAACCCTGCTGAGACAAGTTATAATCCCAAATAATAGGTACAAAATCCATTGCCAAGTGGAGGGGAGTCTCCTCCCCTATGTGAACAGTTCACAATATACTCTATACAAACAAATGAGCTGTGTTCAGATCCACTCCTATTTTATCCCATGGGAAAGACCCTCTAAAAACCAGAACTCCTTCTCTAGGGAGGACTTATGAATGTGTCATGGCACTCTCCCTCCAGGCATAAAACTGTATATATTCTCTACTTGCAATTCTGAACTCACAGAACTATCCTCCACTCTCACCCCGACGTCTGAAGGCCTGTCCCCATGGAGTCCAGATTCTTGGGCATTTTCTCCAGAAGTGTTGACAGGACATGGGCTGTTGCTGGTCTGTGTTGATTCTGCAGCAGGGAAGTAAGGATAAGATGGTGAACTAAGGTAACCATACAGGAGAGGGAGAGGCGGTGCCCTCCAGCACAGAACAGCACCAGCACCAGTGGGAAAAATAGGGCTCACACTCCTAGGAATAAGTTGGAAGGACATTCCCTGACTCTTTGGGCCACCAGATGAAGCCAGGCATCTTCTCCGGTGGCAGCCACTGGTGGAACAGATCTGGGATGGAAATGAAGCCCCATGAGTAAAGGGTATGCCTGATGTGGTACCTGTCTAGGCAGGCCAGTGGAGACACATGTAGAGACGGCATACTCCCAGGGCAGGGCTGAGCCAGAAGGACTGCTTTAGTGAGCCTAAGAAGCACCCAGCCCTATGGGGATCATAGCTGAGAAAAAGGCAAGTGGGAACTGAAAGCTGAGTGTGAGTTCAAACCACCCCCACCACAACACAGACTGCAGCCAAGAAGGACACACCAGCTCTTGGCAGCAGCACAGACCGGGGCTGAGTCAGTTTCTGTGAACATAAACAGCGTATGATCTTCAGGGGAATATAGCCATGACAGAAAGAAATTCTGCAAAATTGTTCTATTCTGTCAACAACATCAATCAGGGGCGGGGCTGGAATTGAGTGAACTGACCCAGTCTCCATTAAGCACCTGAGGTTGTCAGGCCTCAGCTTCCCCTGCCAGATAGTAGCAGAGAGTGGTGGCTTGGCAAGGAGACATAGATCTCCCTGTGACTCAGGTAGAAACCCCTGGAGCATCTGCTCATTAGAGGGAACTAGGTCACAGTCCTGCAGGGTTACCAGTAACTGGGTGTGACAAAGGTGCAAGGTGGGGATGGAGGCATCAAACTTCCCAGACTAATTCATTTGCTAGGTAGGTCCTTCTGACTTCGTGGAGCACCAGAGTGAGTCATACTTGAGCTACCAGCAGATCCTTCGGATCTAGGTGCTAGAGACATTTTGAATTCTCCCACTTGAGATTGGTGCTGACTGGGACAATTGATTTGGACATCTTGAACTGGCCGATTATGGGTGTGAGGAAGGTAGGAAGGTTTGATTTTCCTTTTCCAGTTGTTGCTCATGAGGGTGGGTTGACTTAATTGCTGGTATTTCTCCACAGCTGAGACTTCAACCCAGAGTAACTGATTCACTAGGGTAAGACAGAGACTAGCTGAAAATAAGATAGAGCCACTTAGCCCCACCACACCAAGCAGGTCCCCAGTTTCTCAGACCATAGCACTGTATTGATCATTTGCAAAGCTCTAGGTTAAAAGGTACAGACACTAGTCCCAGCTCTTGGACAAAGGGCTAGTTAATCACTACTCTAGGAGCGCCCAACACAACTTCACCTTATCTGCTCATCTAGCCAAATGGTATAAAATAATCATGGGGTGGAGTCACTGGAAAAAGTCTGGTAACATGAATAACCAGAGTAGATCAACTTCCCCAAGGAATGATATGGTGGACACAACTGAAGATCCCATTCATAAACAGATGGCTAAGATGTCAGAAATTGAATTCAGAATTTAGATTGCAAATAAGATTAATAGAATGGAGGTAAAGTTGAAATTAGAAATTCAAGGAGCATTTCAAAAGTTGTCTCAAGAATTCAATGAATTGAAAGACAAAATGGCCAAAGATTTTGACACATCCCGACAAGATTTTGCAGCCCTCAAAGGTCTGAGAAATACAGTAGAATCTCTCAGTAACAGAATGGGGCAGGCAAAGGAATGAATTTCTGACATTGAAGACAATGGTTTTGAATACTTTCAAATGCTCCAAAAGGAAGAGAAGTGGAGAGAAAAAATGGATCATTCTCTCAGAAAGCTCTGGGATAATTCAATGAAAACTAATTTTCACCTTATAGGAATTCCTGAAGGTAATAAGGTGCTTTGAAAGGCATAGAGGCTCTTCTTCATGAAATAATGAAGGAGAATTTTCCAGACATGTCAAGAGACTCTAAAATTCAGATAGCAAACAGTCTCAGAACCCCAGCATAACTCAAACCAAATAATACATGTACTAGGCACATTATAATTAACTTTGCCAAAGTTAAAATTAAGAAAAAAGTTCTACAAGCAGCCAGACATAAGAAAACCATAATTTACAAGGGGAAGAATATTTGTCCCTGTAATCTCTCTGCTGAAAACTTTCAAGCTAGAAGAGGGTGGCCATCAACTTTTCATCTCCTAAGACAAAATAACTATCAACCCAGGATCTTCTATCCAGTGAAATTGAGTTTCATTTATAATGGAGAAATTAAATACTTTAATGACATTCATATGTTGAAGAGATTTGCCATAACTAAACCAGCTCTCCAGGGTATTCTCAGACCTATCCTCCATAATAACCAGTGCAATCCTCCACCACAAATGTTAACTTTCTCAGAAACTTTTGATCAATTCCAACTTCTACAGTGGTTAAAGGATTAAAAATCACCCCTGGACTTTCAAAAAATCTCGATACCCAAAGTTCTACCAGGCTTACCAATATTTGCAATTAATGTGAATGGCTTAAATTGTCCTCTAAAGAGGCACAGGCTGGCTGACTGAATACAAAAACTCAGGCCAGATATGTGCAGCATACAAGAATTTCATCTTACCTTAAAAGATAAATAGAGACTCAGGGTGAAGGGATGCTCATCTATTTCAAACAAATGGAAATCAGAAAAAAGCAGGTATTGCAATATTATTCGCAGATACAATAGGCTTTAAACTGACAGAGGTAAGGAAAGACAAGAATGGTCACTTCATATTTGTTAAAGGTAACCCTCAACATGATGAGATTTCAAGTATTAACATTTATGCACCCAACCATAATTCATCTCAATTTATAAGAGACACTCTACCAGACATGAGCAACTTTATTTCCTCCAGCACCGTAATAGTCAGAGATTTTAACACTCCTTTGGCAGTGTTGTATAGATCCTCGAAAACAAGCTAAGTAAAGAAATTTTAAACTTAAACTTAACCAT
Source organism: Otolemur garnettii (assembly GCF_000181295.1). Taxonomy (NCBI): domain Eukaryota; kingdom Metazoa; phylum Chordata; class Mammalia; order Primates; family Galagidae; genus Otolemur; species Otolemur garnettii. Next base: position 2,262,162 of record NW_003852396.1, on the reverse strand, counting down.
TGAACTGGACTTAACAGACATCTACAGAACATTTCATCCTAACAAAAGGGAATACACATTCTTCTCATTATCCCATGGAACATACTCCAAAATTGATCACATTGTAGGTCAGAAGTCTAACCTCAGCAAATTTAAAAGAATAGAAATTATTCACTGCATCTTCTCAGAACTTTATGGAATAAAAGTGAACTCAATAACAACAGGAATATGCTATGCATACAAAAACATGGAAACTAAATAACCATATGCTGAATAATAGCTGGGTCATAGATGAGATTAAGAAGCAAATTACCAAATTTTTGTAACAAAATGACAATGAAGACACAAATTATTAGAACCTCTGGGATATTGCAAAGGCAGTCCTAAGAGAGAAATTTGTAGCACTGCAAGCCTTCCTCAAGAGAATGTAAAAAGAAGTTAACAATTAATGGGACATTTCAAGCAACTGGAAAAGAAAAAACATTCCAATCCCACACCCAGCAAAAGAAAAGAAATAACCAATATTAAAGCAGAATTAAATGAAATTGAAAATAAAAGGATTATAGAACAGATCAATAAATCAAAAAGTTGGTTTTTTGAAAAGGTCAATAAAATAGATAAACCTTT